>NC_143013.1:312900403-313205033 GCF_055824585.1 Amblyomma mixtum | reverse complement strand
AAGAGACTGAACAATTTCATTTTGCACAGAGTTTATCAGATTGTTCAAGCTAGAGATAATCACTGATATGTAAATTACAAATGCCACCAGTCGTGCTAAAGGCACTGAAAAATGATTTCTGTTGAAGTTGTGAGGCCAGCTCTGATAAGCAAATGCTTTTAATCTGGGCAAGTAAGCATGTTACCCGTTTCACCCACAGGCCAATACAACAAGCAAAGCGACATCGGTGGTGTGCAGAAAATTTTGGAGAACTGAGGACGGACAAAAATGGCAGAGAAGTTTTGCCTAAATTCTATAAACATGTGAAAGCAGAATTGCATGAACAGTAACGACGATGAAGAGAGAGAATTTTGTATTGTCCATCTTCAAAGACATGCAGCACCGTGGGAGCTAAAACTTGTCCCAACTCGTCACCAGCTATATATCCAAGCCACTTTTGCACATAAAACAGTATGCAATTGCATTGTTCTTATGAGAAAACAGCTTTGTGAGCTTTTCTGATTAGATGACAAAAGCCCTAGCCTCAGTGACACTACAAGGCCGTCAAAAGGAAGTAACAATAGCAATGATAATGCCTTTGAAGCCTTGCGAATTATCTTGCAAAATGATTCTTTGCACATAAGAACAATGCAAATGAGATCTTGCAGGGAATATCGGCATGTAACATCTATTGAACAGAGCCTGCTGCCAAGCCTGATTATAAGCTACTGTCATAAAACTCTTAATAACGAGTTTCTATCTGCTGAGAATTTCACACATATCCTTTGACACAGCTTCGGACAATTCAAACTCATTTTGCATGCTCCGACACGGTCCGATTAATAAACGTGAACCATACAAAATGTTCAGAGATACTCAGTCACCTGTAATGCTGGTGAAAGAAGGCAGCAGCACGTTCGAACCGCTTCCAGGCGAATCTCTTTGTGCTCGCTTGTGAGGTAGGTGTTGGCACAGTGTTTGACAAAGCTGGTCAGCGTCCGGCCTAGAATACCACCAGCAATAGTAGTTCTTGGTGGTAACATCACCACACACCACACAGAAAAAATGCAAAGGCAAAAAGTTTTGGTTTATGGAGGTTTAACGTCCCAAAGTGATTCAGGCTATGAGGGACGCCGTAGTGGAGGGCTCCAGAAATTTCAGCCACCTGGGGTTCGCTTTAACGTGCACTGACATCACACAGTACACGGGCCTCTAGAATTTTGCCTCCATAGAAATTCCACCGCCGCGGCCGGGATGGAACCCGCGCCTTTCGGGTCAGCAGTCGAGCGCCATAACCACTGAGCCACCGCGGCGGCTACAAAGGCAAAAGGTTCGAACCTGCACACTTGAGCACATTTCAGTTACTGAGTTTAAATCAGTTATGCGGTACTAACCTGTAGTTACCACGTAACCAGAGGGCTGTGTGTGTGCATGCTTTTGAGTCATTTTTCTTCAAGCAAAAAGTTTCATTTCTGACATGCAATTTAAAGAAGTTATTTTAAGCGTTCTGACGATATCCTTATTTCTAGTTACTTTGGCCATCAGAAAAGCTTAAAAACAAGACACAAGATAAGTATTGCTGCCAGTGAAGAAGAGATGACTTCTCCAGAAGACAGAGACATTTTTCTACCAACGGAAGTGAGGTCAGAAGGTACAGTAGAATGGCCGAGGTTGGAATACTGCAAAACATGAGCTTGGAAGACCTGACAAAGAGCTACTTAGCATACTATGCTTGTGACTTTCACTAATCATAAGTTATATACTGAATACATATAGCGTTTTGTTAGTCCATCTCTAAAGCAAGTTGGTTCATGCTGAACAAGTAGAAATTTTTGCAGAACAACCTTGTCTCAAAGGTCAGTAGAACAGATATGTTCCAGTTCCTAAGATATTACACGGCCTCAGTGAGACCTGCACATTCCACATTTAATTTTTTTTTTCTTTTTAAAGAAAACTATAGTACCTCGAAAGCTCAAATTTGATATTTAATACATGAAGGTGATACGCATCCCAAAAACGTCAGCAGCAAGAGTGCAACTTTTGTCAAAACATTACATATTATAAAGGGTTAGACAGTAAGCCCTACTTTCAAAACACATGATGTTATAATAAAAGAACAGTTTGGCTTGAATTTCAAAAGCATAAGTTAATGGAAATGGCATTGCTGAATATTAATGACAAAATGCCTGAGAACTTTGAACGCAAACTGATTAGAATAGGTGTCTTTATCAACTTCAGAAAGCTTTTGATTCCGTTAAGCATTAGACTATACTTCAAAATCTTTACTCATAAGGAGTACCACGACGTCTAATCAAGAGTTACCTGCAAAATCACCTTCAGTACACTAACATTAACAACAGCAGAACGAACACATCTGAAATCATGCAAGGCATCCTGCAAGGCTCCACACTTGGTCCGCTTCTTTCTTTGACCTACATTAACACGTCACAAGCATACCACTCACCCCAGATACAATCTTGTACACTGATGACACAAATCTATTTTTCTCAGGAACTGAATGACATGAACTGAATGACATCAACTTCAAATCGCATGAAAATATGGCTGGAAAATCTGCCTCACCAGCTGAGAGCAGACAAACTGGAATTAAATGCAAATAAAACAAAGGTATACTATTTTTTGGCCTCGTTACCAGCAAATTATAGACTATGCACTTTGAAAGACAAGTCACTGATCGAGTTATGCCCCAAATTTCTGGGAGTTCATTTCCAGAAAGCACTGACTGGTCAGTTTATACGAACCACATCCAGAATAAAATACCGCATTCTATTGGCATTTTGTAAATTAGAGCAATGAATTCTGATTTGGCTAAAAAAATCAGCTTTACTACTCATTAGTACAATCACATATTCCAATACTGCTTTTCTGTATGGGGGACTACGACAAAAAACAGCTTAGTATCCATAGGCTACAGAAAAGGGCACTGAGGCTTACAGAAGGAATGTCCTGGCTTTGTCATACAGCACCGCTTTTTAGGAAACATCAGCTCCTAACCATTTGCAACATCTTTCATCGAAGATTAGCTTTCACAATCCATAAAGAATTGAAAATCAACCCTGCAACCTTCCAGGGGAAATACATTGAAAAAAAAGCTGCACTCATGACTTGCAAAATAACACAAGGAGGAAAGAAAAACTGTGAACAAATATCAGTGCCTAGAGACTATTTTATTAAATCCCCAAGTTTTAAACAAACATCCATTACCTACTAGAAAAAAATACATCTACGATGTTTTAAGAGCAAATTTTTTAATTATTTATTGTTGTCATGTTATATTAATGATTTAAATTCTGTTATGCATAACTGTTTGTCTTTTATTCATGGTGCCTCATACTTGCATTATGTACTCTTTGAAGTGTTGAAGGTGTTTAAGGGGGGATGAGGGTCTTGAAAACTTGTTTTTTATTTTTCGACATAACTTGTTCAAACTTAGCACACAGGTGTATCATAGAAGGCTGATTTCAAATATGCATTTAGATTTCAAATATCTCACCTGGAAGAAAATTTATCGCAAAATAACATTCAAATTAGGTAATTTCTTACGGGCCTTTATAGTAATTAATCAGTTAAAGAATGATTTTTTAAGAATAAGGAGACATTTGCAAAGGCCCAAAGCACATCCTAAAGCTTTCTTTTTTCCTTTAAACATAATATATGAGCAATTAGGCCAAGTGTGGGCTAATTACTGCCACGTCATTTTTTTTTCCAACTTTGTTGTTTATTTATGATCAACAAAATTAGTTTGCAGACATTTTGTTAGCTTTAGGATGTGCTTTGGGCCTTTGCAAATGTCTGCATATTCTTTATAAATGTTTATTTAACTGATAAATTACTAAAAAAGCCCGTAAGAAATGACCTAATTAGGATATTTTATTTTGCCATATATTTCCTTCCAGCTGAGATATTTGAAATCTAAATGCATATTCGAAATCAGCATTCAATGATACACCCAGGTGCTAAGTTTCAAAAAGATATGTTAACAAATAAAAAAAAAGTTTTCAACACCCTCATCACCCCTTAATGAACTGCGCTTGGTGTGCTGTACTGATGCTGTTTTTGCTTTGCCATCACTTTTGAGCAAGAATCAAATTTTTGGGAGGTGGAAACACGGATGGCGTTTTGACAGGCACTTCAATGCCTTTTCACCAATCTCCCAGACACTCGCACTTGTCTGAATAAACTTCCAATACCTTATATAGTGCTTCTATACTCACCTTGAAAGTCAAAGCTGCCCAAGGTTTTTAAAGCGAGCGAAATGGTTGCAACGTCAGTAGTTTCTGCAAAATGACCATGCAAAGTTACAAAGTTAAAAAGCACAACAAGAGCAAATAAACACAGAAAGTGCAGTTCTAGGAGAGATTTGCCTTTTGGGTCATAATTAATAGCAGTCAATAAAATCATAAGTAACTTTATTGCATGTACTTCAATTTTTTTTTTTGCACCTTAGCAATGATAACAGCATCATGAATGTTTCCTGTAGGCATTACAGATATTCCCATATCAGACACCACCGATTCAGAAAGCCTTGCAGTCACAGAAGTTCACGGCAAAATTTAAGTAGGGAGGGCCATCCACCCACCACCCCCAAGCACAAAATTTTCAACATGAAAACCATGCTGGCTTCTATTTCTTCCAGTGCAAAATGCACCACGCAAATATGACCACCCCCCTCAGCCGCCCCTCCGAACAGTTGCCCATAATCACATCCCTGCAAAAATTGTTGCCATGACAGAGTGAGAATGGCACGGCACCGTTGCCTGCATGGCAGCATCGCAAAGAGTGTGCAAACAACACAAGAGCCTCATTACAGCGAAAAGCCGGCGGCATCCAGTGACCAGTGTCACACCTGGGGAAGAAACTAAATAAATAAAAAACTTCGTAACCAGGGGAGCGGTGTTCGAACACACGGTGGCACGAACAAATCGGTTCCGCTGGCCGGTGCTTCATTAAGCTGCACCATCGCCGCAGCTTAACATTCAATGAGTTAAAACTGCCAGTCTCTAATGCTGTGCTTGGAATGTCGTTATTTTCGTCGACCACCTGCCTTAATTTGCTAGTCTCTTGCACTGTGGTTTTGAAGCCATCGTCTTCGTTGTCTTCTATCCTTACACGTGGAAGCGCCGTCAAATGAGCATGCAGCAAGCCACACAAAACGGTGAGAGATTAGAAGCAGTGAAATTCAGTTAAAACACTCAATGCTACTGCAATGTCATCGGATAAAGGTATTTAAGCGGCCTACAGATTTTTTCGGTGCACTTCACACTTGGCGCCAGGCTAATCAAGAAGAAAATGCTGCCACAATTTTTATATCTGCCCCTCCCCCCATCCAGCCTCTGCTTTTCTGAAAGAAAACTGCTTTTCATGGCAGAAAAATGTCAACAGACCTGGACTGGGCTGAGCTGCGTGCATGTGCTTGGGCACACCAGGATGCTTGAGTGGGCGCTGCATCAATATGCATGAGAGCATCTTGAGGAGGCCATCCTGGATGTCGCGCTTCAACTGGGGAATCCGCAGGGACACTTCCTGCAGGGCTGCCGTCAACGCTGGACTGCAAGCAGCACATTGCAACCCGAGTCACGCTTCTCAGGTTAACCACAACAACAAGCCAACTGTAAATCTATGAAAGCTATTTTTATTACTGTTCATTCACAGTAAAATAGAACATGACACATAAAAAGTAGAAGAGAAACTTCACCTGAGGCCAGTGTTAAGCATGGGGTCCAAAAGCTCCTTAAGATCAGACGCAATGCTGCTTTTGTTGGCTCTCGCCAGCAGGCTGATACATGTGAATACAGCAGGATCCAGGATGGGGCCTTTTTTTCTGAGAAGAGAGAAATTTAAATGCTGCAACAATACAAACAACGGCAGTAACAACAACCATGCTCGTATATACGTGGAGACAGCTGACAAAATGTAAGCGCCAGCACAAATCCTAGATGCTCGAGCTGCACTAGCTAAGCTGCACAAGTTATATTTTAAACAAGTACAACATAACATTGGAAAACACTTGCCTCTGCTGTCTCTGCAGAGCAAAGTTTGAAGCTACTACATATGCTGTAGCTTTCACAAAGTATGACACCTTTTGCCTTGACTAAGAAGAGTCCCAAGTGAAAAACTCACTGAACAGTTATGCTTGTAGTTGCACGTGAATTTACAGCGCAGCTGTCTGTTTTGATTTTGCAATTTTTTTTGCGATTTTGAATTTGTTATTTTTCTGAGGTGATGAAATTGATAGTGGCACTGTTTGCAGAGATGTGCTGTCATTTATTTTCCTCATATGTGACTATCACTTCTTGTCTAGTCGTTTATGGTGACGAATGCAGCCTAGTGGTCTGAGAAGTGGTACAATACAGACTCGAACTGATTTATGATTGGCAGAAATTCAAAGATGAGATCAGTGAAGGTATTATGAGAGGTCATAACAGCAGTGGGGGCAGTTATGAGTGAGAAGGATGGGAGCTGTAGTCGCATGAGTGGAACAAAGAGAGAATCTGACCACTTTTCCTCTCCCCTATGTCTCTCCATTATTCCCCTTTCTGCATGGCCTCCTATCTAACCACTTTCCTTCTCTCCTACGCTCACCTCCGTCACAGGGGATGCAGGACACTCCTCAAGCCAGGAATGGGCACCTAACAGCTGCACTTTAAAAGCTTGGAACTGGCCTGAGCTATCACCATACTTGCTGATCTCTAGTTGTGGCGTTTCTCACTTCCTGTGCTCTCCGCTGGTGTGCCCGTTCAGAGCCCCAAAAAAGGCAAGCGCTTCACTGAAATTCCCCACTGTCAACACATGCAGCAGCTTACTTGGACGGGGTGCTGTTGCTGGGCAGGGACACACGGATGACTTCCATGATCCTAGGCAGGTAGTGTAATAGGTGTTCACCCACGGCGACCGCAAGGAGTCCAATGGAGAGAAAAGCCCAGCTGCGCTCCCTCTCTCTCCGCAGGCAGCCAAGCAGGTAGTCCATGGTGTCAGCCAGATACCTGGGAGGGGTCAATGAACATGGCCAACGTGTCATGCCCAACATGTCATCCAACCAAGGTGGCAGGTGTACAGCCTTTCTCAAGAATATATGCCCCATCAGGTTTGTCTCTAAGGCATCCACTGCAGCTGGTACCCCCTTCTGCAGCTTAGGTCTTCCAAGGATGCTACCACAGCCTGCTACCAAGCAGGTGCCCAAAGAAAATGCACTTATACTGAATAACTATGAGGATGGCAACAACAAAAAAGCCATAAGAATGAAAAAAAGATGATAGGACAGCATGCAGTTACTTAATCATAAGAGCACCGTGTGCATTGTTCACTTCAGAAGTTCAGAATTCCCATGCTGATTTTATGGCACTGTTTTTGGATTCGTATCATACTATCCCAATGGTAACGACTCAAATTAAATTAAATCCAGGACAATGCACTCCGCTATGGAAATGAAAATGACTGAGATAAAATTAACAGAGAGACAGCAGCATGTGTTACGGAACAAACACAAGTTGATAATGCCTCTATTGAAATCAAGAAATTCACATGGGAACGGAATGTGATGCAGAGATAGCTAACAGCAGTAAATTGCAACAGAGTGGATTCCAAGAAAAGATAAACACAGTAGGCAACAGCAGTGAGTCAGGTGAGGATATGACATCAGAAAATTTGTGACAATAGGGTGGTCACAGCTCACACAGGACAGCACTTATGGGAAATCAATGGGAGAGACCTTTGTCCAGCAGCAATGTAGCTGAACTGACCACAAGGACGTTGATGACCTCAACATTTTTCTAGATTGTTCACTATTCCTTGTGGTTTGTCAATGCACCTGCAGCTGTGCACAGGTCTCTGTGCTAAAATGCTTTTACACACACAGCAACACAAACACCAAAGAGAGAAAGCAGATGCAACAGAATCTGAAGCCAGCCTCTCACCTCTTAACAAATCTTTGTGTCTGAAAGGCAGCAAGCCTGGGCAGAACCATATGCAGTGCATGCTGGATGTACGGGTTTCGGAGAGCACGTTGCCGCAATACTCGCTCGCATATCTTTGGAAGAAAAGAAAACACCATCATGAGCGACAACTGTGACAAAGAAGTTGAAATTCAACTCACGAGCACACATTTGTCAAAGTAAGCAGAAAAGATTAGTCAGAGGGGCCCGGTTTATAGAACATGATTTGCTGCAAGGTAGTAATAGACTAAATGGACACTTTTGCCCATGTGCCCTGAAGTGCGCTCCTGCTTCTCTGCCCCAAAAAAGTTTAACGGCAACAAAGAATTTTTATATAAAATATATCTGTGAAGTGGTCTTCCCAAGAAGTTCCAGTTACAATGTCCCAGTGAAAGCTAGAAAATGAGCTTTCTCAACTCGGTGACTAAAAGTAATACCGCTGCTGAGAATGCAACTTTTGTCGCAACCCACAGCCCATAATATAGGGTTGTGTAAGCGTACAAAGGCACTGTTTAAAAATCACAGGTGAGACAAATGAGAATGCTGAGGTGCTCACAAAAAAACATTTATCAAATGCACTTAAAAAAAAAAATATTTTCCAAAATCCTGCACAACACCTCACGAAATCATTCAGTTTTTTTTCTACTTTCAGCCTTTGCTGCCATTTCCTGCCCTTTTATCACACAAAGGGACATCTGTTGAATGTCTGCTAACAAATGCTCACAAGCCTCATGCTCCGAAAAGAAAACATTGTGATAAACAGCAGAATGTGCCCAGCTCTGTATCATATCCAAATCAGCCTGCAGTTCATTACAGATCTCGCGAGGCAGGAAGAATGTTCATAAACAAATTAATGCAACTATGCTCTTGGGCTATTCTCTTGGGCCACTGCATGAGTTCACGTTACGCGATGTGGACAACTTGAATTGTTTGCAGTAACCAAAATTTATTTTGTACGTTAATCCATGAGGGACTGAACAAGTGGTTCTGAACTGTTGAGCTTAGAGTTTGCAGCAAAAGGCATCCACTATGTCTGCCAAGCACTATGCAGTGTTGCAATTAAAAACAGCAAAGTGTTAAAAATTCCCAGTAACACATTTTCGCCAACCGTAGTTTAACTACAAAACTTTGCCATGCTTAGAGAGAAGCATGAAAAACTGAGTAAGTTATGAGGCTCCTAAGCTATCCCCACAGTCATACCTGTACAGTGGTGAGCAGCCTTGTCTAGAGCGCTCGGGCGGTGCACTTCCTTGCAAACAAATCCAGATTTTGTGGCAGCCTCTAGGGTCCAGCTGCAACGCTTGCACGGAAGTAGCGCCAGATAGCCTCGTAAACAAAGCAGGCACGAAAACTTTGCCCTGTAATGAGGGGCTGCTCTCTAATTTCGATTTTTGTTACCAAGTGCGCACTGCTCAAGCGCTCTAGACAAGGCTGCTCACCACTGTACCGCTATCTTGTTCAGCCATTTGAGATTTCTTATGACACACTACAATTTTCAACTATGACAATTTTGTGCACATCCAATGGCTAAATATTAGTTTCTTAATCTTAAATAGTTAATAGCCAGTATAATTAATTTATTTATTTTCAGTACTTTCAAGGCTTGCAGGCATTACAGAGAGGAAGGGCATACAAAATCAGAAGTAATTTGCTTGAAATTTTCCACATCGGTGACGGTAGCGATGAAGGCAGGGAGGTAGATAATAGCCCAACTGCGATGAAGCAACCATCACTTCAATTCCATTCCTGCCAAAGGTATGAAGTTTCAAAGACTTACCGCAAACAGGGCATACTGTGTATTTTCAAAGCTGCGGTTCCGTGTTTAGATTCAGACTGCATGCAGATACATGAAGTGCACTTTCATTTAATGAATGCAAGACAACTCCTCACCCAAAACATAAACTAGCTATTGACCTTTGCAGTTTTATCCACTCACATTAACACACAGCACCCATCACCACACAAGTACCAAAGGCAGAGGCAGATACCTGGTCGAACTTCTCATCAAGCAGGCGCTTGCAGGTGTTGCTCTCATGGGTTGGCACCAAGTGATGGCTGTGGTGATGAAGCCGGTGGCTCCCGTGTAGCTGGTATGAGGGACCCTGGTGAAGGGGCACGATGGTCGCTGGTTGGTAGCCCTGCGCTCGGTGATACCTGAGCAGCGCAGCTCGCGCGCCACCTCTCGGCCGGTGCTCTTGCATCTGCTGCAGCGCCCTGAGTGAGCGTGTCAGTGAACTGCCGGGGCCAGAGCTCTGTGTTCGGTGCGCTTCGTGTCTTGCCTGCTGGGAGGTCACCTCCTCCAGCTCCTGCCTCACCCTTTCGCCTTCAATGTTGCTGCACTTGAGCAGCTCGTTGATGACCAGCAGGGACCCGTGAACACGGTCCTCTCGGTTCACACCTTTCTCACGGGCTCCTCCCAGTGCCTCTTCAAAGCCACTTTCGGCTTCTTCGTAGCACTTGGAGTACCAGGGGGGATTCTGAGTGTCTTTCGTCTCACGCTGTGCTGTCACCATCAGAGCTGCCCTGAGAGCCAGCACTGCACCCTCTCGAATCATGGGCTTGGGGTCACGCACGCCATTGAAGATGCAGTCGAAAATGGGTTGGATGTTTTGAAAGAAGAAGGTGGGTGTGGAGATGGCTAGTTCCTGAAGAATGAGCACAGCGGCATGCCGCTTGCCCTCGTGGCGCTCTTCACAAAGCCACTCAATGGCACGCTTTATGACAAAGTCATCGTATTCGGCTGTGAAGCTGCTGCCAACGGTCGTCAGACGACCAATGGCATATGCTGCGAGCTCTGTAACCGTTGTGTCATTTGATGGGAGCAGATTGCGCAGGTAGTTTGCAAAACGACTTATCCTTGATCCAGTGTTGCCAGAATCCACCTCCAGAAGGTTCACTGTTGCAAAAAGCAATAAAAGCAATAATCGTGAATCAAAGCAAAAAATGCTTGTATGCTCTGGGATGTGTGTGTAAAATAGTGGGTCCAATTAGTTATGTGAGCAAATAAAAAATATATATGCAGAAAAGAAAGGCCATAAAAAGACCATCTATGAAATGCTGTATCATATAAGCATTTTAGCCAGCATAATTGCACATTTTTCCAGCCAACTTTCAAATCTTTCTTTATATGCTGCTGCCTTTTTTGCATGCTAAAATTTCCCACTGGTACACAAGAAAACAACAGACAACAAAAAAAAATTGAATGCAGAAGAGTGAGTGGAACTGGCAGAGTGGACCACACTGGACGTTAAAGCACATAAACACATAAAGCTCAGCGGCTCGACTACTCTATATTTTACAGCACATGGCAACCGATCACTTCCCTGAGTAAAATTACTCTTCCCAGGGTTGAGCTGGCAGATAATGGCAATAATGTATGTATATATGCATACACTGAACAAATTCTGGAGGGCCACTAGATAGTTTTATATCTAATTTTAGAGATCACGGCTCTTCGATAGAATACAATAGCATGGGCAGTAAAATGCAGTACCAATGGCCAGGATGCCGCCTTTCTTCTCGTTGACGTCCGAGCTCGACACCATTTCAAAGATGTGGTGGTGAAACTCCTCCATGAACGCCGAGACGTCCTCGGTGCCCATCTCCCGAAGTTCGGTGGTGACATAGTGGTGCAGCTCGTTGGCAGTCTTGAACCGTACATCTTCGCTGCGGCTTTTCAGCCCCACCACGAACTGGTTCACGTTGGCTATCATGACGGATTTTATCAGAGCATCTGCAAACGGGACGAGAAAAAAAAATTCAAAAAATCGAAGCCAGAGAAGCGCAGGATAGAAGGCACAACGCATATCGCAGCCAAAACAACGCACCACGCAGTGCCACCACAATTCATAATTATCAGTCGGACAATGGCAATCCTGACAACAGATCACCCGCAAGGTAGAAGATCAATGTTCAAATGGTACGTTGCTGACCCCCTATGTAGTATCCAATAGCGTGCTGCTTGCAGACTAACACCGCTATGCGCACGAAAAGAAACACCACTTGATACAGCTACGACAACTGAGCCTGCGTTCAATTGTTACGCGAGCCTCAGATCAAGGACTGCAATTACCAAGACTAAATAAACAATCGCAGTTTCGCTTTCAACACGCGACGCATTGGCCAGCAAGAGCCGTGCTTCGACAGCAACTTCGTCGATGCACCCAGCAATACTTACCGTGAGAGTAAGAACAAAAGAACACCAACGCATGAAGCAGATACACTTGTACAAAGCGCTCACATTGTGCTCAAAGTTCTTTCTAGAACTTTAAATTAACACCAAACTTTCACTGTTTTTGCTATCAACCCCGGTGCGACCCGCGTAAGGCTAAATGGAGGAAGACGATCCTCATGTCACGTGACTTTTAATGACGTCATTCCAAAATGGCGTTTGTTTAGGTACATTTCTGGGTACTTTTTGCTACAAAATTAGGTAAAAATGGCGTCGCAAAATTTTGAAACGTCCCTAGCCATAGTTTCTAGGTCGCTGGCGTCTCCACGGTTGCCACGGTGACCATCGATCGCCAACGCCACGGTGGTTTGTTGACATTGCTGCGATGGCTGTTTACCGCGCGGTGCATTGACGTGTGGAGTAAGTGCTGCCGTGAAAGTCATCAAAGGTTGGTGCAATGGAACGTCCGGACTTGTACCCCAGTGCCCTAGTGTTGTCTTTATTATGCAAGTTTGCAGTGCGACCTGTTCCAGCCGTGGTGTGATATCGGAAGCCCCTAGAGACGTTTTGCAAGGCGGTGCTTCAGTTCTCTTCGGCACCTTTCGGTATTGTATCTCGTGTTTGAACATTGCAATGTTAGCGTACTTCAAAGGCTAGCGTACACGCTAGCCTTTGAAAGGACAACACATCTTCCGTCTTAATGTTTAATATGCCTGCAGTACGAAACTCTGCCCGACACCGTAGCGTTGCCCGCAGAGAGACTTAATTCACGCAACGCGACGCATCGTGCCACATGAACTATGATCCGTACGCCGCTTTCTTCGCTGATAGGCGTTTAGCAAATGTCGTAGTATGGTCACACCACCGAACCTTTGAATATCTAGAAAGCTGCTTTTCTTTTATCTATTTGGTGAAGTGTTTTTATTCTCATTAAGTAGAACATGTGGTTCTTGGTGTATTTCTTGTAACGTTCAGCATTGGAATAAAGCCAGACAAGGCCGAAACTTGTTTTGCTTGCTCTGTCATTTTTGTAATGGTTTGTGATGAAGTGGGAGGCTTGACTTAGGCTTTCAGCATCCGCGTAGCCAGTGTGGCCCTTGGGTTTGTTTGGAGAGAAACACAGAGAGAAACGTAAACACTCCGGATGATCAGTTTCTTGCACTTTCTGTGTGTTACATTTTCTGAGCTTCAATTTCTAGACGCCATGAATGCATTCCAAATTTCACAGCTGTTTTTTTCCGCTGCAGTAGTTAGTAAAAACACAGACTGATGGGCAAGTTGGTATGACATAATAAGGCAAAAACAGCACACCTGCATAAGGAAGATGCTGCGTCTTGTCTCATCTTCCTTCATCCTTGTGCAGGGTGCACTGTTTTAGCCTTATTAGTAAAAGTATGTTGTACAGGGACGTTGGATGCCATGCGTGCTGTAATGCGCTGCATTAACTTTAGCATTTGTAGCTAGAAGGGTTTCTTTTTGACATTAGCATTGTATAAGTGAATATAATTTGTGCGCATACATGAATAGCATGCTGGCTTGGCCTTATGTAGGCCACTGCATGCATCATTACGAAGTGTATGAGGTGTCACATTAATTGCACGCCTGCTTTTACTGCACATTGCCAGTTTTGAGTGGAAAATCTGTTTTGTGTGGAGTCAGCAGTGACTAGGCAAGCGACCTTTAAATGCAAATAAGCTTGCTCCATAGACGGCAGCTCTGTGTGGCAATGGACACACACACAAAAAAAAGAATAGCCATGACCTTTCAATATAAAGTGAAGAAGCAGCATAAACCAAACATCAACACGCCATGCATGTGACATGCTTCTGTGCATACAGTGAAGCGCTTAAAAATGCATGAAATGTAAACATGGCTTGTCTGCTTATATTTGGTTGTTCCTTTTAGAGGGAAGCATTTTGACAAATTTTTTCTGGTTTATGGCAAACGTCTAAAGGAGTGTGGGATTTCAATAAGGAAACATTTACAGTTGGCCACATAAGTTTGAAGTATTCAAATTAGAAGGTCTGAAAAAGCTGTGTGCCTTTTCTTTCTACCTGCATTCTAATTTTCATTCTTCGCTTGCCATGCTGCTGAATGGGTGGGTCTGCTGGTTCCTGAATTACTGTTTTTGTAATGTGCACAGTCAGAACATATGTATATCACGAGTATGAGGCAACATATTTAAAAGCACAATGTGAAAAGAGCTTGTGGATACATTTTTGAAGGTTGGCAGCTCAGTTCGCTGATATGTATAGGTGCTTTTTATATTGTCAAGGCCCAGTAGGTATTAAAGGAGTAGAGACAACAAAATTTTAGTTGTTTCTTTCGGTTAGAATGATGCGCAGTATTTTAGAAAGACTAGACAGCTGCATGGATTGCGACAACAAGAGGCAATATATTTATAATTGCATTTTTTCTCTCGCACTCATTTAGCTTAAACAACCGAACGACGACTGTGATGTCAGGGATGTGTTCAGGTCATGTGAGGCATACAAAGACAGCAGTATTATTGCAGTTTTGTTCATTGTTATTTGCATCAACTCGTGCACAAACCTGTCTAAGAGTTGGAGTCACATAAAGTGAACAGGCAGCGATTATATCTCTTTTTGCGTGCCTCATGTGACCTGAAAATGTATCTGACTTCAGAGCAGTCATTCGGCTGTTAAAAACCGAAACCAGATGACACAAGAAAAAAAATTAAATTGTAAATTATTTAGCTGACAAAGTTAAAATCCACATGGTGGCTTGTGTACAGCATTGCCTAGTGCATCAATGTAAAGAGAAATGTGTATCCAAAAATTTGGTTTCTCTACTCCATTAAAGATGTAGCCCATGACATGTTTGTGGCAGACCTTTGAGTTCATCATTCTTTTATGAGAGTTGTGAAACTGGCTCACTAGAGTGTAGCATATCAGGATTCAGTGTGTTACTGGAGTACTCTGACCTCATGGTGATTAAAATAGAAGAAAACTAGTTGAGTCCACAAAGAATGAGGTGCTCCTTTCAGAAGCAGAGCTGCTGTGAAGAATGTTGTATGAAAAGACAACCATCAGCTCTTTGCTACATTTCAGTTTATTATTTTCTTGAAGACCTAGTAACGGGTATTACAGAAATGATGAGAGGTACGTTACAGAAATAATTGGTACCTGCATATTAGCACGATAAGGGGTGACTAATAAAATTTTTGTAGGGGTCTATAGAATTTTGCCTCCATCGAAATGCGACTGCCACAGCCGGGATCGAACCCACGTCTTTCGGGTCAACAGCCAAGCACCATAACCTCTGAGGCACCGCGGCGGCCAGTGATATTCTATTACTGTTCCTCGGTACGGTGGGTTCACGGTTTTGCGGTAGAAATGTTATTGGTGTATGCCTGTTGTGCATATATTGGCTGAATATTTTTGTTCAAAGTAGTGCTAAATTTGAGTTCTTTTTTCTCTTAGAATCCACAATTCATACTGTGGCAGCTGTTACACTTGTATGACACCTTGATAAAACTAGCCAAAAATTATAAGCTCAAGTGTGTAGCAAACGAAGAAGGGCATGGGACAATTATAGTAATTTAGATGGAGCGGGGAAGTTGTCTATCGTTAATTTTTAGATTGCAGATATAGTAAAAGTAGAAGATACCTAGGCAACATGTAAGACATAAAGCAGAGACCTGGACTTTTGGTTGCTTATAATGTGGTCAGCCGTCGCCCCGCCGCAATGGCCGAGTGGTTAGGGTGCCCGCTGCTGTTCCCAAGGACGGGTTCGATCCCAGTTGCGGCAGCTGCCTATCAGTGGAGGCGAAATGCTAGGCGCCTGTGTACTGAGTGACATCAGTGCTCGATAAAGAGCCCCATGTGGTCAAAATTAATCCGTAGCGCTGCACTATGGCGTTCCTCATAACCCATGTTGCCTTCGGACGCTAAACCCCATATTCTATACCATACCATAACTTTGACGTGTTCTGTGTGCTTGACCATTTAAGCTGCAGTAATTGCTGAGCACTTGTTGAGTTTTCATGAGCGTTTTAATGTGCAAATGCACAATGTGTGCCGGGGTGCATATTGACAATTACTAATGCATGGCACTCATGCTAAGACTGGCGTGCATGTGAATATTTGTGTCCATCGTGTAAATAAACGGAAGTTGCATAAATAGTGAACTAAATGTAGTGTCAAAATGTCTGTGAAGAAAAAATTCTCATGTTTGCATGTGCTGTTGAGTCATTTTGATTGTAATGGCAAGCGTGGTTACGTTCAAGATTGCAGCAATATCTCGGCACATTATGATTTTGAATGGTAAAATTTTGTCTGTCTTGCATATGTTGCAGTTTCAAGTAAGGTGGACGCACACAGTTTCAACATTGCTGCCAACATGATTTGTGTAAATGGCTTTATTGCACACTGTTGGGAGTAAGGCTTCTAGTCCATCCGAAGTGCTCTGATGAAAAATACCTTTTATAATGGTACTTGTGGTTCTTTCATGTCATTAAAACTAAACTCAAATAATAAATAATGTGAGTTTGAGCTGCATAAGTTAAAGTTATGTGACCGCTTTGTTCATGACAGTACATTTGGTTCGGTTCAATCCGCTACAACGATAGAAGACCATTCTGCTTTGAAACAGCAAATTGACATGCATTCAAGCTTGGGATGAGCAACAAGAGAGAAAGCGTGCATATTGTGACGATGCAATGTTGACCCTTAAGTGCCCCTGTTACGTTTTCAGTTTTCTTGCCTTAATTTTCTTATGGTCGCACTGGGCGACCCGATTTAGAAAACTGCCAAAAAATAGTCGCACGTCCTAGCTTTAGTCAAAACCAAGGAGAAGAAAACATGCATATTTATATTTTTGTTTTATTTTTATGAATCAATTTTATTGGCGTTTCCTTTGAATGAGTGTGTTGATTTTCGTCAACTGCATAAATGACTTTCTTATTTATGTTGCAATTTTTAACGTTTAATGCCTTTTTTCTAGTTTATTGCTGGTTTGGGCTATTTGTATTTACTTTTCTTTGAGGGAACGCGCGATGATGATGATGCTAGCGCTCTTACAGCGCCCCCTATAGTCAGTTAGCAAAGAAGAAAAAAAAACAACATGGCGGTTGTTTACGTACGTTCGAATCGCGGTCGGCGGCTGTTGCGAGTGAAGTATTCGTCGGTGTCTCGTCTTTGTGGCGTGTGTAGTTCTTTAAATTTGCCCCTTTTTTGTTTGTGACCAGTAGACCGCCTATGGAATGCGTGTTTACCTCCCATGCGTCCCTAAAGGTGAGTGAGCAGGACGCAAGCCCGCGCCGTCCAGTACTGGCGTCCCTGATCTGGGTGTTTCCAGCTCGTTCTGGAAAATATCTGTGCATATAACTCTTGTTATAATCATCACGATGCAGTGCGTGGGCTGTGATATGTCGTCGCATTGACTTTCTTGTGATGCAAGGGTTGGAGAACATTGCAGCATGTCGTTTCCAGCCCGCCTTCGATCCTTCAAGACACTGATCTGGACACCGAATGGCGACAGTACCAGTTGACGACTGTTGTGGGTGCGAGGTGGCGTAGATCTGCTAGATCACAGAGAGAAGCAATTGCCGGCAGAATAATCGCAAGACTAACCCACCTGTGGCTCGCAACCACCTCAGTGGACTGAAAAATGCTCGGGACAGAGCGAAGCAATAAAGCTGCACGGTGCGAACGCTATAGATACGTTGCTTACGTCTCATGTAGTACCTATCTGAATTAAATGTCCTGGAATGCACTGGCAGTGTGTACTTCTGCTCTTGAGACCGAGTCGTCCTTCATGGCGCAGAAAGAGTGCACTGAACGCATGTGCATACGCTGGGCGGCGCACCTTAAAAATAAAATTGTTTCCATGTTCACTGCATGTTTTCAAAGGCACATGAGTTCTAAGGTAATCCTCTGAGTTCACGTTCTGTTGGTATAGTCATATTTGGTCTGTGCAATCAATGACTCTGTGCCCACATACTGTCAAAAAGCAAGATTTGTCAGATCTTTCTCAGCCAGAGATGATGTGCTGGCATGCATAAATTGATATATAGCATCGTAATAGTGTGACACTGAACACTTTATTAAGATGTAATAGCAAGTAATTTCGATGTTTGTGTAAGCCAGTGTATTTGCCTTCATTGAAAAAGATATTCAAGAAAGTGTTTTGGTGTTCGTATGAGGCGGGACAGAACTTGTCTATACAAAGTATGTGGTAGCCAAGTGCTCAGGGCCAAATGTCGCCTATCACTGCCTCTCGCTGGGGCAGGTGGCTCTCTGGAATTCTTTACTTCAGCATACTGCAAAACTAAAATATGTGAAGAGCTGCGCTCAAATTTCGCTTTACCGACTGTAGTTATTGGCTGTTGATTTTTTTTTTTTTGCACGTGGTTTACTGCTGATACAATAACACACATGGCTCAGTCTGTGCATTGTAATGCGTGCTACTTACTGCATGCAATGCTTCAAAAGCAAGGGTTCGGGCAAGTTGTTTGTTCTAGTTAAGGTTGGTCGCCGAACAGAAAGGGACGACACGGGAACCAGACACACAGCACCGACTGTCGAGATTTCTGTCAGTGCTGTGTGTCCGGTTCTCATGTTCATGCTGTCTTTATTTCTTTGCAATGTGACCAACCTTAGCTTCAAAAGCAGTCTTCACACTATGTATAGGGAGGGTGCACAGAGAGGGCCTGGTAATAAGCGTGTTCATTTTGTGCTCGTGTCTGTGTACAGCACCTGGTGCTAACTGCTCGCTATACTGCACATTTCAATTTAGGTGCCAAATGTACTTCCTTGTGATGCAGCGTGTGCACACCAGGGAATGATCTCGCATTTTGCATGGTACAGCGAGTACTCTTTTCCTTAACATGTAACAAACTGTAGCTGTCTTTCAAAAATATCATTTTAGTGCATCAGCATCAGAACCCCCATGTTGGAATAATCCGTCGGTCTGAAGCCTCAGGTGACAGAGTGGAGGGAGTGAAATCCACCTTCACGAAATTGCAGGGAAGAGGGAAGAAGAGAGGGCGGGAGGAGGCGGTTGGCAAGCGGTTGCAAATCTGAGTCGAAGGGTGGAGTGGATGTGTCACTGATGGATGGGATTTCATCGGGTGAGTGGAGTGGGGGTGTCACGTAGTGATTGATGGTACCCATTCGTACAGTCTTACCCTGTCAGTGGCTGCTCGGTCCGGCAGGAACATAATGCTAACTTTGGCTTACGAGGTTTAACGTCCCAAAGCGACTCAGGCTATGAGGGACGCCACAGTGGAGGGATCCAGTAATTTCGACCAACAGTGGCCCTTAACGTGCTCCGACATCGCACAGCATCTGGGCCTGTTGTGTGTCACCATCGGAATACAACTGCCGCAGGCGGGGTCATACCAGCGTCTAATGGAATTTGTTTAATTTTGTCGTTACACTCACAGTAAGATTAGTCTTTCCCAAGTACAAGTTGTATTTAATGTCAGAGTCCAAGGAAGGGCAGCTTTCCAAAGCCACAGCTGGGCTTGTACGGCGTAATTAAGCAGCATTAACATCCTTTAGAATCTATTAACGTGTTTGTACTATGATTACACAATGGACACAGTATTTATCAAGGCAAACAATGGCAGCGTATATATGCCTGCAAATGTTTAAATCAAGAATAGTATCTGCTAGCTTATTAAAAATATATCATTTATAAAATGACCGTCCAACTTCTCAGAAGTACCAAATCTGTGGAGAAATACAAATTGCAGATTGCCAGTATGCCTAGGAAAATACATTTTGACTGTCAAAAAAGGATTAGGAGCACTTTATTATTAACTACGCGAGGACTGTGGAAAGATGGGTCGGGTCACACCCAATAGTGCAAAACATGAACCCTTGGAAAAGATGAGAAGTTGTGGCGCCTATGCACTCATATGCTGTGCATAATGGGCTGCCTTGCATTACCATAACCTGTCCAGGTAGACTGCCACAAGTCAATAAAAATCTCCGATATATACAACCACAGTTTTCAGTTAGGTAGACATTTTATTTGTGACATTCTTAATCTAGCTGGCAGGCTATCAACAGCCCGAGGTGAATGTGACGTGCAGGATGAAACGGGTGCCATATGTGGATACTGGAGTAAATGTGATGTGATGAGCCTTGGGAGCATTCCTCTTCACATGGCGCCAGGCAGTCTTGCGGCCACATAATACAGCTGACAGTGCTTCAATCTGTAACCTGTAATACTGCAGTTACTTGCATCATGGATGCAGTTTCTTGTGGGAAAAAATTAGAATGGTAAGTTTGGTGCATTTATTACATGGTGTAAAACATGGTGTGGTCAGTTGAACTTTCCCCAGATTTTGATGATTGATGTAGGGAAAGCATTTATTATGCAAATGCATCCATTATTTAAGTAAATATGGTGTACAAAAACCTGGAATGGAAACAGAAATCAGCATCTGCAGGATTGAAACAAATTCCTAACAACTTTGGCGCAGCACCATACCCATGACTGCCAAGCCACATTTTAGCCCCTAGCCTTTCACTCTACACTGTCCTTAATCTGTTCATTCCCAATGGGCCAGACATGAGGCCGTATGGCACTCGGGTATCCGTATCTGCCTATATGGACATGCCACGTTGTCTACTACACAGCTTTTTAAACACTTGTAGCAACAGTGTCAGTTTTCTCAGAAGCATGAAACTTTGTTACGATTAGTTTTATGACACACCCAGCACATTAACAGGCATTCTAGCCAAATTATAATTTCGTTGCAGTTGGGCTTTGAAGCATTTTTCATTAATGAGTAAAAAGGAAATGACATTAACTGGGCACTATATGTTTCATCTAAGCTGCCTTCTCGACAAATAGGGGCATTTTAGAATTTCTAGGCAACAAAGTTGGCACAGTGTTCCCATCACACAACAGAAGGCTCATTGCTTGGAAGGCTGGTGGAGAGACACTGTGTAAGAGCCAAGCAAGTTCATTTATGAAGTGCTTTATCATGTGAGGGAAGGCTATTCACGGCTGTTTCTACCATGGCAATATAAGTTCGTGTCACAAATTGCACCAGCAATGTTCTGAAAAATGAGTAATACTGTTTTTCTGTTGCAGCAGTATTCTCTTTGCAAAATAAGATGAATAGTAGTTTTGCGCTGCAGCTTTCAGTGTGCAAGATGACAGCTACGGCTTAGCCTTTTGTCAAGAATACTTTTTCTCATATGCATTGCAGAACTGTGGAACCACATATTGTCAACTGTCCTAAAAGGCAAGGTGTGTTGCTGGGCGAGTTGGTTGGGGTACATCTTGAGAAAAACAGCACTTGCAGACAAAGGAAACGAGAAGGACACACAACTGCGCTGTTTTTTTTGTGTGTGTCCTTGTTCTGGTCCTTTGTCTGCAAGCGCTGTTTTTCTCAAGATGTCCTAAAAGGGCGGTGCACTGTGACAGCACGACGCAACAAAGAGGAATGCAGCATGGAGCGACACTTCATACTAATTTTATTGAAGAGCGCATGCCTCTATGAGTGCACCACATGCAGACAAAATGAAATCAAGCAGGGATGACGAAGAAATAAAATTATAGTGAATGCAAGGCAGGTATGAACAAGAAAATGAGTGCACTAATTTCCCAAAGATGAAAAATGTTTGCCAATTGTCAGAAGTTCTCTGTTGAGCAGTGCCAGAGAGGGCGTACTCACACAAGCAGATTCTGAGTAGGGAATGAGGGGCCTGAAATATCTCAATTTCTTAATTGTCGGGTTTAACATTCGGGAGCGGCACATGGGCTATGAGGGACACCATAATGGAGGTCTCTGGATTAATTTACACCACCTGGGGCCCTTTAATGCACGCTGACTTTGCACAGCACATGGCCATCTTTGTATTTTGCCTCCACTGAAATGTGGCCGCTATGGCCGGATCAAACCCACAGCCTTCGTGTAAGCAGTCTAAGAACGCCAGAGCCACTGAGGCGCCGTGGCGGGATGAGTTCTCCATTCCTAGGAGGAAAGTTTCGGGAAAAAGGAATGACTAGAAAAGAAATACCAGAGGCCTGTAGTGTACCGTCAATGGTGCTGCTTGATATGGGATATGATGGTGCACCTTTCTCATGACCATGTGGGCTTCAAGAAAATTAGCAAATGGCACTCCTCTTCCCTGCTGTGTCTTGAGCTTGCTATGCTAAAGCACTTTGTCAGAATAGCCTGCCAACTAGCTCATAACATAATCCTAATCCCTCACCTGAAATCTGCCATCTTCAGCTGGCAGGGCCTACAAATGCCAGCACAGTCAAATGCTACTTTCTGGCTGCTCTGCATCTGACACAAGTGTAGCTCCATTACAGCAACAGCATGCATGTGCTTGCACATGTGCACATGCGTTGCATGGTCAACACATACTTGTGTACATGTTGTGGCAAGCCTCGCACTGCTCACAATGAAGCTCACAGCCACTGCACAATTTGCTAGTTCTTTCCACTGTGTGCTTGAAGTTCACCAAACTTTGTGACTTTACATGCCACTGGCCATCTCCCACTCTCTCAGTACTGGACTTAGAAAGCTCAATCCCCACTTTATGCTTCCTAAATAGGGCAGATTTGCGGTGGTCTGCTCCTCCTTTGACACCTGTTGTAAAGTTTTTCGGATGTGAAATTGAAGAGTACTTTGATTAATGTATCCAATCACCCATTTACCTTGCCACCAAAGTGAGAGTACTTCAGTGCCTTGACTCCAAGTGATTATTTGTTGTTAATCCAATGTACTGCCGATAGCAGTAAGCCCACTGACATGCCCTCTTTGCGTATGTTTTCTCAAAATTTCTGACAAAGCCAAAGGCAATTAAGCTGATGCTCTTTGGAGTGGATACCAAGAAGTGCAGGGAGCAACTGTTGAGACTCAGTCTCATCTGTCCACTTCATCAGAGTGTGCAGCATGTCCCTTGTTGTACTCCTGCAGTCCTTGTTTGTGACTGTATTCAGGTGCGTGCTCCAGTTGTGTAGCACCTGCCAGCTGCAAAGCAGTCGACTCCTCAAGGGACCCATCACCTGCTCCCATGCACTGCCATAAACAGGGGCATCATCAGACATAAATGCCTGACATGGTATTGTGTTTTTTTCTTTGATGGCCTCGAAAAACCTCACCACAGTGCCCGTGTTCACCCTTTTTGAAATCAAGTAGGCACACGGGATACCAAAGGCATCTTGAGAAATTGTGAGCAGGGTTGTCAGTTGGAGTTAGTACTTATTTATGCCATGGGTGGAGTCAGTGCACAGTTTCGCTGCCCCCAATTCATAAAGGAGCTCTCGTTGTGGGAACGTCATTAATGCTAGCTCAAAGTCACCATCATGACTGTTGGGGTCACCCTTCTTCCTGTAATACAACAGTGGCGACTCATTTTTTGCCCTCATTTCTTCGACCCATAATTCAACACTCTTAAAATCGTCTGGATCTCTCTGCTCTGTTTTTCCAATCCTAAACTTATCTGCAATGTTACGGAGGTCCTTAGTGGTCACAAGTTGCATCCGTGGGCTTGATCTGATCCACTTGTACCTGCTCGGATGTTTGTGCACGATGGTTTTTTCTGGCATTCCTTCTGCTCACCGGCCTGAAAATGGTACAGAAAAAAACTGTTAACATCTCTGGTTCATCTGCCTACAGCCATGTAATAAAGTGACAAATACTTCTGGTCGGATTCCTTCGTCTTCCACTTTGTTCCTTTTCGCAGGTGACACACAGTTCATCTTACTTTCATTTCACTTTTGTGGCACTGCAAAGCACACAACAAAATGGTTGTTTCAAAGCCAGATGGACTTTATTTTTATGAGCTTGAGTGTTTAAACTTGCATACTGCAATGCAAAACAGGGAAGTTATATACAGCGTGTTATAAATGCGGAATATAACAGCACTGAAAATGTGGACAAGAAAAGAATAAGGACATGTGCTTCTCATCCTGTCCCATTTCATTCTGCATATTCAAAAAATGCACCGATTCGCCTGACAGCAACCTTTAAAGGAGTAGAGACACCAAATTTTTGAACGCGAACTTTGTTTCTTTGGACTTGTGCACAAGACAATAGTGTGCACGAGTCACAATGTAGAATTCACTTACGCCAGGTGAATAATTTCTAAGTGAATATTTTTCTCATGCTGTTTCAGTTTCAACACCTGAATGACTGCTGCTAAGTCAAGAGACAATTGGAGGGCATGCCAGTCATACATAAACTGAAATATAAATGCTGCTTGTTCATTTTTTTTTTTTTTTTTGCGATTTCAACTTTTGTGCAGGCTTGTGTTTTATGTTAGTGGTTTTTGAGGAAAGGAAATGGTGCAGTAACTGCCTCAACCATGCCATGAAGGAAAGAAGGAGTGAAAGAAGCAAGAGAGAAAGGTGCTGTAGTGGAGGGCTCCGTAATAATTTCGACCGCCTGGGGATCTTTGGGCACTGACACTGCGCAGCACGTGGGCACCTCTTGCCTCCATCGAAACTCAGCTGCCGCAGCCGGGTTCTAACCCGGGTACTCCAGCTTAGTAGCTGAACACTCAAACCACAGCCGTTCCTGCGAGAGTTACTGATGAAGTGCCAAAACAGCCAAATAATTCTAATTAATGAAAGTTCACTGCAGACGATCTGTCTTATGAGAAAAAACATGGCCCTTATACAACCATTAGACTGGTGGCGTTGCTTTGATCAGCAACAAAATGCCTACGCTTTTGACAGGCAGCCAAAAAAAGAGGCTAGCATCGAGTGCAACTGTCAGTCATTCAAGACACGTTTCATAGAGCTCAAGCCGACTTCTTACGGATGAAGTTCAACGTCAGCCGATTGAGCGACAGACCTAGGATAGTCAATGAAACCAGCAGAAAAACAAAAGAACAGACATTGGAGTAGTTCAGTGCTAGACGACATTCCTAATTATGTTCAGTTTGAAAGACTGGACCCCTTCCACAAAGCATCTCTAAACTAAACGGCATGAAGTTCGTACAGACTGTGCTGTGCATGCAATGTGCCGTGGATCAATTGTTTTTCACCCTTCGATGCGACCAAGTAGGCTCAAGTGAATTGCACTACAGTCAAATACAACTCGAGAACGAAGTGGCAGATGGCCCTTAAAGAAGACCCCCCCAGTCAATGGCGTCAGCTGATTTTCATCAGTTAACCCAATTAAAGCCATAACTAATCCCCTTTCATCTGCCACCCTCCTGCAGTGCTACCCCCTAGGATTAACCATGACATCATGAGAATCGGTCGACGCCATTGGATGGCAGGCTTCCTTTGAGGGGCATTGGCCACTGGGTTCTTAAGCTGTGCCCTACTATAACTTCTTCCGCCCCCTCGTTTTGTGGGACATGCCTTCTCCCACTTTACAATAGGCATTTTCGTGTTGTCCCACCTCTTTTGTGCCATAGATGCATCGCAGAAGAATAAAAATCATTGAAATGATCACTCGAGTTAATGAGCAATATCTTCCCCCTAAAATACATTTCTATTGCACTTTCGTCTCCCATTTATGAAAGGTTGGTGGAGTGTAGCTTCTAAACGTTTTCACATTCCGGTAAAGTCAACACAGCATGCACAAATGCTTTGTACAAGAGGAGTGGCTAACCTGCAAGCCCTCTGGCATCATCCTGGGACAGCCTTTGGTGGCAGGCCTCATTGAAGTGTCCGTAGTGTTTCTTTTGAAACACTACATATACCTTGCCCTCTTTCTCCATGACCTCTAGAGTAGCAAAGCAGTGTTTGCCAATTTTGCAGCTTCCTTGCCCCTTTTCCTGCCTTTGGCGCTGTTCTATAGGAAGCTCTTCGTATGAGCCGGAATGGTGGCAGTGCAGGTAGCGTTTAAAAACCCTTGGTGCACATTCCTTCTTTCCTGTAGAAGCTATAAAATGGCAGCAAGTTTTGCTTTCTTCTCCGTCTTTCCAGGCGCAAAATCCTGAAACAGAAAGATTGTAAACATAACTAAGCACTCCACATAGTATTAGTTAATTATTAGTGTGAAAGCACAATTCCGAACGGTAAACCCCGAGCAAGATCCTGCGATGTGTATGTGGGTTTGTGCCAAGAGCATAGCAACGGCGACATAGCAACCACAGCCTCACAGCAGCATTGCAACATAGTTATGACACGATGCCAACATATGATGTTAAGTCCATGACCACTCATGACTAAAAAGAAATTTTTAAAAATTGAGGCGTGAACAAAGGTGGGCTCCATTTTGATAAAAACGTGTACACAATGATAGCACATGAATAACGGCATAAGGCATCCTTAGAAAGCCAACAGTAAAGTAACAAGACAAGGCAATGTTCATGAAATTCTGCTTTTGCACGTTTATAAAATTTCGGCAAAACTTCTCTGTCAATTTTTTGTGTATCACACTATTTTCATTTTTTGAAAAGCAAGGCCAAATTAAAGTTTGTACTTTTTACATACACTAATGAAAAATGCATGTGCTATGGAGTGGGCACATATGCAGTACTCTCGCACTACTACTGGCGCTCTGCCTCTGCCAAGTGCGCATGACAATCACAGATTTAGCTTCACATTTTTAGCCTTTTGCCTGCAGTGCAGAACTGCATTTCCCAGCTATTTTATTGTTAAAAATTTATCAGTCATTCGCTTACTGTTTTTTCCTGCTATAGCGTATGGGGAACAATTTTTGGAGAAAATTATTAGGTTAAGTTATTACACGGACTGTTACATGGAAGTATTTCAATTTTACTACACCCTGCAAAAACTCATTCCTGCACAGCAACCTTTTACATGGCCCTGTCCTTTGACCACAAATTCAGGTCAGCGCTGTTGACTTCTAAAGGCAGAACAATGCTGGGCATTCTTCCTACACACTTCTGCATGTTGCGATTGCCATGGCTTCAGCGCTGCTAAGCCAGTGCATGCCGCGACAATGTTGTGTGTCCTGTCGAGACATTGCAGATGCCTGCAACAAAGCATAAGCAAGGCCTGTAGCAGCGAGTCTGCTGCAAGGACCAGTTTTTTTCCTGCAGTGGCCACTTTAAATATGAAAGAGAGTGCACTGCTTGTCACTTTGCTTATGGAAGAGCTAGGACACCAAAAAAAAATTCTGCAGACACACATAAGACTGCTTACCAGCGAGAATGCCAAAGCATTAAAGTGCACAGTCATGCTATGTTGCAGAATGACGAGTCATGAGTGCAAGGCATGACTACGCAACTTTGTACAAACTCTGCACACCTTATGTTACTAGTAAAGTGCTGAGTCATGCTACACTTCAGAATGATTAGGAGTCAAAACTATGACTACCTAAACTTTGTACAAACTATACACCTTACATTACAAATAAGTGCAAAATGACTATGACAAGTCATGGCTTTCAAAGGTTATAGTACGTTACGTTTCACATTTCACTCGAATGCCCGCAAAGGCTACCTCTGCAGATCTGTCGCACTAGACCAAGCCCATTGAAATCTTCATGGTTCCTTTAAAAAACGTGCATGTCATCGCTAAGTTTTCGTGCACAAAACCACATGCAAGTTTCCCCAGGTGAGTGTAAGCCCGTAAATAAAAAAAAGAACGCGCTTTGTGTTTACAAACTTAAAATGCGCGCACTCGAAAAGTCAATAAACTGCAACTTTTCAATCGGTAATCTAAGCGCGCGACTGCATCCCGCTTTGGCCCTTTATTGCTTTAATCACAAAGTGCGTGCATGCAGACTTCGTTTCTTACCTTTATTAGAGTCGAAGACTAGATTCTCCACCTCTTCCTCGAAGTCGTGGTGCCGTCGCAGATCACGAAGAGCGACAAAATGCTTCGGACGTAAGTCGCACAAGAACGGCCGTGCCTTACTACATGTTGTTGTTGTGACTGGGAGAAGGATGCATGGGCCTGCCTATAGTGTACTAGGCCTGCCTACTGGCTGGAGCCGAGCCACCACCGCTGCCGCGTGCAGATAGAGGAGAGATCAGAGGAAAGAGAAAAAGAAAAGATGCGTCGCAGCAACAACCGCGTCCTTCCCCATGAATATCCTTGATGGGTGTTTTTAAATTACTAGTATTGAAGAACGCCTTGTCGCAAACCGCTGAAGCAACGCCATCGCACGTGCCCGTCTCCATGCTCAAGGCAAAAAAATAAAAAAAAAAACAAGCGAGCAAGAAATGCACCTTGGGATACCTTGGGATATTGAGCAAGGATTTTCAAGAAGAGTTGACATTTTCCCTGTCGGTTGAAGCGCAGTGTTCCCCAAAAGTCCCCACAGAGTGACGTAGAGTAGAGCAGTGACGTCTGTTCTCGGTTGGCCAATCGCAACAAGGATCACCTTCCTCTGAATACGCCCTCCGGTGCGACCCGACTAGCATGGCATTGTTGTGAGGCCAGTGAGGCGTCAACCAGTCAGCGCGGGTCTTGCTGTTTATGCAAGCGTTCAAAATGAACAACAAAAATTCTCACTATTATTTTTGAAAAGCTTGCAGCAAAAAAAGTTGACGTAAATTTTAGTGCACGGCTCTGAACCTTTTAAGTTATGTATTTTAGTCGGAGAACACGCCTAGTGGCGCTGGTTCGGCAGATGCAGTTTGTAGCAGACGAGACACTCAGGCGGCCCGTCCCGACTGTTGGATAATCGATACGGGACGACGGAGTATTCCTTCATCATGGCTGTCCAATTTCTTGTCCAAGTGTTTAAGATAATATTTGTGCATTCCTTTGTTTTCGTCCTTTTGGTAGGCTTCGCTTCACCCGCAGAACAAATCACAAGTAAGTGAACCCCGCCTTGCGTCCTTAATTGGCTTCAGTGTGATTATAGCTTCACCGCTGAGCACAGCCAGAGGCTTGTAAACAAGTTGCTATTTCGTTACTTTGTATATGTACAGAACATAATCTACCCTACGATTGTATGACTGAAGTATGCAGGATTTTATTGGTGATTTTCGCCGAATGCTAGCAGCTCCTTCCACTGGGCAAGTCCGTTTTATCATGAGCAAAGCAGCATTGAGAGCGTAATTCATGAAACATGGCTGCTACCACAATTACAGCGGTTACTGCACGCTAATGTTTCATTAAAGCTTCGCTTCCGACTGTGCGCGGCAAGACGCTGTACGAAATAAGAGGAAAAAAGAGCTGGAGAAATCTATAACGCACAGATAACCGAGCGGGAGAAGGAAAACGCTACACGAAAATGTGGGTCAACGATCGAAAGCAGCGCGCGCCAAATACCGAAGAAGGCACTGCACGGAAGGGGGCACTGCGACGTTATTCAAAATAGAAAGGGGGGAAAAGCAATAATCAGTAAAGTTTTTTAACACATTTGCTGTCAGTTCACAGCCTTTATATGTGCGACTAGGAAAAGCCAAAAATTGCGAAAGACGACGTAACCGCTACAAGTAAAAGCAGTACGGGAAAAACGCGCGGGGCAGCGAGTGAAAGTCATTCTTGATTTCGCGCGTTCTCCCGGCCGTCAGCTCGGGCAAAACTCTTGCTTTCAATTAATTCGTTTCATATGCAGGCTTTTTGCACGCTGCTATGGGTGGGGTTCGTCTCACTATATCGACAAAAGGCAATTAAGGACGCGTTCGCGCCGCATTACTGGCAGCGAAGGCCGTTACTAATGGAGTAAGCGGGTAAAAACAACAAACGAAACACATAGGGCGCTCAGTGAGGTCAGTGCACCAAGATTCCGTATCTATCTGGCGTTGCACAGTGCACTTAACTGTCTTGCGAAAACAGTGCAGCTCGTCTGGCGCGGCCGTGGTATGAGCACGGGCAAACGCCCCTGCCGCGCGCCGTTTGGTCGTCAAGGTCACGTGGACCTGCTAGGCGGCGCGCGTAATTCAATTACACGATATGTCTGTGCAGAGGATTAAGCGACACGATGCTCGCGAAGTGAAGATTGCGCTTAATTATTAAATCAGCATTATTTAATGGCGTTGAAAAATGAAAAAAATTCCGCATTATAGTTCCTAACGTCAGATTGCAGGCGCTCGCGCAAACCTGTGAAAATTCTAGCCAAAAGGGAGCAACCGTAACTTTCGATAAGAAACCAGTCAGACAGCACTATCCAAATTCCAGTTGGTTGAAAATGAAATTTGGTTTTTAAGTAAAAGAAATGGCGCAGTATCTGTCTCACATATATCGGCGGGCAACTGAATAGCGCCGTAATAGCGCCGTAAGGGAAGGGAGGAAGGTGGAAGTGAAAGAGAGAAAGAGGTGCCGTAGTGGAGGTCAATTGGTTCCATTTATGATTTTGGAAGCTCCAAATGGATTTATTTTTCTTTTTTATCGGGATTCGATGTAACATAGGAGCGCAAGCACAGATAAGGAAGACTGCAGCACACCCCTAGTCCCCCCCTCACCTACCGCAGCCGGGACAAAAGAAAGGGGGGGGGGGGGGGGTAGAGAGCGGTTCAGTACGCGTAAATTGAAGACTACGAGGCGTGGTTGCTTAAATTCACATTAAAGTGGCTCTTTAGCAATTTTCATTTTGCGTAGGCAGTGTTCTAGGCAAGCGGCCAGCTAACTGAAATGAAGGCTAACCATAAAAAGATGAAATCTAACTATAAATAAAATAACCTTGCCTTGTTTCTTCTAGTTATTTTCTATTTTTCTTTTTCGTGCATCAATGTTTAGCTGTACTCTGTAATTGGGGGCTCGCCGCTCCTACAACCAAAAACATGAAAATTAAAGCTGCGCAAAAATAATTATTAGCAGCGGGTGAAAGCAGACTAAACGGTGCGCGCGTGGTCTTAAAGCTTTCATTATACTAAGCAGCCGTCGATGCAGGCTTGTGCGGAAGGGACGCCATTAGGGTGGCGTTAAGCAAGAGACTGCGTGCTGCAGACGGTTTTGAAATTCTCGTGTTCGTGCAGAACCTGTGTGCGGCATGCGCGGCATGATAGCTGTTTCAGCAGCTGCCTCGAGCAAAGCCTGTGTATTTTTACACAGAGCTTCGGAAACCGCAGCATAAGCGGAGCTGAAGGACTTGTGAGGCGTCCTGTCAGGACTGCGTGCTTTTGTGTGTTTCGCTTTTTGCGAAGAGATCATCGTATCCTCCATCATCATCATCAAAACTACTATTTCCACCGAAATGAAACTCCTTTTTGGAACCCCCGGCACGCAGGCCCAAGGCAGTCCTGCTCAGGAGCCTCGCAAACTAAGGTCTGGTGAAGAGACATTGTCGCTTCACGACCTCAGCCGCCAGGCTTATTGGTGTTGACTCGCTCCGAAGCAAGGTCTCCCAGGCTTCTCTATCTTCTATCTTTTGCTCGGCGCCCGGGCTGCCAGCACATTCCCATACTGCGTGGTCGAGAGTGCCCCTCTCCCCGCACGTTATGCAACATTGGTATTTCCCCTATTTCGAGATTGCCCGGAAGGGGCGTATATGATTTCCCCCTTGTAATCTTCTCCACGCAATTGCCTCCTCGTTTCCGAGGGAACAGTCGGGCGGCGGATATCCTCCTGCTCAGATTATCATGTTCCGTGATATCGTGGTATGAAATCAAGCTATCTTTTATGTCTATGCGAGAGGGCTGCTCTACTGCCGCCCGGTGATACATCCTTCCTTCGCGGTGACGTAGCTGTTCTGAGTGGATGGCGTGCGTTTTGGCTGCAGCCACTTCTCAGCAGTCTTCTTCACGTTACAGAACACAAATGACCAATTACAATTGCAACTGCTTCGTCTGAAATGGAACTTAACAGCCCTTTGAAAAGTAATCTGTTCTATATTACGTTATCTTGCGAGATACAACTTAACAGCTACACGGCAACTCAGATTTGAACTTTTTCTGTCGATAGATGGCACCACCTGAATACCCCAAAAAGGAGGTAAGTTCTATTCCCCCTCCAGGTGTGTAAACCACACCGCGACACGAAAGTATTCGTGTTTCCGCGTACAAAAAAGTAGAGCCCAGAACTTTGCGTAGGTATGTGGCCAAGTTTCTGGGACCGAAGCACAAAAAAGTTAACCCCTCTCAAGCCATTTAGCAAAGAAGGATGTGGGGGTCAGACAATAGACCATTTCCCAGTAACCCACCAATTTAGCGTTTCCGGTTTGGGTTGCCTAAGCTTTCTTCCTTCTTTTCTGCGAAAATTCTTTTACAATGGTAGAGTGGGGTTACTGGTTTCGGCTGGGCAGACAGGTGTGGTCGGTTGAAATGGCGGTTGAGAGGCTTGGTGCATCCGCAGGACATTACCCAGGAAAGGTTCCATTGTGTTGAACACCTGTGTAGTCAGTCTCCAAATAATAGGAAAGAAAGGAGCTCCTAGCACAAGGCCTTATGACTGGTTTTCTTCCCTTTCCCGCGTAGCCTTCCTTACATAGCTACAGAAGCATGTCCTCGATTGTAGTGACAGCCTGTAGCTTACTTTGCCTGGTCTCGTACGAGCCTTCCCAGCGTCGAACACCCATCTTCCGCTTCTCAGCACCAACAAGGCACCAAACAAATCAAAGTTGGATGAAACTTAATAGGACGAGAAGTGTGGTTTTTTTCATATCAGCGGCATGCACTGTTTTGCTCGTTTCGGACTGATATAGCTCTAGACTTCGTGTGGTATTTTCTTTACTTATTAAATACGCAGAAACATGGAAACATTGGTATCAGTTATGTCTACCACGATTTTTAAACATACCACGATTTTTAAACATACGAATACATTTTTTTATTTAAAGATACATATTTCACTTGTATAGACAGTGCGTAGCGTTACCTAATACACAATGGCATTGTCAATTGCAATGCATTTATTAAAATTGCGTTTGATCTCTCCACAAATTCTATCAGGAGGACGCGCTGCAATATGAGCCCCCCCCCCCCCCCCCCCCCCCCCCCCCCCCGAACAAAATTTCTGGCTACGCCGCTGGTGGTAGCATCCAAGATTGAGGCACACCACCGCTGCTTCGGAGGTGCGACGGCGCAAGTGAAAAACAAGTTTGCATTTATCCTCTCCCCTCCGTTTTTTCGGCTCGACAGCGTTTGCAAGCACATCGGGGCAGGGTGTTCAGTCAACCTACCCCTTGCGGCGGAATTTACTAGTGATCCCGGCCCCTTGACTCGACTCGACTCGGCACGTTTACATGGAACCGGTTTTTGACCCGATAACTCGACTCACGAGTGTTTTGGGGCGAACAATGCCTTACTGTGTGAGCTAAGTGGGGGGGGGGGGGGGGGGGGGGGGGGAGTGAGGTGCTTTTGGGTGTGGCCTTGCATTCCGCTTCCTTTTGGCACCAGAAGCTCGAGAAAAAAAAAGAAAAGCAGAAATCCATTCCAAATACAGCCCAAGCAACGCACAAACCGACCAGCACTATCGGTCGCCTTCTCCCCCGCCCAAAAAACCGGCAGCCCAGAGAAAAGGCCCAGGGCGTCGTGTACAAAATTCCGTGTTCCGTCTGCCCGGCGTCGTACATAGGGGAAACGAAGAACTTCGCGGAAAGGATGAACCAACACAGAGCGGACGTCCGTCACATGAATCGTCAACGCAGCGCCGTGGCCGAACACTGTGAAGGGTGTGACCACCCAATTGACTTCGACAGCACCATTGTATTGGAAACGGAAGCTAACCCACGCAGGAGGCTTCTACTCGAGTCGTGGCACATACAGCAAACATGAGAGAATGTTAATCGTTCCCTGGGGACTCTCCCCTCATCCTACGTCCATGGGCTGCGGCCATTGACCCGCAGGTCCTCCACACAGGGGCTTAAAAAGCCAAGCTGCGCTCGCCCATAGTCACACCGTGAAGAAGGGGCCGAGCCGGTCCGCCGGTCCCGGAACGTCGTGTTTTTTCCTGTATTTTACTTGGTTGGCGTCACTTACCTTCTCCTAACACAGAAAAAAAGGAAAGATAGAAATAAAGTTCGTCTAGGTTCTAAGAATAAAGTGTGCGCATGAACACAGAAAAGCAAGAAGTTGGTGGTAGAGTGTAGTAGCGACAAAATAATTTGTCGCCAGGTGGAGCCACGTCGCACTAGTAAAATTTTAGCGCGAAATTCAAATCCCCGCGGAAAATACATAGACAACTTTCAGAGCCTGTAAAACGCAAACACTAGGTTCGATACGGATAAAAATTGCGGCTTAACAATGAAGAAAGAAAAAGGGAGGAAATGTTGCGGACGAAATTTTGATATTTGGCTTAGCTTTTTTCCCGAGATGGCAGGAAAGTTCGACATATCTAAAAGCACCATTTTTCTGGAACTTTGCGTCTAATTGGTAAAAAAATGCAACTTAAACAATAAAATCTGCCCGCAACATTTCCTCTATTCACTAAAGCAGAAAACGCTGCCACAAACCTCGTGAAAATCGAGCCATGTTTAGACACGGTATAGCTTCTGAAAGTTCCCATGTATTTCCTATGGACACTGCCACGGCGTCCTGTATTACTCCGCCAGCCAATCACAACAGTGAACGAAACCAGCTTTTTAATGTTTGACTTTATTAAATAAACAAGCTAGATATCAAATTCTAGAGATTATAATCTGATTTTTGTGATTAGTCTCTTGTTTAAGTGAGAAGAAAATTTTTGACAACTCACTATTTCTTCGTCGTGAAGGAATTCTGTGCAACGGTCCTGAATGTTAACGGAGCTTCCCCCGAACACCTGTGCGCGCGCACACACACACACACACGCACACACACACACGCACACACACACACACACACACACACACACGCGCACGCACGCACGCACGCGCGCGTGCATTGGACATTTCACCGTCAATCGCTGCGCACTACGTCGCACGCAGCTACGTCGTAAACGAACGCCACTCCGATTGGGCAGGGCGCTACTCGAGCATATCTTTCACCTTTCCCTGTGAGCACATCGGTAGCAATACTGAAGATTATCTCGATGAACACGCAGGAGAGGGAAATGCGCTGCTTTAAAGGGGTGGAGACACCAAATTTATGGTTCGCGCGTTCTTAGTTGCAAACGTTTCTTATGGCTCCAGGAAGCATGATACACACTCAAAGATTCATATATTCACAGTGAATAATTTATTATAGCTTTTTTAGGTGAACGATTTTCGGTTTCGGTTTCGGAACGCCGAGTTGTACAGTGACGTCACAGAGGGGGAAGATCAGCTGCATTCGATTCAGCCGTGGTTCTCTGCACCGCCGGAACGCGTAAGGCTAAATGGAGGAAGACGATCCTCATGTCACGTGACTTTTAATGACGTCATTCCAAAATGGCGTTTGTTTAGGTACATTTCTGGGTACTTTTTGCTACAAAATTAGGTAAAAATGGCGTCGCAAAATTTTGAAACGTCCCTAGCCATAGTTTCTAGGTCGCTGGCGTCTCCACGGTTGCCACGGTGACCATCGATCGCCAACGCCACGGTGGTTTGTTGACATTGCTGCGATGGCTGTTTACCGCGCGGTGCATTGACGTGTGGAGTAAGTGCTGCCGTGAAAGTCATCAAAGGTTGGTGCAATGGAACGTCCGGACTTGTACCCCAGTGCCCTAGTGTTGTCTTTATTATGCAAGTTTGCAGTGCGACCTGTTCCAGCCGTGGTGTGATATCGGAAGCCCCTAGAGACGTTTTGCAAGGCGGTGCTTCAGTTCTCTTCGGCACCTTTCGGTATTGTATCTCGTGTTTGAACATTGCAATGTTAGCGTACTTCAAAGGCTAGCGTACACGCTAGCCTTTGAAAGGACAACACATCTTCCGTCTTAATGTTTAATATGCCTGCAGTACGAAACTCTGCCCGACACCGTAGCGTTGCCCGCAGAGAGACTTAATTCACGCAACGCGACGCATCGTGCCACATGAACTATGATCCGTACGCCGCTTTCTTCGCTGATAGGCGTTTAGCAAATGTCGTAGTATGGTCACACCACCGAACCTTTGAATATCTAGAAAGCTGCTTTTCTTTTATCTATTTGGTGAAGTGTTTTTATTCTCATTAAGTAGAACATGTGGTTCTTGGTGTATTTCTTGTAACGTTCAGCATTGGAATAAAGCCAGACAAGGCCGAAACTTGTTTTGCTTGCTCTGTCATTTTTGTAATGGTTTGTGATGAAGTGGGAGGCTTGACTTAGGCTTTCAGCATCCGCGTAGCCAGTGTGGCCCTTGGGTTTGTTTGGAGAGAAACACAGAGAGAAACGTAAACACTCCGGATGATCAGTTTCTTGCACTTTCTGTGTGTTACATTTTCTGAGCTTCAATTTCTAGACGCCATGAATGCATTCCAAATTTCACAGCTGTTTTTTTCCGCTGCAGTAGTTAGTAAAAACACAGACTGATGGGCAAGTTGGTATGACATAATAAGGCAAAAACAGCACACCTGCATAAGGAAGATGCTGCGTCTTGTCTCATCTTCCTTCATCCTTGTGCAGGGTGCACTGTTTTAGCCTTATTAGTAAAAGTATGTTGTACAGGGACGTTGGATGCCATGCGTGCTGTAATGCGCTGCATTAACTTTAGCATTTGTAGCTAGAAGGGTTTCTTTTTGACATTAGCATTGTATAAGTGAATATAATTTGTGCGCATACATGAATAGCATGCTGGCTTGGCCTTATGTAGGCCACTGCATGCATCATTACGAAGTGTATGAGGTGTCACATTAATTGCACGCCTGCTTTTACTGCACATTGCCAGTTTTGAGTGGAAAATCTGTTTTGTGTGGAGTCAGCAGTGACTAGGCAAGCGACCTTTAAATGCAAATAAGCTTGCTCCATAGACGGCAGCTCTGTGTGGCAATGGACACACACACAAAAAAAAGAATAGCCATGACCTTTCAATATAAAGTGAAGAAGCAGCATAAACCAAACATCAACACGCCATGCATGTGACATGCTTCTGTGCATACAGTGAAGCGCTTAAAAATGCATGAAATGTAAACATGGCTTGTCTGCTTATATTTGGTTGTTCCTTTTAGAGGGAAGCATTTTGACAAATTTTTTCTGGTTTATGGCAAACGTCTAAAGGAGTGTGGGATTTCAATAAGGAAACATTTACAGTTGGCCACATAAGTTTGAAGTATTCAAATTAGAAGGTCTGAAAAAGCTGTGTGCCTTTTCTTTCTACCTGCATTCTAATTTTCATTCTTCGCTTGCCATGCTGCTGAATGGGTGGGTCTGCTGGTTCCTGAATTACTGTTTTTGTAATGTGCACAGTCAGAACATATGTATATCACGAGTATGAGGCAACATATTTAAAAGCACAATGTGAAAAGAGCTTGTGGATACATTTTTGAAGGTTGGCAGCTCAGTTCGCTGATATGTATAGGTGCTTTTTATATTGTCAAGGCCCAGTAGGTATTAAAGGAGTAGAGACAACAAAATTTTAGTTGTTTCTTTCGGTTAGAATGATGCGCAGTATTTTAGAAAGACTAGACAGCTGCATGGATTGCGACAACAAGAGGCAATATATTTATAATTGCATTTTTTCTCTCGCACTCATTTAGCTTAAACAACCGAACGACGACTGTGATGTCAGGGATGTGTTCAGGTCATGTGAGGCATACAAAGACAGCAGTATTATTGCAGTTTTGTTCATTGTTATTTGCATCAACTCGTGCACAAACCTGTCTAAGAGTTGGAGTCACATAAAGTGAACAGGCAGCGATTATATCTCTTTTTGCGTGCCTCATGTGACCTGAAAATGTATCTGACTTCAGAGCAGTCATTCGGCTGTTAAAAACCGAAACCAGATGACACAAGAAAAAAAATTAAATTGTAAATTATTTAGCTGACAAAGTTAAAATCCACATGGTGGCTTGTGTACAGCATTGCCTAGTGCATCAATGTAAAGAGAAATGTGTATCCAAAAATTTGGTTTCTCTACTCCATTAAAGATGTAGCCCATGACATGTTTGTGGCAGACCTTTGAGTTCATCATTCTTTTATGAGAGTTGTGAAACTGGCTCACTAGAGTGTAGCATATCAGGATTCAGTGTGTTACTGGAGTACTCTGACCTCATGGTGATTAAAATAGAAGAAAACTAGTTGAGTCCACAAAGAATGAGGTGCTCCTTTCAGAAGCAGAGCTGCTGTGAAGAATGTTGTATGAAAAGACAACCATCAGCTCTTTGCTACATTTCAGTTTATTATTTTCTTGAAGACCTAGTAACGGGTATTACAGAAATGATGAGAGGTACGTTACAGAAATAATTGGTACCTGCATATTAGCACGATAAGGGGTGACTAATAAAATTTTTGTAGGGGTCTATAGAATTTTGCCTCCATCGAAATGCGACTGCCACAGCCGGGATCGAACCCACGTCTTTCGGGTCAACAGCCAAGCACCATAACCTCTGAGGCACCGCGGCGGCCAGTGATATTCTATTACTGTTCCTCGGTACGGTGGGTTCACGGTTTTGCGGTAGAAATGTTATTGGTGTATGCCTGTTGTGCATATATTGGCTGAATATTTTTGTTCAAAGTAGTGCTAAATTTGAGTTCTTTTTTCTCTTAGAATCCACAATTCATACTGTGGCAGCTGTTACACTTGTATGACACCTTGATAAAACTAGCCAAAAATTATAAGCTCAAGTGTGTAGCAAACGAAGAAGGGCATGGGACAATTATAGTAATTTAGATGGAGCGGGGAAGTTGTCTATCGTTAATTTTTAGATTGCAGATATAGTAAAAGTAGAAGATACCTAGGCAACATGTAAGACATAAAGCAGAGACCTGGACTTTTGGTTGCTTATAATGTGGTCAGCCGTCGCCCCGCCGCAATGGCCGAGTGGTTAGGGTGCCCGCTGCTGTTCCCAAGGACGGGTTCGATCCCAGTTGCGGCAGCTGCCTATCAGTGGAGGCGAAATGCTAGGCGCCTGTGTACTGAGTGACATCAGTGCTCGATAAAGAGCCCCATGTGGTCAAAATTAATCCGTAGCGCTGCACTATGGCGTTCCTCATAACCCATGTTGCCTTCGGACGCTAAACCCCATATTCTATACCATACCATAACTTTGACGTGTTCTGTGTGCTTGACCATTTAAGCTGCAGTAATTGCTGAGCACTTGTTGAGTTTTCATGAGCGTTTTAATGTGCAAATGCACAATGTGTGCCGGGGTGCATATTGACAATTACTAATGCATGGCACTCATGCTAAGACTGGCGTGCATGTGAATATTTGTGTCCATCGTGTAAATAAACGGAAGTTGCATAAATAGTGAACTAAATGTAGTGTCAAAATGTCTGTGAAGAAAAAATTCTCATGTTTGCATGTGCTGTTGAGTCATTTTGATTGTAATGGCAAGCGTGGTTACGTTCAAGATTGCAGCAATATCTCGGCACATTATGATTTTGAATGGTAAAATTTTGTCTGTCTTGCATATGTTGCAGTTTCAAGTAAGGTGGACGCACACAGTTTCAACATTGCTGCCAACATGATTTGTGTAAATGGCTTTATTGCACACTGTTGGGAGTAAGGCTTCTAGTCCATCCGAAGTGCTCTGATGAAAAATACCTTTTATAATGGTACTTGTGGTTCTTTCATGTCATTAAAACTAAACTCAAATAATAAATAATGTGAGTTTGAGCTGCATAAGTTAAAGTTATGTGACCGCTTTGTTCATGACAGTACATTTGGTTCGGTTCAATCCGCTACAACGATAGAAGACCATTCTGCTTTGAAACAGCAAATTGACATGCATTCAAGCTTGGGATGAGCAACAAGAGAGAAAGCGTGCATATTGTGACGATGCAATGTTGACCCTTAAGTGCCCCTGTTACGTTTTCAGTTTTCTTGCCTTAATTTTCTTATGGTCGCACTGGGCGACCCGATTTAGAAAACTGCCAAAAAATAGTCGCACGTCCTAGCTTTAGTCAAAACCAAGGAGAAGAAAACATGCATATTTATATTTTTGTTTTATTTTTATGAATCAATTTTATTGGCGTTTCCTTTGAATGAGTGTGTTGATTTTCGTCAACTGCATAAATGACTTTCTTATTTATGTTGCAATTTTTAACGTTTAATGCCTTTTTTCTAGTTTATTGCTGGTTTGGGCTATTTGTATTTACTTTTCTTTGAGGGAACGCGCGATGATGATGATGCTAGCGCTCTTACAGCGCCCCCTATAGTCAGTTAGCAAAGAAGAAAAAAAAACAACATGGCGGTTGTTTACGTACGTTCGAATCGCGGTCGGCGGCTGTTGCGAGTGAAGTATTCGTCGGTGTCTCGTCTTTGTGGCGTGTGTAGTTCTTTAAATTTGCCCCTTTTTTGTTTGTGACCAGTAGACCGCCTATGGAATGCGTGTTTACCTCCCATGCGTCCCTAAAGGTGAGTGAGCAGGACGCAAGCCCGCGCCGTCCAGTACTGGCGTCCCTGATCTGGGTGTTTCCAGCTCGTTCTGGAAAATATCTGTGCATATAACTCTTGTTATAATCATCACGATGCAGTGCGTGGGCTGTGATATGTCGTCGCATTGACTTTCTTGTGATGCAAGGGTTGGAGAACATTGCAGCATGTCGTTTCCAGCCCGCCTTCGATCCTTCAAGACACTGATCTGGACACCGAATGGCGACAGTACCAGTTGACGACTGTTGTGGGTGCGAGGTGGCGTAGATCTGCTAGATCACAGAGAGAAGCAATTGCCGGCAGAATAATCGCAAGACTAACCCACCTGTGGCTCGCAACCACCTCAGTGGACTGAAAAATGCTCGGGACAGAGCGAAGCAATAAAGCTGCACGGTGCGAACGCTATAGATACGTTGCTTACGTCTCATGTAGTACCTATCTGAATTAAATGTCCTGGAATGCACTGGCAGTGTGTACTTCTGCTCTTGAGACCGAGTCGTCCTTCATGGCGCAGAAAGAGTGCACTGAACGCATGTGCATACGCTGGGCGGCGCACCTTAAAAATAAAATTGTTTCCATGTTCACTGCATGTTTTCAAAGGCACATGAGTTCTAAGGTAATCCTCTGAGTTCACGTTCTGTTGGTATAGTCATATTTGGTCTGTGCAATCAATGACTCTGTGCCCACATACTGTCAAAAAGCAAGATTTGTCAGATCTTTCTCAGCCAGAGATGATGTGCTGGCATGCATAAATTGATATATAGCATCGTAATAGTGTGACACTGAACACTTTATTAAGATGTAATAGCAAGTAATTTCGATGTTTGTGTAAGCCAGTGTATTTGCCTTCATTGAAAAAGATATTCAAGAAAGTGTTTTGGTGTTCGTATGAGGCGGGACAGAACTTGTCTATACAAAGTATGTGGTAGCCAAGTGCTCAGGGCCAAATGTCGCCTATCACTGCCTCTCGCTGGGGCAGGTGGCTCTCTGGAATTCTTTACTTCAGCATACTGCAAAACTAAAATATGTGAAGAGCTGCGCTCAAATTTCGCTTTACCGACTGTAGTTATTGGCTGTTGATTTTTTTTTTTTTGCACGTGGTTTACTGCTGATACAATAACACACATGGCTCAGTCTGTGCATTGTAATGCGTGCTACTTACTGCATGCAATGCTTCAAAAGCAAGGGTTCGGGCAAGTTGTTTGTTCTAGTTAAGGTTGGTCGCCGAACAGAAAGGGACGACACGGGAACCAGACACACAGCACCGACTGTCGAGATTTCTGTCAGTGCTGTGTGTCCGGTTCTCATGTTCATGCTGTCTTTATTTCTTTGCAATGTGACCAACCTTAGCTTCAAAAGCAGTCTTCACACTATGTATAGGGAGGGTGCACAGAGAGGGCCTGGTAATAAGCGTGTTCATTTTGTGCTCGTGTCTGTGTACAGCACCTGGTGCTAACTGCTCGCTATACTGCACATTTCAATTTAGGTGCCAAATGTACTTCCTTGTGATGCAGCGTGTGCACACCAGGGAATGATCTCGCATTTTGCATGGTACAGCGAGTACTCTTTTCCTTAACATGTAACAAACTGTAGCTGTCTTTCAAAAATATCATTTTAGTGCATCAGCATCAGAACCCCCATGTTGGAATAATCCGTCGGTCTGAAGCCTCAGGTGACAGAGTGGAGGGAGTGAAATCCACCTTCACGAAATTGCAGGGAAGAGGGAAGAAGAGAGGGCGGGAGGAGGCGGTTGGCAAGCGGTTGCAAATCTGAGTCGAAGGGTGGAGTGGATGTGTCACTGATGGATGGGATTTCATCGGGTGAGTGGAGTGGGGGTGTCACGTAGTGATTGATGGTACCCATTCGTACAGTCTTACCCTGTCAGTGGCTGCTCGGTCCGGCAGGAACATAATGCTAACTTTGGCTTACGAGGTTTAACGTCCCAAAGCGACTCAGGCTATGAGGGACGCCACAGTGGAGGGATCCAGTAATTTCGACCAACAGTGGCCCTTAACGTGCTCCGACATCGCACAGCATCTGGGCCTGTTGTGTGTCACCATCGGAATACAACTGCCGCAGGCGGGGTCATACCAGCGTCTAATGGAATTTGTTTAATTTTGTCGTTACACTCACAGTAAGATTAGTCTTTCCCAAGTACAAGTTGTATTTAATGTCAGAGTCCAAGGAAGGGCAGCTTTCCAAAGCCACAGCTGGGCTTGTACGGCGTAATTAAGCAGCATTAACATCCTTTAGAATCTATTAACGTGTTTGTACTATGATTACACAATGGACACAGTATTTATCAAGGCAAACAATGGCAGCGTATATATGCCTGCAAATGTTTAAATCAAGAATAGTATCTGCTAGCTTATTAAAAATATATCATTTATAAAATGACCGTCCAACTTCTCAGAAGTACCAAATCTGTGGAGAAATACAAATTGCAGATTGCCAGTATGCCTAGGAAAATACATTTTGACTGTCAAAAAAGGATTAGGAGCACTTTATTATTAACTACGCGAGGACTGTGGAAAGATGGGTCGGGTCACACCCAATAGTGCAAAACATGAACCCTTGGAAAAGATGAGAAGTTGTGGCGCCTATGCACTCATATGCTGTGCATAATGGGCTGCCTTGCATTACCATAACCTGTCCAGGTAGACTGCCACAAGTCAATAAAAATCTCCGATATATACAACCACAGTTTTCAGTTAGGTAGACATTTTATTTGTGACATTCTTAATCTAGCTGGCAGGCTATCAACAGCCCGAGGTGAATGTGACGTGCAGGATGAAACGGGTGCCATATGTGGATACTGGAGTAAATGTGATGTGATGAGCCTTGGGAGCATTCCTCTTCACATGGCGCCAGGCAGTCTTGCGGCCACATAATACAGCTGACAGTGCTTCAATCTGTAACCTGTAATACTGCAGTTACTTGCATCATGGATGCAGTTTCTTGTGGGAAAAAATTAGAATGGTAAGTTTGGTGCATTTATTACATGGTGTAAAACATGGTGTGGTCAGTTGAACTTTCCCCAGATTTTGATGATTGATGTAGGGAAAGCATTTATTATGCAAATGCATCCATTATTTAAGTAAATATGGTGTACAAAAACCTGGAATGGAAACAGAAATCAGCATCTGCAGGATTGAAACAAATTCCTAACAACTTTGGCGCAGCACCATACCCATGACTGCCAAGCCACATTTTAGCCCCTAGCCTTTCACTCTACACTGTCCTTAATCTGTTCATTCCCAATGGGCCAGACATGAGGCCGTATGGCACTCGGGTATCCGTATCTGCCTATATGGACATGCCACGTTGTCTACTACACAGCTTTTTAAACACTTGTAGCAACAGTGTCAGTTTTCTCAGAAGCATGAAACTTTGTTACGATTAGTTTTATGACACACCCAGCACATTAACAGGCATTCTAGCCAAATTATAATTTCGTTGCAGTTGGGCTTTGAAGCATTTTTCATTAATGAGTAAAAAGGAAATGACATTAACTGGGCACTATATGTTTCATCTAAGCTGCCTTCTCGACAAATAGGGGCATTTTAGAATTTCTAGGCAACAAAGTTGGCACAGTGTTCCCATCACACAACAGAAGGCTCATTGCTTGGAAGGCTGGTGGAGAGACACTGTGTAAGAGCCAAGCAAGTTCATTTATGAAGTGCTTTATCATGTGAGGGAAGGCTATTCACGGCTGTTTCTACCATGGCAATATAAGTTCGTGTCACAAATTGCACCAGCAATGTTCTGAAAAATGAGTAATACTGTTTTTCTGTTGCAGCAGTATTCTCTTTGCAAAATAAGATGAATAGTAGTTTTGCGCTGCAGCTTTCAGTGTGCAAGATGACAGCTACGGCTTAGCCTTTTGTCAAGAATACTTTTTCTCATATGCATTGCAGAACTGTGGAACCACATATTGTCAACTGTCCTAAAAGGCAAGGTGTGTTGCTGGGCGAGTTGGTTGGGGTACATCTTGAGAAAAACAGCACTTGCAGACAAAGGAAACGAGAAGGACACACAACTGCGCTGTTTTTTTTGTGTGTGTCCTTGTTCTGGTCCTTTGTCTGCAAGCGCTGTTTTTCTCAAGATGTCCTAAAAGGGCGGTGCACTGTGACAGCACGACGCAACAAAGAGGAATGCAGCATGGAGCGACACTTCATACTAATTTTATTGAAGAGCGCATGCCTCTATGAGTGCACCACATGCAGACAAAATGAAATCAAGCAGGGATGACGAAGAAATAAAATTATAGTGAATGCAAGGCAGGTATGAACAAGAAAATGAGTGCACTAATTTCCCAAAGATGAAAAATGTTTGCCAATTGTCAGAAGTTCTCTGTTGAGCAGTGCCAGAGAGGGCGTACTCACACAAGCAGATTCTGAGTAGGGAATGAGGGGCCTGAAATATCTCAATTTCTTAATTGTCGGGTTTAACATTCGGGAGCGGCACATGGGCTATGAGGGACACCATAATGGAGGTCTCTGGATTAATTTACACCACCTGGGGCCCTTTAATGCACGCTGACTTTGCACAGCACATGGCCATCTTTGTATTTTGCCTCCACTGAAATGTGGCCGCTATGGCCGGATCAAACCCACAGCCTTCGTGTAAGCAGTCTAAGAACGCCAGAGCCACTGAGGCGCCGTGGCGGGATGAGTTCTCCATTCCTAGGAGGAAAGTTTCGGGAAAAAGGAATGACTAGAAAAGAAATACCAGAGGCCTGTAGTGTACCGTCAATGGTGCTGCTTGATATGGGATATGATGGTGCACCTTTCTCATGACCATGTGGGCTTCAAGAAAATTAGCAAATGGCACTCCTCTTCCCTGCTGTGTCTTGAGCTTGCTATGCTAAAGCACTTTGTCAGAATAGCCTGCCAACTAGCTCATAACATAATCCTAATCCCTCACCTGAAATCTGCCATCTTCAGCTGGCAGGGCCTACAAATGCCAGCACAGTCAAATGCTACTTTCTGGCTGCTCTGCATCTGACACAAGTGTAGCTCCATTACAGCAACAGCATGCATGTGCTTGCACATGTGCACATGCGTTGCATGGTCAACACATACTTGTGTACATGTTGTGGCAAGCCTCGCACTGCTCACAATGAAGCTCACAGCCACTGCACAATTTGCTAGTTCTTTCCACTGTGTGCTTGAAGTTCACCAAACTTTGTGACTTTACATGCCACTGGCCATCTCCCACTCTCTCAGTACTGGACTTAGAAAGCTCAATCCCCACTTTATGCTTCCTAAATAGGGCAGATTTGCGGTGGTCTGCTCCTCCTTTGACACCTGTTGTAAAGTTTTTCGGATGTGAAATTGAAGAGTACTTTGATTAATGTATCCAATCACCCATTTACCTTGCCACCAAAGTGAGAGTACTTCAGTGCCTTGACTCCAAGTGATTATTTGTTGTTAATCCAATGTACTGCCGATAGCAGTAAGCCCACTGACATGCCCTCTTTGCGTATGTTTTCTCAAAATTTCTGACAAAGCCAAAGGCAATTAAGCTGATGCTCTTTGGAGTGGATACCAAGAAGTGCAGGGAGCAACTGTTGAGACTCAGTCTCATCTGTCCACTTCATCAGAGTGTGCAGCATGTCCCTTGTTGTACTCCTGCAGTCCTTGTTTGTGACTGTATTCAGGTGCGTGCTCCAGTTGTGTAGCACCTGCCAGCTGCAAAGCAGTCGACTCCTCAAGGGACCCATCACCTGCTCCCATGCACTGCCATAAACAGGGGCATCATCAGACATAAATGCCTGACATGGTATTGTGTTTTTTTCTTTGATGGCCTCGAAAAACCTCACCACAGTGCCCGTGTTCACCCTTTTTGAAATCAAGTAGGCACACGGGATACCAAAGGCATCTTGAGAAATTGTGAGCAGGGTTGTCAGTTGGAGTTAGTACTTATTTATGCCATGGGTGGAGTCAGTGCACAGTTTCGCTGCCCCCAATTCATAAAGGAGCTCTCGTTGTGGGAACGTCATTAATGCTAGCTCAAAGTCACCATCATGACTGTTGGGGTCACCCTTCTTCCTGTAATACAACAGTGGCGACTCATTTTTTGCCCTCATTTCTTCGACCCATAATTCAACACTCTTAAAATCGTCTGGATCTCTCTGCTCTGTTTTTCCAATCCTAAACTTATCTGCAATGTTACGGAGGTCCTTAGTGGTCACAAGTTGCATCCGTGGGCTTGATCTGATCCACTTGTACCTGCTCGGATGTTTGTGCACGATGGTTTTTTCTGGCATTCCTTCTGCTCACCGGCCTGAAAATGGTACAGAAAAAAACTGTTAACATCTCTGGTTCATCTGCCTACAGCCATGTAATAAAGTGACAAATACTTCTGGTCGGATTCCTTCGTCTTCCACTTTGTTCCTTTTCGCAGGTGACACACAGTTCATCTTACTTTCATTTCACTTTTGTGGCACTGCAAAGCACACAACAAAATGGTTGTTTCAAAGCCAGATGGACTTTATTTTTATGAGCTTGAGTGTTTAAACTTGCATACTGCAATGCAAAACAGGGAAGTTATATACAGCGTGTTATAAATGCGGAATATAACAGCACTGAAAATGTGGACAAGAAAAGAATAAGGACATGTGCTTCTCATCCTGTCCCATTTCATTCTGCATATTCAAAAAATGCACCGATTCGCCTGACAGCAACCTTTAAAGGAGTAGAGACACCAAATTTTTGAACGCGAACTTTGTTTCTTTGGACTTGTGCACAAGACAATAGTGTGCACGAGTCACAATGTAGAATTCACTTACGCCAGGTGAATAATTTCTAAGTGAATATTTTTCTCATGCTGTTTCAGTTTCAACACCTGAATGACTGCTGCTAAGTCAAGAGACAATTGGAGGGCATGCCAGTCATACATAAACTGAAATATAAATGCTGCTTGTTCATTTTTTTTTTTTTTTTTGCGATTTCAACTTTTGTGCAGGCTTGTGTTTTATGTTAGTGGTTTTTGAGGAAAGGAAATGGTGCAGTAACTGCCTCAACCATGCCATGAAGGAAAGAAGGAGTGAAAGAAGCAAGAGAGAAAGGTGCTGTAGTGGAGGGCTCCGTAATAATTTCGACCGCCTGGGGATCTTTGGGCACTGACACTGCGCAGCACGTGGGCACCTCTTGCCTCCATCGAAACTCAGCTGCCGCAGCCGGGTTCTAACCCGGGTACTCCAGCTTAGTAGCTGAACACTCAAACCACAGCCGTTCCTGCGAGAGTTACTGATGAAGTGCCAAAACAGCCAAATAATTCTAATTAATGAAAGTTCACTGCAGACGATCTGTCTTATGAGAAAAAACATGGCCCTTATACAACCATTAGACTGGTGGCGTTGCTTTGATCAGCAACAAAATGCCTACGCTTTTGACAGGCAGCCAAAAAAAGAGGCTAGCATCGAGTGCAACTGTCAGTCATTCAAGACACGTTTCATAGAGCTCAAGCCGACTTCTTACGGATGAAGTTCAACGTCAGCCGATTGAGCGACAGACCTAGGATAGTCAATGAAACCAGCAGAAAAACAAAAGAACAGACATTGGAGTAGTTCAGTGCTAGACGACATTCCTAATTATGTTCAGTTTGAAAGACTGGACCCCTTCCACAAAGCATCTCTAAACTAAACGGCATGAAGTTCGTACAGACTGTGCTGTGCATGCAATGTGCCGTGGATCAATTGTTTTTCACCCTTCGATGCGACCAAGTAGGCTCAAGTGAATTGCACTACAGTCAAATACAACTCGAGAACGAAGTGGCAGATGGCCCTTAAAGAAGACCCCCCCAGTCAATGGCGTCAGCTGATTTTCATCAGTTAACCCAATTAAAGCCATAACTAATCCCCTTTCATCTGCCACCCTCCTGCAGTGCTACCCCCTAGGATTAACCATGACATCATGAGAATCGGTCGACGCCATTGGATGGCAGGCTTCCTTTGAGGGGCATTGGCCACTGGGTTCTTAAGCTGTGCCCTACTATAACTTCTTCCGCCCCCTCGTTTTGTGGGACATGCCTTCTCCCACTTTACAATAGGCATTTTCGTGTTGTCCCACCTCTTTTGTGCCATAGATGCATCGCAGAAGAATAAAAATCATTGAAATGATCACTCGAGTTAATGAGCAATATCTTCCCCCTAAAATACATTTCTATTGCACTTTCGTCTCCCATTTATGAAAGGTTGGTGGAGTGTAGCTTCTAAACGTTTTCACATTCCGGTAAAGTCAACACAGCATGCACAAATGCTTTGTACAAGAGGAGTGGCTAACCTGCAAGCCCTCTGGCATCATCCTGGGACAGCCTTTGGTGGCAGGCCTCATTGAAGTGTCCGTAGTGTTTCTTTTGAAACACTACATATACCTTGCCCTCTTTCTCCATGACCTCTAGAGTAGCAAAGCAGTGTTTGCCAATTTTGCAGCTTCCTTGCCCCTTTTCCTGCCTTTGGCGCTGTTCTATAGGAAGCTCTTCGTATGAGCCGGAATGGTGGCAGTGCAGGTAGCGTTTAAAAACCCTTGGTGCACATTCCTTCTTTCCTGTAGAAGCTATAAAATGGCAGCAAGTTTTGCTTTCTTCTCCGTCTTTCCAGGCGCAAAATCCTGAAACAGAAAGATTGTAAACATAACTAAGCACTCCACATAGTATTAGTTAATTATTAGTGTGAAAGCACAATTCCGAACGGTAAACCCCGAGCAAGATCCTGCGATGTGTATGTGGGTTTGTGCCAAGAGCATAGCAACGGCGACATAGCAACCACAGCCTCACAGCAGCATTGCAACATAGTTATGACACGATGCCAACATATGATGTTAAGTCCATGACCACTCATGACTAAAAAGAAATTTTTAAAAATTGAGGCGTGAACAAAGGTGGGCTCCATTTTGATAAAAACGTGTACACAATGATAGCACATGAATAACGGCATAAGGCATCCTTAGAAAGCCAACAGTAAAGTAACAAGACAAGGCAATGTTCATGAAATTCTGCTTTTGCACGTTTATAAAATTTCGGCAAAACTTCTCTGTCAATTTTTTGTGTATCACACTATTTTCATTTTTTGAAAAGCAAGGCCAAATTAAAGTTTGTACTTTTTACATACACTAATGAAAAATGCATGTGCTATGGAGTGGGCACATATGCAGTACTCTCGCACTACTACTGGCGCTCTGCCTCTGCCAAGTGCGCATGACAATCACAGATTTAGCTTCACATTTTTAGCCTTTTGCCTGCAGTGCAGAACTGCATTTCCCAGCTATTTTATTGTTAAAAATTTATCAGTCATTCGCTTACTGTTTTTTCCTGCTATAGCGTATGGGGAACAATTTTTGGAGAAAATTATTAGGTTAAGTTATTACACGGACTGTTACATGGAAGTATTTCAATTTTACTACACCCTGCAAAAACTCATTCCTGCACAGCAACCTTTTACATGGCCCTGTCCTTTGACCACAAATTCAGGTCAGCGCTGTTGACTTCTAAAGGCAGAACAATGCTGGGCATTCTTCCTACACACTTCTGCATGTTGCGATTGCCATGGCTTCAGCGCTGCTAAGCCAGTGCATGCCGCGACAATGTTGTGTGTCCTGTCGAGACATTGCAGATGCCTGCAACAAAGCATAAGCAAGGCCTGTAGCAGCGAGTCTGCTGCAAGGACCAGTTTTTTTCCTGCAGTGGCCACTTTAAATATGAAAGAGAGTGCACTGCTTGTCACTTTGCTTATGGAAGAGCTAGGACACCAAAAAAAAATTCTGCAGACACACATAAGACTGCTTACCAGCGAGAATGCCAAAGCATTAAAGTGCACAGTCATGCTATGTTGCAGAATGACGAGTCATGAGTGCAAGGCATGACTACGCAACTTTGTACAAACTCTGCACACCTTATGTTACTAGTAAAGTGCTGAGTCATGCTACACTTCAGAATGATTAGGAGTCAAAACTATGACTACCTAAACTTTGTACAAACTATACACCTTACATTACAAATAAGTGCAAAATGACTATGACAAGTCATGGCTTTCAAAGGTTATAGTACGTTACGTTTCACATTTCACTCGAATGCCCGCAAAGGCTACCTCTGCAGATCTGTCGCACTAGACCAAGCCCATTGAAATCTTCATGGTTCCTTTAAAAAACGTGCATGTCATCGCTAAGTTTTCGTGCACAAAACCACATGCAAGTTTCCCCAGGTGAGTGTAAGCCCGTAAATAAAAAAAAGAACGCGCTTTGTGTTTACAAACTTAAAATGCGCGCACTCGAAAAGTCAATAAACTGCAACTTTTCAATCGGTAATCTAAGCGCGCGACTGCATCCCGCTTTGGCCCTTTATTGCTTTAATCACAAAGTGCGTGCATGCAGACTTCGTTTCTTACCTTTATTAGAGTCGAAGACTAGATTCTCCACCTCTTCCTCGAAGTCGTGGTGCCGTCGCAGATCACGAAGAGCGACAAAATGCTTCGGACGTAAGTCGCACAAGAACGGCCGTGCCTTACTACATGTTGTTGTTGTGACTGGGAGAAGGATGCATGGGCCTGCCTATAGTGTACTAGGCCTGCCTACTGGCTGGAGCCGAGCCACCACCGCTGCCGCGTGCAGATAGAGGAGAGATCAGAGGAAAGAGAAAAAGAAAAGATGCGTCGCAGCAACAACCGCGTCCTTCCCCATGAATATCCTTGATGGGTGTTTTTAAATTACTAGTATTGAAGAACGCCTTGTCGCAAACCGCTGAAGCAACGCCATCGCACGTGCCCGTCTCCATGCTCAAGGCAAAAAAATAAAAAAAAAAACAAGCGAGCAAGAAATGCACCTTGGGATACCTTGGGATATTGAGCAAGGATTTTCAAGAAGAGTTGACATTTTCCCTGTCGGTTGAAGCGCAGTGTTCCCCAAAAGTCCCCACAGAGTGACGTAGAGTAGAGCAGTGACGTCTGTTCTCGGTTGGCCAATCGCAACAAGGATCACCTTCCTCTGAATACGCCCTCCGCGCCGGAACCGGTTCACGGTGCGCTGCACCAAAGCGCTCGATTCACAGCGCCCCCTGCACCACCGTCCGCGATTGATTTTGGTGCAGTCGTGGTGCCGCTTTGGTGCAAAGAACCGCGGCACCGTCAGAGACGGAGGTGCAGGATAGTGGTGCACGTGTTTGGCGGCGTAAGCAGACGACGCGCACAGACGACGAAATGTTTGTTAACATCAATGGCCAACTGAAGGAAGTTTTTCCCGTTTCTCGCGACAGCCTCAACAGCCTCTTGAATTCGAAGCTGAAATACCTCGCTTTCGTAGTAGTTGGGGATTCTGTTGCGGTCTGTCCGAACTGTGTTGCTGCAAAAGAAAGCACCACGTCGGCTTCCTCATCTTCGCTGTCTGACGACTCCGAAAATTCCATAAAAATGGATTCGGCGATGTCGTCGTCCACGAGGCACGAAAAACAGACGCGACGCACCGCGCGACACAACACACCACGACGGACGAGAACCGGATAGCAGACGACAAGGCCTGTGCGTGCACGCGCTCGATTGAAAATCTCCGCACCAGTGATTTGTGACGCTGCTGACGCGCTGCACCTGCACCAAGAAACTGGAATTGCACCGCGCCGGCACCAACGGAACTTTTTCGGAATTGGTGCAGAGAACCAGTTCTGAATCGAACAAACCTATCAACTGCTTCGCTTGGTCACGTGGGCCCACAAAAGTTGTGACGCACCTACTGCTGCATCGTCTGCTTTCCCACACACGTGCTGACCAGCGCATGTGAAAACAAACAACTGCACGTCTAGTCCCAGCAGCTCGGATTCTGACAGATCTGATTCCAACGAGTGAGGACATCGACTTTTTTTTTGTTCGCACGCTAATATCGCCTTCGCGGGTTCGCGTGAGGATGCGAAACACTTTGCAAAATGCCAGTAAGCATCGCTGCGCCGCTCTACCCAAGCTGCGCCCACAACCAGTGTCACACTTCGCTGCCGTGCAGCAGTACCTGAGCGCTGCTTGGGATGGTGTACAAATATCACAAGAAAAGACAAGATCGCCTTGTTATCAGAACTGCCAGCTATACTCGAGCAGCGACAAAGCATGTCTGCTTATGTTGGGAGCTTTCGGCAACGGCACCGCTCGCGGGCGCCCCGGGCGACGAGCTCTGCTGCTGCCTGGCTGCCGTGGTCGTCGCTAGGCCTATAGCCTGTTTAGCAAGCGGCCGGCGCTTCGGAAGTCGCCTGCGCTATAATAAAAGGCCTACTTTTCACAAATAGCTGTAGTGTTAAAAGAATCATCTCACAATAAAATAATAGTATGCTCAATCTCCTCGACGCCTTCGGCAGCGGAGCTAGCGGGCGCCAGGCGAGCCGGACCCCGACGTCGCGCCAGCGGCAGCTGCTAGGCGCGGTTGTGAGAAATTTGCTCATATCACAGTTGTTACCTCTACTAGCAGCTCAGTATTGGTCAGCGATCCTCAAAAATGACAATTTTTTCACATTTCTTGTCCAATGGTTTATTATTTACGTCAAGAACACTCTTTAGCTCGCTTTTATGACGTCGGCAGACGGTATCCAGGCTGACCTACCGGCCGGCAGACTCGGCGTAAGTACTTCACGTCCGCACAAGAAAATACAAACAGCCATGCCACCAGAAAGGATGCTTTCTAGATTCGAGATACGACAGCATGCATCTGTGCTAAAAGTGGATCTTTCGGCAGCGACACTGCCTGCGGCAACGCCGGCCGACGACCTGCGCGCTGGTCCCAGACTGCCCTAGTCGTCGCTAGGCCTATAGCTGCTTTCGATATCGACTCCGCAGCTGAGGGAGCTTCGGGACTGGCCAGCGCTCAGAAACGTGCTCCGCTCGGCACCCCTTTACTGTGAACTCGTCCCATAATAAAAGATATGCTCGATTTCCACGACGTCTTCAGCAACAGAGCTAGCAGACGGCAGGCGAACCGCACCAGGTAGCAGCAGCACGAAACCGGCTATGGGATGAAATTTGCTTGCATCGCAGTCATCACTTCTACCAGGAACTCGGTATTTGCCAACGATCGTCACAAACGATGCATTTTTGATATTCATATATCCCAGGGTTTGCTATGAACGTGAACAAACAATACTATCGCGTTCTTCAGATGCCGGCGTTCGGCACGAAGACTGGCGCAGGCCGCCCGGCTCCAAGGAGTGCGCCCTATGTCATCATGACGCAGCCGCTCTCCGCGCTCGCATTGGCTGCCGCTTCCCGTCGTTGTTGCCGCGAGCGGCCCGCCGTTGACATCTAGCAGGCCGGACGCAGGCAACGAGCTGCAATCGGACGTTGCGACGCTGTTCGCAACGGCGCGCCGCAAACCGAGCGAGTGGCGGTTAGCAGCAAACGCGGCTCGCTGGTGCGTCGACTGCGCTCACGCGGCTGTGCCCCGCTCATCGTACGTCACTGTACTTTGGTATGACGTCACTAAAACTTTATTTTTCTACACCCCTTGTGACGTCATGGTTGATGGCGCTAGCGAATGGGTCTAGGTCGTGAGAGTGAGCATTTAGGTAATCTTTGGAACCGAATTAAAATATTTTTTAAACGTTTGTTGCGTCCAACACCTGGCAGTGACTGCCCTTGCATACATAGGAATCCCATAGCAGGCTTTTTATAGCTTCAAAATTTGGTGTCTCCACCCCTTTAACGTACGAAGACCTTGCATGCTCACCGCTGTTGTGGGCCCACACCGCTGCCGAAGAGTTGTGGCTCAGGTCCGCAGTGGTTTCCCCGCGGGAGAAAGGACGGGGAGGCTCAGGAAAAACAAGACAGATATATCCACAAAGACGACGATGAAGGAATACGGCGGGCGAAGCAGTTGTGCGCTTTTAAATAGCGTTTTCGACTCCGGTTCCCGCCCTTTTCCGCCAATGAGCAGGACACTTTGTAGGTGCTGCATCCGGGTCGCTGAAGCTGAATGCTCCCAAGGCTGTTGGTGTGGGCTTCCCTTTTCCTCTGTCCTTTGCGAACATCCGGCGTGAATCAGACGTACGCGAACATCGAGCCTCCAGGAACGGCAGCACGAAAGGGGGGGGGGGGGGGGGGGGGGGAGGAGGTTAGCGTGTCTCCCAAGCTGGACAGCCATGTCTGGAAAGGCGCCTTCGTGATTCCTTTGTCATCAGTACCCAGGTGCTGGTGGTTTCTTTGGTTCTCCCTGCTTTGCCAGACGTAGATCTGGCAAAGCAGGGTCACAGCACCACCTCGAAGTTACTCAATGCGCTGCGCTTCGCTGTTGTCCACAGCATGACAAGCATGACATGCCGTTGCACCGCCGGGGTGAAATGCGAATTTCGAAACGTGAAACACGGGTCAAATGCGGGCCGCTGTGGCTTGCATGTGCGGTGTTAAGATCGGCGTCAACAGGAAGCCGCCATCACCCACGTTTCTCCAGGATGGTTCTGAGAAACCCCTGTCCACTTGACGACGTTTGCCTCAAGGCGTGCCGAATTGACCGTGAGGCGAGGGCAAACGTACTTTCCTGCGTCTCCGAGCGGGGCCCTCAAGAACTACTGGACACAAAAGCGCCCCACACTCGGGAGCCGGCCCACGTGCGTAGAGACATCAGCAGGTGGACCTTGCCTCTCCCATTTCGCAGTAAACATGGTGGATGTCAAGGGCCCTTGTCACTGTGGTTCTTCTGCGTACCAAGCATCAGGGCGGGCAGGCGGTGGACTTCCGCAACCTTCACGGATGCCCCATGGACAAAGGACCGCTTCCGTCCTTTACTCGACGTCGCATTCCGCTGTCGACTTTCCTCGAAAGCGTTCTCCTCTTCCAGGCTCAACACGTGACGGAGGCGCATCCACAAGTGCGAGAGTGTGAGTTTGTGTGCCCGTGTTAAAGTTTTAGGCCACTCCCGCACTGGCGACGGCGTCATCAACCTAGGGAAACTAGCGAAGACGGACGCTGTAAAACTCGACGACGAATGCGGTCGAAGCAGTCACACTTTCTGTTCATGACTCTTGTAAATATGTAAATAAGTTCAGTCTTCTTTCGCCACCTTCTAACTCCGTCGCTCAGCGGCACTCCTGTCCCTGGCCTGGAGGTGGGAACGGGCGTCGTGCTGACCGTGGTTCCGTCTAGCCGCGACACCGAACCTCGTCCTCAACAGCGGACATCCTCGCGCGCGGTCTAGGCTTCTCGCAGCTCGACCTTTACAGATATAACGCTAGGAAATTGACCGTTAAGCAGATGTAAGTCAGCTTCTCCGTGAGAATTGTTTTCCAACCGATGGATCTCGTTCCTAGACGGCAGTCTCGCATTCTTTGCGGAAACGAAAAGCGTCATTTTCCCCCTTCTAAGTAAAGTCAGGAATGTCGCCTTTTTGACTTCAAGATGGCTCCGAGAGAGCTACCGAAAGAGTAAAATGGTGCAACAAAGAATAGGCGATTGCGGTTAGCCTTCTGTAGTGGAAGAATCTGTTATAGTAACGTTGCCTTGTAGCACAGCAGCAGAAGCTGAGCAGGAAATGGAAGGAAATTGGACTTTGTTCCCGTCCCAGCAGGAGTGGGCTACCTCATACTAAACTTTCTCAAAACTTTCTGCTGCCCAAATTAGACTGACCCCGCACCGTCGCTAAAACTTCCTCCATTCACCCCTCCCCAAGCCGAACAATACGAACAACCCACTTACCACGGACGACAAAGGCCACTCTCCCTCTTTTTCGTGCCTAGCCTCTGCTGTAGGCAGCGCGCGACCATCCGAAGTTTTCATTCCCACGAAGAATAGCGGTGTTTACATGAACCCGACAGGGCGGGATTGAATAGTTATCGGGTCGAAAACCGGTTATTGGGTTCATGTAAACGCACTCTGAGTCAGGTTTGGTCGGGATTTGGAGGGGCTTTACTCGACTCAGCCCCGATGTGCTTAAACGCTGTCGAGTCGAAGAGTCGGGTTAGCGGGAGGGGAGAGGATAAATGTGAACCTGTTTTTATCTTGCACCGTCGCGCCTCCGAGACAGCGGTGGCGTTGCAGTGTACTAGAATTACTTGGAGGCTGCCACTGCTCGACCACACTGCGCTGCTCGACGCTTGGTGTCGTTCCAGTTGCACCGGTCCCGACTCGCTAAAATCGAGTTCATGTAAACACGCAGTTGTCGGGTTCGGATGACCTTGCTCGGCCCGACCCCCGAGTCAACCCGAAGCTATCGGGTTCATGTAACCAGGGCTAATGTGAGAGTGCCGCCTAGGTTCGAGACCATTTGGTTGGAAACCCGCCGCGGTGGCTCAGTGGTTACGGCGCTCGGCTGCTGACCCGAAAGACGCGGGTACGATCCCGGCCGCGGCGGCCGAATTTCGATGAAGGCGAAATTCCAGAGGCCCGTGTGCTGTGCGATGTCAGTGCACGTTGTTAAGAGTGGACAACGTGGTCCTGAGAGCCGGGTGTGTCTCATCGCAAAGCAAGGGATATGACGAGGCCTGGCGCCGGCGGCAGAAGCATTGACGACGACGGACGGGGTTGTTGCACTCCAAATCACCGAACCGATCGAAGGGCGCTGTGTCCCACGGACCTGGGAGAAATTACTGTCAGACGAGTGTCGTCGTTAGGCAAAGATGCGGCGACAGCTTGCGACAGCAGCGGCAACGGTGAAAGCAGAGATGCACAGCAGCACGGCGGACAGCGGTATACGTTGGCCGAGTCGGCCTTCGGCTCACCGAACGGGATGATGCTACGCAAGGTCACGCTGAGCGAGGCTGCTATAATTGAAAGACGCTGTGTCGAAGGGGTCTCGTGCTTCGGCCATCCGGCGGGGGAGTTCGAGAAGGTTCAACCACCTGCGAGGAGTCTGCGGGATTCTGCTTTCCCACGGAGGCAACGCACAGAACACTTGCGGCAGTGGTCAAGGTGACGCATCTGTGTTTGATGACTGTCTTCCCCTTCTCATCCCCCGAGCTGTGAGAGAGCGAGAGCTTCAGCACCGCCCCGTGCCGTGGGTGGTACCGCCAGCGTCATCAATGGCCCATCCGATTGGACAACGTTATTCGAACCAAGTTCCCCAGTCAGGGATCTAGGGAACGCGAACCGTATTTAACGGGATGTTGTTGTGTGTTCGGATTCGATTGCATTGCATTCGATTCGATTCTCATCTGTAAATATGTAGAATAAACCCTTCTGTACAGTTTCCTCGATAACGCAGTCCGACATCGTCTTTCGGAGCCGGTACCTGTGAGGCTAAACGAGTTAGTCATCTCCAGGACCCCTCCGTCTCCATCACTGGTTCCAGCGGTGGGATAGAAGCCCCATCTTCAACACTGGGTGGCAGCGCAGGGCTTGTGGCCCGTTCTCAACACTGGTTGGCAGCAGCTGGGATGGACCGTGCGACATCGTACTTTCTCCACGGGTGAGCGTTTTGGCTTTTGCTGAGGGATTCACCAGGCTGTAAGATTCAGAGAATAATCTTGACTGGGAATCAGGGCTTTGTCGTTTGAGAGGGGTTATTCTCAAGGCATTGTGTAGTTAGCAGAGCCAAAGCGGAGAAAGCGTTGTCATGGAACTGATGGAATTGTGGAGGTCGGACTTGCTGTTGATATGCGAGGAACTGTCTTTTGAAGTGCCGAGCAAAGTAACCAAAATTGAACTGTGCGAATTCATTCGTGAACAGGTCAAGAATAACGATCAACTGCTGGTAGATACGTGGAATTTGGTACAAGGGGAAAAAGAAAAAGCCCGCAAAGTAAAAGCCGACCAGGAGGCTAAAGAAAGCCGATCGGGAGAAAAAAGCACGTAAGGAGCAAGCTGATCGAGAGTGGGAAAAAGAGAAGGAACGGCAACGGCAACAGTGGAAGGTTGAAATTGAAACAACGAAACTAAAGATATTAGAAGTTCAAAACGAAATACGAAGAAAGGGCGGTAGTGTGAGAGCCGGAAGTCCTGAAAGAGCAAGCGATGCTTATGAAATAGGTCCGCAGATAAGACCCGAAAAGTCTGTGACCGTAGCCGCGTTGGTAAATCGCGACACCACGAGGGAAGTGGCAGAGAACGCGTTCAACCGGTGCGGTGGTCCAAGGGAAGCCGCAGAATCCGAGACCGTGTCCAGTGTAGTTGGACGTAATGCTAAGAAAGAGCATTCCGAGATAGCGTCTCAACGACACGAGTGCGAGGATTCTCCTCCAAGTGAGGTAGCAGTGGCAACGGACAACTTTGTCGGGACAGTTGCGAGCGCGACACTTTCAGTAGAATCGATACAGGCGTCAAACCGGCAGGACCGCGAAAAGGGAGATTTTAATATCGGAAAAGGTTTCGAGGTAGAAACAGCGGAAACCCCTTTTGAGAGTAACAGCCGCAGTACAGAGAATGGCGCGCAGAGCGACAGCCAGGCGGGCTCAGTTGTAGCTGGGCACTGCAATGTAGAGAATGGCGCGCAGAGCGACAGCCAGGCGGGCTCAGTTGTGGCTGAGCACTGCAATGCAGAGAATAGAGCGCAAAGCGACAGGCACGCGGTAGAGGACAACTCCCTAAGGAATGAGCCAGGGATCTCAGGGGCAGTTTTCGGTCCGTCTGTCAGCTGCGTGGAGCTGGCACTCTGCTGCGAAGGCACAGAGGCCAGTTTGGAATTTCATGAAAATTTCCGAGGTGCGACGGAAAAACTAGAGATAGCTAGTTGTCATCAGGAGACGCACGCGACACAGTCTAGGCGCAGAAAAAGAACAAGGGCAAGAACCAAGAAAAAACGAATCAAATTCAAAGCCCTAAATTCGGTTGCGCGGACAGGTGCGAAAAAAAGAAATGCGGTGGAAGGAAAGGCGAAGCCTTCCCGCGTTGCGCCTCGCAGACTTACAACTGCAGTTAGCGATCTGGCGACACGGGCATCTCGTTCGAAGGCTGACTGCAGTAATGAAAAGGGAAGAGCGCATCTTCCAAGCAGAACAGGCGCGAAGTGCATAAAGGGGCATCGGCCTGCAAGAAAGACTAGACCGCGCCGTCCGGACAAAAAGCCAGTTAGGAAAAAGGCAAAGCGGCCCAAGAGATCAGAAACCGCAAGGTTGCGCGGCACTCAGCGCATGCGAACGCAGGCGTCGAACAACCGAGACGACACATGCAGGCGTGTTCGGCGGGCGCACTTGAAAAGGAATCGTCCTTCACATTTGGCACCGCATTCTAGGAAGCGCGCATGGCGAATGGGTAGCCGAGCTTCCTGCGTGGGGCGAGAGAAAGAGGCACCTTCTCGCGCTCGTCACTGCTCGTTGTCCAGGGCCAGAGTCGGTTATCGACATTGTAGGAGCGACCAAGGTTTTCGGAGAGCCTCGAGGGGGCGCGGAAACGACAGGGAGAGTCGGGGATCGTTTTTTTCTGCAGCCTTTTGTCACGAGTTGACCGCAGTACAATCAGTCAAAGCGCGACCCCGGCGGGCGCGTCTGAAAGACTAATCCTTTCAACTCGGCGGTGGGGAGTCAGCTTTCCCCCCCGCGTGACATTCGAAGTAGCTGTTTCTTTTTTTTTATTCCTCTTTTTTTTTCTGTGTGTGTTTATGAAATCAGGCAGGAAAAGGCTACTTTTGAATTAAAACAAGTTGATCGGAAGTTACTGTTTTTTTTCCTTACCTTAGAAAGGATAGGTCGTCACTGAGTTAGAAATCACAGGTGTCGATTTCCCATGCTACCAACTGATGACGGCACTCACAGGAGTGCAGCTCGAGTAGAACTACGCTTAGAGTCGCGTAGACGGAGCGTTGATCCCTTGACGAAAGGGAGCCCCACTGACGTCTACTGAGATGACCTAAGAGAAAACTCTTGAAGGAGCCGAAAGGATGCGCGCGTGTCCCGACCTTTGCTTCGGACCGCTGCCTATGAGTTTAAGTCCAGTGTGACGCCAGTGATAGAAGGAGGACTAGGTGCTATTTTAAGTCACGTTGGCGACGACCACGAAGAGCACCATGTTCTGTACGTCAGCCGCAGGCTGACTTGTAGAGAAGCGTTCAGCGTTTCAGACAAACAGCGCGCGTTTGGTTTAGACGGCACAGATGTTGTCGGGTTACCAGAGCTACTTGAACGGCGCAAAGTTCATATTTGAGACTGATCATCGTCTCAAACATGCTTATGACAGTTTTGTCCCCCCAAAAATGGTCGCTTGCTTAGACGGAGCCCTGCTCTCCAAAAACAATTTCTCGATGCGTTTCAGGAAGGGAAAACCGCACGGAAATGCTGATGGATTCAGCCGATTGTTGTAGACAGGAGTACTTGGTAGGACCACCTACTGTGTGTGGGTTTTTGATTTTAACCTTGGTTCAAGCAGTCCGTCTTTGGCGATTTCAAAGGGGATATTTTGCGCTTTCTCGGCACCAAAATTACGCCAAAATTCAATCATGTTTTAGTAAACATTTGTTGTCATTGTGGGAAGCCTGGTGGGTCTTTGGCAAATTCCGAGCGCTTGCTTGTGGGTCAGTGCCCTGTCTCGTGGAACAGTCCACTGATGCCATTCTTTGTTGAATGTTCGAGCTTGGATGCCATTTCTGGAGACCAGCCCTTCCACCCGACTCCGGCCTCATCTCTTCCTGCCCAGCGGTCGTGAACGCTGGCCATTCGAGATTTTTCGGGCCGCGGACGAGCTGTTAAGAGTGGACAACGTGGTCCTGAGAGCCGGGTGTGTCTCATCGCAAAGCAAGGGATATGACGAGGCCTGGCGCCGGCGGCAGAAGCATTGACGACGACGGACGGGGTTGTTGCACTCCAAATCACCGAACCGATCGAAGGGCGCTGTGTCCCACGGACCTGGGAGAAATTACTGTCAGACGAGTGTCGTCGTTAGGCAAAGATGCGGCGACAGCTTGCGACAGCAGCGGCAACGGTGAAAGCAGAGATGCACAGCAGCACGGCGGACAGCGGTATACGTTGGCCGAGTCGGCCTTCGGCTCACCGAACGGGATGATGCTACGCAAGGTCACGCTGAGCGAGGCTGCTATAATTGAAAGACGCTGTGTCGAAGGGGTCTCGTGCTTCGGCCATCCGGCGGGGGAGTTCGAGAAGGTTCAACCACCTGCGAGGAGTCTGCGGGATTCTGCTTTCCCACGGAGGCAACGCACAGAACACTTGCGGCAGTGGTCAAGGTGACGCATCTGTGTTTGATGACTGTCTTCCCCTTCTCATCCCCCGAGCTGTGAGAGAGCGAGAGCTTCAGCACCGCCCCGTGCCGTGGGTGGTACCGCCAGCGTCATCAATGGCCCATCCGATTGGACAACGTTATTCGAACCAAGTTCCCCAGTCAGGGATCTAGGGAACGCGAACCGTATTTAACGGGATGTTGTTGTGTGTTCGGATTCGATTGCATTGCATTCGATTCGATTCTCATCTGTAAATATGTAGAATAAACCCTTCTGTACAGTTTCCTCGATAACGCAGTCCGACATCGTCTTTCGGAGCCGGTACCTGTGAGGCTAAACGAGTTAGTCATCTCCAGGACCCCTCCGTCTCCATCACTGGTTCCAGCGGTGGGATAGAAGCCCCATCTTCAACACTGGGTGGCAGCGCAGGGCTTGTGGCCCGTTCTCAACAACGTTAAAGAACCCCAGGTGGTCGAAATTTCCGGAGCCCTTCACTACGGCATCCCTCATAGCCTGAGTTGCTTCGGGACGTTAAACCCCAATAAACCAAACCAAACCATTTGGCTGGAAAACCAACAAGCCTTGCAGAGAAGCTGACTTACTGATTTCCGCAAATGGTCAATTCCGTGCTACACCAGTGCTTGCCACGGATTCCAGGTTCTGGAAGTTATACCACTGGTTACAACTTGTTCTTGGGAGAAAATACTATGAAGGATTACCATTAATAGTCTACTGAAAAAATAATTGGATTGCAGAGTGCGTTACATCCTACAGAAATAATCAGTGCATTGAAAAATGCGAAGAAAACTTTGTTCATTAATACTCCCAGCCGTAAGGCTGTTAAAGGGTGAATGTAGACAAACTCAACAAGCGCGCACCGCTACTAGTATAAAATTTATACAGACCTAGCTAGTTCGAAAGCCCCTGTCCTTGTTAAGTTAGCAGCATATAAAGCGTTATTCAGACCATGTTTGGAGTACGCTTCCTGTCTGTGGGACCCCTTCACTGACAAAAAAACAGCCGGGTTGGAAAAAGTCCAAAGGACCGCACCTAGATACGTTTGCAACAAATATCAATGAACTCACAGCCCGACAGAAATGATCAGGTATCTCGGCCTTGACACACTTAAATCCAGATGTAGTGAATGCCGATTAAGGTACCTATACCTAATGTACAATAAACAGATCCTAATGAACAATCATAATTTCATTACCGCTAACACCTCGCGCGCACGCTTCCGTTTTGATAATGGCAAAATGATTCAAGAGTATGCTGCCCTAGATAACACGTTTAAATTTTCATTTTTTCCTAGAATCATGAGTGACTGGAATAAATTACCGCGGCCGTTACACTTTCCCCCTGCGTAGCCGAAGCCCATGGGGAGAGTTACGGAGTCTCACGAGGGCTCCAGGGCTACAACCGTGCCACGTGAGAAAGTTCTGTTTTGGTGGAACGGCGACCAGTTGAGGCGAGACGTGCAGCTTCGTAGGTCACGTCACTGAGGCGAGTAATAACGATGTAAAGCCCGTGGTAGCGCGCCAACAGTTTTCGGTGAAGACCGCGCCGCCCGGGCGGTCGCCAGTGCCAGGCCACATCGCCCGGAGCGTAGGTGATGAGGTGCCGATATGGCGCTCATCGTAGCGTGTCTTGGAGCGTTCTTGCGAAGCTATCGTCCGCAGGCGGCCGATACGCCGTACTTCCTCGGCAAGGCAGAGGGTCTGCGTGATGCAGGGGTCGACACTGACGGAATACGGCAAGATGGTGTCCAGGTTTTATCGCGGTGGCCGGGCGCACAGGAGAAAGAAAGGGCAGTACCCCGTCGTCTCATGGGTCGCAGTGTTGAAAGCGTAGGTAATAAAACGCAGTACGGTGGTTAGGGCGCTCGGCTGCTGAGCCGGAGTTCCCGGGTTCGAACCCGGCCGTGGCGGCCGCGTTTCGATGCAGGCGAAACGAAAAAGGCATCCGTGTGGTGCGCGATGTCAGTGCATGTTAAAAATCCCGAGGTGGTCGAAATTATTCCAGAAACCTTCGCTACAGCACCTCTTTCTTTCTTTCTTCTTGCGCTCCCGCCTTCCTCCCTTCTCTTACGGCGCGGTTCGGGTGCCTACCGAGAAGTGAAACAATTACTGCGGTTTCATTTCCTCAAAAACAAATTTTAGTAGAATTCCGGCCCCCTCCGACTAGTCCAACGGCTCCGTTGGTGCGCTGACAACCTCTACCTAGAACGAGGCACTTGCCATGAGGCATGCAGCTTTCGATACTGCACTCATCCCTCTTCTTTCACCCCCTCTTTCATCCCGCCCATGACGCTGTTGTGATCTCCACCGAGAAGTGAGGCAGTTACTTTATTCTATCGCTCCCTCCTTTGTTTCCCTCTCCCTGTCTTAGCCGCAGCTCAGGTGCTTCAGGTTTCGATGGTACATGCCGCGGCCAGCAGCATCTGTTCCTTCCATTTTTATGTTTTTATTACCAATAAATAGCCACTGATAACAACTGCGCCTTTGCTTTCCTCGCAGTAAAACTTATTTCCTGGCGCGCTGCTGCACCACGGACGAGATCACACGGTGGTGGTTGTAGTACCTGTCTGGGTGCACTACTGTAGACGCATCCATGCACTCCCTAATTCGTATAGGCCGTTGCCCGGAGTTTTAATGCGAAAGCATTTGTCCCATTACGAGAAAAGTCGGCGGAGTGTGTGCGTGTGTATGTGTGTCTACTCGAAGTTGGTACAGGGAATTCCGGTGTTGGCAAGAAAATAAGGTGACGTCATCAAGCGGCTGTACGCTCACACAGCAAGCCGAGCACCGCCACTTTAGACAATCCTAATCTCCATTGGCGCCAGTTTTCCCGACAGCATTCGTACCGAAATTGTGAGCAACCGTGTGTCGTACAGCGATCCGGGTAGTGTCATACGATTTCTCGTTGTATACAGCTTACACGGGCTAGTCAAGTTGGAGGCTGTAGTTTGCGACAGAGATTCGAACTGACGACATGTGCACCTTCAATGGTATGCCCTCTCAAACCCTTTACCCCTTCCCTTAGAGTGCCCACCGAGATGTGAGACCGTTGCAGCTCCATTTGCTTTTCTGAAAAACTAATTATCGTATCAAAATTTTGAGGCAAACGTTCGTTGCACAGTGTTACGGGTGGTGTCATATGCACGCGCGCGCGCGCGCGCGCTTGTTGGTGGCGTGTCTGTGCTGGTGGCGTGTGTGTGGGTGAGTGTCAGTGCACCCAGGTACAGTAATGCTGTTGCATTCCCACACGTAAGCAGTCTTCAGGGTGTCTGCCTAATTTTTGTTTCTCTTCCTTCTCCCTTTTACCCTCAACTTCCATCAAGGCGTGGTTATGGAGAGTAACCGAGCCCAGTGGGCTTATGTTACGGCGCCTTCCTTTCCCTCATAAACTCCCCTGCACCCTTCTGACACGGAACGTGCTGACGCAACTGAAACTTCTTGCAATATCGACAAAAAATGTCCCTTGCTTGCCTTCAATTTGCGCCTCGTATATGGTGTTAAGTTAGAAGGCTGGCATGGCCAGGGGTATTACATCTACTGCTTCCCTATGATATAGCATTATCCCAGTATTAAAAGCGCATTTCGAAGGAAAAGTCCTGAGGCCCGGTGTACGTGCAAAGACCTCGCAGAGCAGCATGGTGGCGGGGCATTTTTCAGCAGCTGTTCCGTTACAACTGTGGATAACCAATAAGTACCGTACGCTGTCAATATCGACAGCCCTAATAGCTGAAGCTTGAAAGTCGCTGTGGGGAATGACCGGACCTATACTCGCACATTTGCTACGTGCTGACGACAGATGGCCTGACGCGTTCTGAGAGCCTGCGTGCCCCTTTTGGACGCGTTTACGTGCTCTCAGTTCTGTCACATCCGTGAGGATCTTTTCATCTCGTCACAGCTTCCTGCTCTTCCGCTAACCGTGACCGACCAGGCGGAAGCCTTCGCGCAACAGTGACCGCCCTTTCCGCTGATCTTTTATTCATCGTATGGGAGCTTCCATAGGCTCGCGTATTATTGAAGAATCGCCATTGTGGCTCGATGTTTATGGCGTCCGGCTGCGAAGCATGAGGTCGAGTGTCCGCCAAGGCCGGTTTCGAACACGGGTACTCGTCTGCCCTCCACTACGGCACCTCTTTCTCTCTTTGTCCTTTCACCTCCACCTTCTCCCTTGGCGCAAGGCGCCCACCCAGAAGTGAGACATTTGCTGCACCTTTCATTTCCTAGTTTTTCATTTCCAGTTTTTCTTTTTTTTAAGCGAAGGGTGATAAGGCTTATGGGGAGTTTAACATACCAAAGTGACTCAGGCTGTGAGGGACGCCGTAGTGAAGGGCTCCGGAAATTTCTACCTCCTGGGGTTCTTGAGCAGTGCCTTCGACTGCTTGACACATGCGTGAAAAAAAAAAGAAGCCGTTTTTCGCACGCATTTCTATTTTTCGCTAACGCCTCTCGTGCACTCCTTTGCAGCTTGCGACCCAAATCGTGTGGCGGCTTGCGTGGGGGACGTCCACAAGATGACGTCCGGAAACTGGCTGAAGGACCTCGAAATGGTCGAGGACATCGCCGGACTCGAGCAGAAGTGCAGGTGCGTCTAGCAACGGAGAACGCAAAGAAGGACCACTGCCAAACCTTGCGCAAGCCGCGAGCTTTCGTTGAGGTGGCTGCCGCTCTGATCCACAACACAAAACTATCGTCAACGCTCTTTCGCGCGACTGTTTTCGGTCGATTAGATACGAAGCCGGAGCAAAAAAAAAAAGTGGGGCGGGAGCGTAACGAACCGGCTCCGCTACTCGCCAGTGTGAATCCGCCTTTAGTGTTGTACCATACCCGTAGGGCGAGAGGAAAAACATCACAAGCGGTCAGGCAGGGGACAGGGCACTCCATTCAAGCAGCGTGGAGCAGGATACAACTGTCACGTGACGCTCCCTCAGTTTTTATCTTTTTGTATTGCCAATGAGGGGGCCCCGTGCGACCCGGCTTGGCCCCGACATTTGCCACTGGCTGAAGTCACCACAGGTATTGCAACCCGTCCGTCGTAGCAGCGTCATGCGAGCAGTGAACGACGGACGCACTACAGCGTGTGTGTCATTTCAAAACAGCGAAACAGGTTGAAACCGCCTGCCGAATGGTTATGGTGCTCGGCTGCTGACACGAAGGACGCAGCTTCGATCCTGACCGCGGCGGTCGCATTTCGATAGAGGACACCTGAACCGCGACCGCCGCGGCCAGGATCGAAGCTGCGTCCTTCGGGTCAGCAGCCGAGCATTTCGATAGAGGACACCTGAACCAACCCTCCGGTGTGGTTCAGTGGTTTAAGGCGCTCGTCTACCGAGCCGGAGTACCTGGGTTCGAACCCGACAGCGGCGGCCGCGTTTCGATGGAGGCGGAACTCAAAAGGCGCCCGTGTGCTGTGCGATGTCAGTGCACGTTAAAGAACCCCAGTTGGCCGAAATTGCTCCGGAGCCCTCCATTATGGCACCTCTTTCTCTCTCTCTCTTCTTTCACTCCCACCTTCCTCCCTTCCCTTGCGGCCGGTTCAGGTGTCCACCGAGATATATGAGACAGATACTGCGCCATTTCCCTTCCTCAAAAACCAATTTACAATGTACCTGAACCGCGCCGTATGGGAAGGGGAGAAGGTGGGGGTGCAAGAAGAAATAGTGGAAGTGGTGCCGCAATGTAGTGCTCCGGAATAATTTTGAACACCCGGGGATCTTTAACGTGCATTGACATCTCACAGCAGACGGGCGCCTTTGCGTTTCGCCCCCGAGGTGCGAGACAATTACTGCGCCATTTTCTTTCCTTGGAAACCAGACACACAAAAGAAAAATTATAGGTGTCCGTGTACTGTGCGATGTCAGTGGACGTTAAGAACCCCAGGTGGTCGAAATTATCCGGAGACCTCCACTACGGCGTCCCCCATGACCTGAGTCATTTTGGGACGACAAACCCCACAAAACCACAACCACGCATTACCGCCAGTTTCGCCAGTTCACTTCGTCAAACGGCGCTGTACAACCATTTGTTCGACGCTCGTGTGACTGTTAAGGCCGGGTGTAGGTTGACCCGCTTTGTTCCTATTAAATGTACGTACATTATTATTGGTTTGAACCCTTCATTCACTCCCTTCCCTCAGATCGCAACTGAGGCAATGACTGAGGCGTCCACCGTGAGTGAGACAGTTACTGAGCCTTTCCTCTCCTCATAACATGTAAGAGGAGGGGGTTAGAGGCTTTACGAAGGAACGCCGCGGTAACTGCTCATGCTTGGTGGATACCTGGACTGCGCCGTGGACGAGGGGATGAGAGCTTCGGACTCAGGCTGTGAGGAATGCCGTAGTGAAGGGCTCCGAATAATTTCTACCACCTGGGGTTCTTTAACGTGCACTGACATCGCACAGTACACGGGCCTCTAGAATTTCACCTCCATCGGAGTGAGACCGCCGTGGCCGGGATCGAACCCGCGTCTTTCGGGCCAGCAGCCGAGCGCCATAGCCACAGAGCCACCGCGACGGCCAAGGAATGAGAGGAGTGCAAAGAAGACAGTTTTTCGTTTGTTACCGTCCTTCGACGTACTCTGCTGAGGGCTGTTTCTGACAGTGTGGTACTGAGGGGCAGTTCGCTGGGATGCAATAAAATTCCGGTGAAAGATCTCGCCCTGTTGCCTCGGCGTGCGACGCAGGGAGATGGAGGAGACCAAGAGCTGCCTGCTGCGCGAGACTTCGTTCTGCGAGGACCACATCCGCAGCACCTACCTCATGTACTTGCGGCCGGTCACTTCATCCTTCGAGGACCTCTGCTCGCCCGGCCCGGCCAGGGACGGTACGTATACCTTGTCACTGCTGCTGCAACCTCCACTACGACTCTGTAGAGCGGGCCTGACGGCTCTTTCGATGAGAGCGTGATGCGGAAACCACTGAGTGGGTTGCGATGTCAATGCGCGTCAGAAAAGGGCAGCTGACTTCTACGCCACTGGGGAGATTGAGGTGAACAAGTGGCCAGGGTTGCTCACAACATGCATGATATATAGTTATACTGAGCCACTTACGGCGCTCCTTCACTATACCCCTTTATAGGTTTATGGTTTACGGGGTTTAACGTCCCAAATCGACTGAGGCTATGAGAGACGCCGTAGTGAAGGGTTCCGGAAATTTCGACCACCTCGGGTTCTTCAACGAGCACTGACATCGCACAGTACACGGACCTCTAGAATTTCGTCTTCGGGTCAGACGCGGGTTCGATACCGGCCGCGGCAGTCGAATTTCGATGGAGGCGAAATTCTAGCGGCCCGCGTACTGTGCGATGTCAGTGCACGTTAAAGAACCCAGCGGTCGAAATTACCGGAGCCCTTCGTTACTGCGTCCCTCATAGCTTGAGCCGCATTGAAACGTTAAAGCCCCATAAAACACAGAAACAAAACAGATGTATTTGTCTCAAAATATTTTAAACTGAATGATAGTGCCAGTCATGAAGCGCAAAAGTATAACTGTGAGGGCACGGCAGGACCACGATACCTCGACAGTCACGTACGAATTGCACTCGTATAACTACCAACCCGCTGTACAACTAATACTGTTGTAAGACAGTATTAGCTTACAAGACTTAATTCTTGTCTTGTTTTTTCTTGTTTATTTGAAAGCATTTGAGCGTTTTGCATTTTAAGGCGAAAGCCTTTAATGCCTCATACTGTCGTTAGCAGACGCGTCGGTAGCAGTGTCGACAGACGCGTCGGCAGGAGTGTCGACAGACGCGTCGGCAGATTCGTCCGCATTTAGGCGTCACTGCTTAAAAGGCTCAAGGTTCCAGCATGAATAAAGGCGCATCTAGTGAATGCATGGGCTTCATAAATAAAATAAAAGGAGTAAAGTCAAGAAAAGGAAAATAAAAATAAGGAAATAAACAGAAATAAAAACAAAATAAAAATAAGATGTGAAAATAAAAATAAAAACAATAAAATTAAAAAAGGAGCAAAAATAAAAAAATATGAAAAATAAAAAGTAAATAAAAACAAACAGTGGCCAGGAAACGCTTTCGCCTTGCAGCACTTTAGAGAGCCAAAGTGCCCCCTGAATTTTTTTTGAATTTCTGAGCTGTTTGCCTGTTTCATTTGTATTTTGAACCTTGATTTTGGCATTGTACAGAATATGTTCGTTTTTTTGTTGATATTTCTGTACAACCCACCCCTCATGTAATGCCCCTTGTTTTGGGTCTTTGAGGTACTAAAATAAATAAAGAAAGAAATAAACCTGTAGAACAGAGAATTGTGTGAAATAAGGCAGCGGCTAACACGGTGAACGTACAAAGTAGGGGACTACTTGCATCACAGACGAAAAAGCTTTCCATTCCTACGTCAAAAATCACATCTCGCTCTATAAGAGCCCGAAAACAGACGTTCGGGAAAGTGTGCAAAGGCTTTTTGGGAAAGGGGGGGGGGGGGGGCAGCACGCGCATGCAATTGCCAAGCAAAAGGCAGCGTGTGGGCATAGAGTTTCTTACTATTACCTAGAGGGAAAGCTGGCGACCCCTCTATGGGAGTTTGCATGGAGACCCCTCGAGGCCACTTCAGCCACCACGGGCGCTCAAAGCATCATGGGGCGGTGAGCTACCGACTGCAGAACTACAACTTTTGGCCAAAAAATAATAGAAAAATAAAGCTGTTAGATAACTAAGAATGTCCTAACATTCAATATCTTGTCTAATGATTGCAACAAAGGAGCAGAAAAGCATTTAAGTGCAAAGTTTGCCCAAAATAAGAGATGACTAGCTTTCCTATTGGCCAAGTGATGAACACTAAAAAAACTAATATTGCGTAATTAACAGGCGCACTTTTAAAAGTAAATATGTTTTCAAAAAAAAAATGTTGTTGCTTAGATACTTTAAGTGGTTTCTAATGGCATTTCGGACGAGTAAAACCTTTTATTGGCGTCGTGTGTCGTCGCGTTTTCACTACTATGGCTTTTGCACACTGCGTTCGCGCGAAAGTCGTCTGCGCACACACGGACAGCGTTTTTGGAATGAAACATCTTAGTAATGACACTCCGTGTTCCTGAAAAACTACGACTGTTCCGCAACAAGTAGCTCACCGCCCCATGATGCTTTGAGCGTCCACGGTGGCTGAAGTGCAGCGCCGCCAGCTTTCCCTCTAGGTAATAGTAAGAAACTCTATGCGTGTGGGAGAAATTTGGAACCGGAAGTAGCTGGAAGACGAGTTTCCCATGGTTCTTTCCGTTCACTTCAGAAACTCACCTAACCTATTGCATTGCAGATGAACGGGCGAATGCTTCTCTCAGCTAAGAAAGCGGCGAATTGTTCGAGCTCAAATTCTGCACATAAGTGGCATTTGGTAGGCAAATTGTTTTATACCACATTTGTTTGGGGCACTTGCCTGAACCGATCAGAAGTGGGATTTCACATTGTCTGCGGCGAGGACAACGCAGAACAAGCGGCTCTCTCAGAGATGGCACCAGCTACTTTATCGGCTGTGGAGATTCGGGTGGGGGAGAGAGACTCTTTTAACGTGACGGCGTCAAGGGGTTATTGATATGAAGCAGAGTGGGGCTCTTAGCTAGTCGTCTTCGTAGCCAGACGTAAGGCATTTCGTTTCAGTCACCTAAACCAGTCATGTCCCAACAGAAGTTGTCTGATCTGTATAAAGCTGCCCATTTCAATTTGTTTTATTATGTATTTGCAAATGCACCATTGGATATTGCAAATGAAGAAAGATGTAAACATGAATTATAAAATTTAATATGTAATAGAACTTGGAATAAATAAATAACAAATCAAATCCGAAATTCCCCCCACATACACACACCGGAAAAAAAATTACGGGGAACTTTAGCGGCTAAAGTGGTGAAAGAAGAAAGCCTGAGTGCTGCATTCTGCTACGCGATTGTTCACTTCACATTCTGTTGGTGCATTAATTAACTGTCAATTAATGACGCTTAATCTTTGCCTTTAGGAGTGGAACGCGACAGCGCGTTGTAGCGATGCCAGGGAGTCCACGAAACGCCACCACCCGTTCGCCGCGATGCGTTGCCCTTTGAACGCAACACTTTTTGAGGAAAGGAAATGATGTAATTCTCTGTCATCTCGGTGGACACCTGAACCGCACCGTACAGGAAGGGAGGAAGTGGAGTGAAAGAAGAAAGAGAAAGAGGGGCCGCAATGAAGAAAATTAAAATTGTATTTGAGGAAAAAAAATTGCGCAGTAACTGTCTCACGCGTCTCGGTGGGCACCAGTCGAAAATTGTATTTGAGGAAAGGATATTGCGCTGTCTCACATATTTCGGTGGACACCCGTCAAAACTCACGCGCAGTGACGTCACGACCATTTCGACCAATCTGAAACGCGTACAAATTTGCTAACACGTCTTGGTCACGACAGTATGAGGCATTAAAGGCTTTCCGCCTTAATAGGTTGCGGAGTACCTGAGTAGGCCGCAGCGCGCTCCCACCTTCTATCTCGGCGCTGAGGCGTATCGGCTCGAGGAGCAGCTGGTCGACCTTCCGCCCCAGGACGCCCTGGCGAAGCCGGCTGAGGCGCTGCAGGAGCTTCTCCGAGTCGTAGCCCGCGCCACCGCCACCGCCGCTCATCGCCGTACCCGTGTGGGCCTCGGCGCAGCAGTGTCTCGGGGCCTGTGTCCTGCACAACCACCCCAGCCCTTTGATCGCACAGTTCGCGGACAGCAAGGAAGAAGAGGGAAGCAAAGAATAAGTGAAGGGAGAAAAGAAATCGGAGGACGCTTAAGCTTCGCCTTTAGGAGTGGAACGCGACAACATGCTGCAGCGCTGTCCGCGGAACGCCATCGCCCGCTCGGCGCGACGCCTTGCCCGTCGAACGAATCGAAAAAATTGAGGGGGGCACTTTGTTGACCTAAAGTGCGGTGAGGCGAAAGCCTTAAGCGCGGTGTTGCTGCTTGTGTCACCGACGTGTGGTTAAGATGTTGAGCTGCATCTTTAAGAGTGGAACGCGACAGCGTCTTAACGCTGCCAGGCAGTCCACAGTACGCCATCGCCCGTTCGGCTCTACGCCTTGCTCGTCGGTAAATTGGTTTTTGAGGAAAGGAAACGTATCTGTCTCGCATATCTCGCCGGACACCTGAACCTCGCCGTAGCGGGTAGGGAGGAAGATGGGAGTGAACGAAGACACCTTATTCACTACACGCGTCTTTGTTCATTCCAAACCATCGAGCTGGCGTGGCGGAGTGGATGCGGGCTCGTCTAGCACTCCGGAGACCCTGGTTCGATTCCCCAACTCGACCAATTACCTACTCGGTTTTATTTGTTTATCTGGTCTGACTAGAAAGGTTAATTAGGCTAATTCATTAATTATTTAAATAAACTCAGTCCCACTTATTGGATCATCACTATAACCATGCCTTTAATTGTTTGCATGGTTACTAGCCAAAGTACAATTGGCCCCGTTTGAAATTCGCGCACTGTGACGTCACGGTCATATCGACCAATTGAATATCGTGCCATTTATGTCGACACCTTCTGCTTACATCGATGAGGCATTAAAAACTTTCGCCTTAAAAATGGGTTTTTTTGAGGAAAGGATATGACGCAGTAGCAGTCTAACTTATCTTGGTGGACATCCGAACCACGCGTATATGACGCGCGTCTTTACTCTGTCTTTTACTCTGTCCTCTTATCTTTCAACTCTCTTCTATCTGCACGTGGCAGCGGTGGTGGCTCGGCTGGAGCCAGTAGGCAGGCCCGTGCACTTTCCTTTTCGTCCTTCTCTCAGTCGCAACCAACCAACAGGCCGGAATACATGCGACGTTTTTCCGACGACATTCGCGCGGCAGAAAACGTCGCGGCGGCGCGACGCCCGGCTGGAGATACAAGGAGCGTCGAAGCGGCGGCGCGCCGCCGCGTATCCCTCGACGCGAAAGCAAATGTGACCAACAAGTGGCAAACACCACTGTGCAAGGAGCTCTGTAAGAACAGCGAAGCTGACCATTCTGTTAAAATCAGGAAAGTTTCACTTCGACACCATTGTACAAATTTTAGCACGCGCGCTTAAGTATCTATAAAGATTTGCGTGCTCGAATGCATGCCGTCGCGTACCTTTGGACACCCGCTCAGCCGCGGACACAAGCGGCTGCGGTTGTCTTCGACACCTTCGCTTCAGGGAGGGAGCGCAGGCATTCGGCAAGATTCGGCCGTGTTCTCCAAAAAAAAGCGACATTTCAAGTCTGATGAAGCGTTTATTTTCACGACAATAACATTTTCCTTGCCAAAAACACTGCGTAGCTCGACTACAGCTCGACGGCCATGGCGGCCATGTTGACGGCGGCAGGCAGAGGACCGGAAAAGCGGGCTTTCTGCGCTGCTATTGGCTCGCTTCAGCCGCCGCTTCCGGTCTCACCGGACGCCGCGCGTCAAAATCTAGCCGGTTCTGATCGGCGGCGGCGGGCGTTTTTCTCGACGCCGGCCATCAAATATGCGCCGTCGGGCGAAAATCGACGACCCGCCGCGGTAAAAACGCTCCATGTATTCCGGTAATACGTTTTTTTTTTTTACGCAGCCCCCGATTATAGGTCGCCAGTTTCGAATCCCTGCCGTGAGCTAGGCTGTAACTCTAACTTACATAGTAAGTTTATGCTGCACAAAACGCTGCATCGTATGATTCTTTCCGGAACATTCTTTCGGCAAACGGTTGGCATGATAAGATTTTTTTTATGCAGCCCCCGATTATTTCGCACACGCGTTGCTGACTACTACTACTACGCCAGCGGCTTTTCGACCAAACTATATAAAAAGTGTGTGTGGGAAGGTTGGGGGGGGGGGGGGGGGTGGCGGCGGCGGCACTGGGGTATCTGGGTGTCTGTTACAGCCGGTGTCGTCGCTTCGGCGGACGCAGTTGTTGCGACGCGCGTCTGCTCTTTGAATCTTTCCTCGCACATCTTTCAACTCTCCTCTGTCTGCACGTGCAGGCTGAGCTCGCCAATAGGCACGCCCGTGCCTACTGGCTTCATCCTTCGTTCGTTCACAACACCACCACCACCAACAACAGCCGAATGAGTTGTATACGCTGTCGCGTAAAATATGCTGCAAAGCTACCGCTGGCTAAATACACGGGTTCACTGAGGACGTCACCATCTGCTAACTTCCAAACAGTGGCCACGGAATATGTCGTTTTTTAAGGCGAAAGCCTTTAATGGCTCATACTGTCGTGACCAAGACGTGTTAGCAAATTTGTCCGCGTTTCAGATTGGTCGAAATGGTCGTGACGTCACTGCGCGCGAATTTTGACGGGTGTCCACCGAAATATGTGAGACAGTTACTGCGCAATATCCTTTCCTCAAATACAATTTTCGACTGGTGTCCACAGAGATATGTAAGACAGTTACTGCTTAATTTCCTCTCCTCAAATACAATTTTCATTTTCTTCATTACGGCCCCTCTTTCTTCTTTCACTCCACTTCCTCCCTTCCTGTACGGTGCGGTTCAGGTGTCCACGGAGATGACAGAGAATTACAGCGCCATTTCCTTTCCTCAAAAAGCGTTGCGTTCAAAGGGCAGCGCATCGCGCCGAACGAGTGGTGGCGTTCCTTGGACTCCCTGGCAGCGCTACAACACGCGGTTACGTTCCACTCTTAAAGGCGAAGATTAAGCGTCATTAATTGGCAGTTAATTAATGCGCCAACAGAATGTGAAGTGAATAATCGCGTAGCAGAATGCAGCACTCAGGCTTTCGCCTTTCACCACTTTAGGCGCTAAAGTTCCTCGTAATTTTTTTGATTCGGAGTTTCGTGAGTGGAGCAATTGAAAATCTGTCATAAATGATTCTAGTTATTTTTGCCCCCCCCCCCCCCCCCCCTCCCCCCAGGGCTCAACTACATACTGACCACTGGCTTCGGTTAGGGGCGGCATCCTGCAGTCGTTGAGTATTTCTGAGAAGTTCATTATGCTTGCACCAGGTGACACGACGATCGTGCAGATCTTCAGGTCTGGTGCCGTTCACGTAATCTTACTGAGAACACGCGGCACGTAGGAAGTCACGATTAAATAGCTGCGTGTAATGCCGCCGCCGAATGCCACTGTTACAGCTAGAGCTCTGTGTTTAGTGGCTACATACATATGCCACCGCATAGAAATAAAAGCAGCGCGTACCGACCTCGAACACTGGTGCCTCCCTGGCGGACAAGCGTGGACAACGCCGGTCCGTCTTCAGGGTGGACAGGGGAACTGCGGCCCCTGCTTGCTCCGTGATGAGAGGACGACGACCATGTTGGACGCCTCTGACGTCCTGGAGCAGCGTCAATGTGCGCGTCGGATGCCGGATACCGCGTGCTTGGGAAACTGTTTGTGTTTTCTTCTTCTTCTTCTCCACGTGAAAATGGCACATACCCACGCGGGGGGATTGGCCAAGGTACCCTTGCGCTCTTCGTCGTCGTCGACGCGCAGTGGTGAAGATCAAGTGAGAATGCGTTTGCAAGCTTTGCGAAACAACGCAACGAAAAATAGGAAGACTGGGAAACAGCAATTAGCCTTAAATTTTACTCCACCCGTATTGTAGAAGTCAGCTTTTATTATTTTTTTAGAGTACTAGCCAACAGTATCATCATCTTCACTAGGGTAGAGAAAGAAGTGTAAAAAGGTTTAATTAAGGCTTTAATTTGCAATACATGTAGTCACCGCCTGGTTATGGCCAATCCCCCTTGTAGGTATGAGCAGCCGCGGTGGCTCAGTGGTTATGGCGCTTGGCTGCTGACCCGAAAAACGCGGGTTCGATCATCAGGACCCCTACTGTGGGAAATAAAGTTTTACCACCACCACCACCATCCCGGCCGCGGCGGGTCAAATTTCGATAGAGGCGAACTTCTAGAGGCCCGTGTACTGTGCGATGTCAGTGCACGCTAAAGAACCCCAGGTGGTCGAAATTTCCGGAGCCCTTCACAACGGCGTCCCTCATAGCCTAAGTCGCTTCGGGACGGTAAAACCTTCCGAAATCTGAAACCGAAACCTTGTGGGTATGGGCCATTTTATGGGGCTCACAGCAACAACAACCTCGTCTTAATCCGTGTGCTTCTTTGTTTTCGGTCTTTCGTCCGTCCGCGCTGTTTTCTAAACCCCTCCTCGCCCTCCGCAAAAAAAAAAAAAAGGTTTAAGTAACTTGAAATTAACAAAAGGAAAGCTGTGAACTGATACTAAATTTGACTGAGAACTTTGCTTGTGTTTAGGCAATATATAGTGCAATAAATGAATTTTAACGGTGTCGCTTTAAAGGCCCCGCTATCTGGGAAAAATCCGGCGTCGGCGTTGTGAACGAAAAATCACGAGCATGACTACGGCAGGTGGTGCCCAGAGAGCAACCTAGGCGGCAGGTGGGCCACCACGGTCACGTGACTTTACGGCGTCATCACAGTCTGCCCACTGGGGCAGGCGGCAGTTAAATTAATGATTGTTCGCTAAGGAATAGCAACCTGCGCCGCACAAGGCTCACCGCTGGGAGCACCTGCCATCGCAGTGCAGTGGCGCGTCGCTTAGCCGCGGCACCATGGCACCAGGAGGGGTATGAGGACTCCCAGGGATCGAAGCTGGGTAGGGACGATTGCGTGGTAGGGGAGGGGGGAAGGAGGGAGGGGGTTAGTTTACTGGGGTATCTGTTAAGCCGGCGTCGTCGCATCGACGGACGCAGTTGTTGTGGCACGCGTCTATTCTTTCAATCTTTCCTCTTACATCTTTCAACTCACCTCTGTCTGCACGTGCCAGCGATTTGGCTCAGCTCGAGCCCTTGGGCAGGCACTTCTTTCATGTTCATCCTTCCTTCAGTCGCAGCAGCAGCCGCTCAGTCCAAGAGCCCCTTCCCCTCCAGACTAGCCTGGTCAGTCAGCTTGGCGTGTGTGTGTGAAATGGCGGCGCTAGCTAGCTCTGCTGGTGGTACAGTACGAGAAAGAGGCGCCGTAATTTGAGAAAGAGGGGGGGGGGGGGGGGGGGCATCGTTGTAATTTCGACCGCGTGGAATTCCTTAACGTGTACTGATGTGGCACAACGTACAGCCGTATTTTGCATTTTGCCTGCACAGAAATGCGACCTTGTGTTTAGCAGCCGAACGCCACGGCTACTGAGAACCATGCGGGATACCGCCTCGTATAGGCCGATGCCTCGACGTGCAGGGCTACAAAATGGCATACGCGATCCGAGGTAAGAGCTGAGGCCTTATTTTGTAATGATTCATTTAGTTTTTCATCCGATGGCATTAGAACCCCCATGTCGGTAAAATGTGTCAGTTGGCGGCCAAGTGAAGGGAGGGAAATCCATGCCGCCGAAAGAACCCAGAGGGTGGATGCTGTGTACCGGGGAGGTTATAACGCGGGCTGAGGAACGAGGGGAATGGGCAACCTGAGAGCGGTTGCCATGGGAACAATCTGGCGGGTGGTTGCCGCGTAAGTTGGAGGGTGAAGAGGAAAGTGAGCTGAGAAGAGAGATGAGGGCGGTGCGTGGTTGGTGGTGGTGGTGGAAACTTTTATTGCCAGTGATGTAAATCGTGGGGGCGAAGCCCCCTACATGGCACTTGGATGCCTCCTCAATGTGAGGAGGAGGCACCCTTACAACGCGAAGGATAGCCCCTGGAGCGCAATCCTTCTGTGAGCGCTGGAGATGATCCGGCGCTGGTCTTGAGCGGACGAGCTGGTCAGAAGAGACTCCCAGTAAGACTCCGCCGCGGTTGGTGATGGGGGATGAGGGAAGGTGGGGCATGGGAGGAGGGTGCGTAAGAAGTCTCCTGGTTTGCCGCAAAGTTTGCATGATGACGGGGATTGGTCGGGATATCGGGCATGCAGCAGTGTTGGGTATGGAGCAGTTCGGGTTTGTAGTTGTCGCCAATGTGCAGCCTGCGCTATGGTGAGGGATGGAGCTGGGGGTGCGTATTCCCTCCGTTTGTCTCGGTAGTACGAGAGAATATCACGGAAGGAGAGCAGGCGCTCCGAGGCTCGTAGAGGGGGCTCGACTCCTGCCTGGAATGTGAGACCTCGGGCTATGCGCGAGCCACTTTTAGAACCGAGTGTCGATTGCCCCCGGAGATCAGGCATGAAGGTCGAGTATAAAGACGTACCAGTAAGACTAAAGTGTTCAGTTAAGGTGGATGTAAAGAAATGCGGTGATGTGCCGTGTCATGCAAAGAGAAATAAAAGTCTAATGCTAATAAAAAATATTTACAGGCGATCGGTATATGCGCATATATACGCATTTCCGTCGGACCGGACTACCGATCGCCTGTAAATATTTTTTATTTTCACTTAGCCGTCACGTGCATCGTGACAGAAGCAATGTGAGGAGCTAAACGACCAATCACAGATACGCCATGTCTGGTCGCGGCGCCGGCGCTAATCACGTCACTGCCACCGCAGCCAGTGCGGCTGTCATTGATCGCACCTCCTCAGTTCTTCGCACAACACACGCTCCTTTGCCGAGCTAAGATCGAGTGGGAAAAACTTTGTCTAGTTGCGCTGTTTTTCCCATTCAAACGTTGCTATGAATTACCAGCTGCACAGCTCGATCAGTAATTTCTTAAGAACTCTAGTTCGGGCTAGTTGGTTCATGATTCAGGAGGAAAACGGCGCAAAAGAACGTGAACAAAAGAGACAAACACGACAGGACCAGCGCCAACTTGCAACTGAATTTTATTTCGCACCAAACCCGCCTTTATGTAAGCCAACACGCCCTAGCATCCGTGTAATCACGCACATGCAGTAGAAAAGATCACTGTAAGATATCTTCATGTGTTAGATATCTTCATGTGTTAGATATCTTACAGTGATCTTTTCTACTGCCTGTGCGTGATTACACGGATGTTAAGGCGTGTTGGCTTACATAAAGGCGGGTTTGGTGCGTGGAGTATCTGTCCTCGCTTCGGCGAGCGCGGCTTCGGCCGCTTATCTGTTTTTTTCAGCAGCGTCCGCTCCGGCGGACGCAGTTGTTGCTGCGACGCGCGTCTTTTCTTTTTCTCTTTCCTCTAATCTTTTAACTCTCCTCTATCTGCACGTGGCAGCGGTGGTGGCTTGGCTCGAGCCAGTAGGCAGGCCCGTGCAACTTCATTTTCATCCTTCTCTCAGTCACAACAACAACAACAACAACGAAATAAAATTCAGTTGCAAGTTGGAGCTGGTCCCGTCGTGTTTGTCTCATTTGTCCACGTTTTTTTGCGCCGTTTTCCTCCTGAATCAGTAATTCCTTGCCGAGACGGGAGTAGTGTCGATAAAGCTCGCCAGTCATCTTAAGCGTCGTGTTCTTAAGCGTCTTAAGCGTCAAACGCGTCGTGTTCCGACGTTTATCGGCGTTTTCTCCTGCATCCTACGTCAGCGGGAGCAACGACCCTAAGGCAGAGGACCAAACCACTACAGAAAAAGAAACGCATCGTTGCATAGAGCGGTTCCTGGTGCGCACAAAGTGTTGCCGCAGTGAGCGCAAGGACGAGCGCGCTGTCGCACTCATGGCCGCTTTGTATACGGGTGCTTTTTGCTGACTGCGCAGGGTACCTGAAGCACGCGCCCTGCCTCGGGGGCATGTCTCGTGGGAAAGGGCCGTGCAGCGGCAAGTACAATAAGCTGAGGGACCTCTTGAAGACCGACTTGGACTTCAGCCAGCACCCCAACACCACGCTACCCCAGTTCTGCTGGTGAGTGCATAGTCTGTCGTGAACGCATACGGCTGACAGCAGGGAAGGCACCGTCACTGTCTGAGGGAGATGGTGATGAAAACATTTATTGAGAGCCAATAAATGGGAACTGGTGAGGCGAGAACTTCAGTGTAGAGGGCTCTCCTCCCTGAAGTGAACAGCGTCGTAGAACGTCGTGCAACCGAAAACTCGGTTAATTTAACGAATTTGCCGGCACAGTTAAATAATGACGATTTGTGGCACCAAGATATATCTGAGCCAGTGCGAGCGATTTCCGCTGATATAACAGCCATAATCACCGCGATACGGCTGGACGCAGCGTAAGATGACCATTTTTTTTTCGTTCGCTTGTAATACTATTATGATTAATGGGCTTTTACGCACCAGCTCGTCTGAGTGTGGAGCCTGGGGCGATATAATATACGTAGCGAAGTGCTCCGGGTTAATTTCGTCCCCCTGGGGTTCCTTGTCGTGCTTCGAAATCTCGGTACGCAATGCGTTTCGCTGCATGCGTGCTCGGAGTGGGCTTGCTGACTTGTGGGTGCTTTAGTTTCCTGCGGCCCCCCGCTTTGTAATGCAGGCCTTAGCGCAAGCTCGTTACAGCCTTCGAGGTGTGTTGTGCTTATGCCTCCGCTGGCGGGAGAATATATAGCCTCGCGCTGCCGCTGGCGCATGAACACGCGGGTGGTGCACGTGCCACGGACAGCGTACTAAAAATGTCCGCGACGGGCTTCTAAATATACGCGCACGAAGCGGCAGAGGCAGATCGGAGATTCCTCGCGCTGAATATGCGGGAGGGGGCGTTGCCCCGCGGGCGGCACTTGTCAGCGGTTGCGCCTTGGCTGCGCTTACGCGATACGAGACGAGGCTCACTGACCCCTTTTTCCGAGACGAGCGCTGAAGGACGTCGGCGCGGGCGGCCCTCCTTCCGACTTCCGCCCAAGGGGTGGATGGTTCATTGGCTGAGTGTCATTCAGTTGTATACAGACCCTGAGCCTGGCCATCGCTTGGCAGCTTGTGCTATAGCAGACCACTTTTTATTTTCTTTTTCTTTTTTTTGCTGCGCAAAATTTTTAATTGCGTCACTACGCATTATTCATTCTAAATTGCCTTAACCCCAACGTGCCGCCGATGTCCGATTTCACAAAATTCGCTGATTGATCGAGAGAGGTACGTGACCGTGTGACGTCATCACAGCCAGCCCACCGTAGCAGATGGCAACTTGACCACCGAACTGTGAGCAGCCTGCCGACCGTGGCAGGTGGCAATTAAATTATTGATTGGTCGAGAGAGGTGACGTCACCTTGTGACGTCATCGAAGCCTGCTCATCGGGTTGTGAGCAACCTATAGGTAGAGAATCGAAATAAAATATCAGGAAAAAAGTGAAAATCAGGAAAAAGGTTATTATAATGTGGTGGCTATCGATAAATGCTAACTTACATTTTTCATATATATATGAGGTCTGTTAGAAAAGTATGCGACCTTTTGCCGAAGAAAAAAAACTGGCATAACTGGAGCGCTGGAAACCTAATCACCTTCAAAGTAGTCCCCTTGGGACTCCACACACTTCTCCCACTGGTGCTGCCATTGTTGGAAGTATTCCGAAAAGGCCCCTTTCGGAATGGAGTTTAGATCAGCTGTCGTTGCAGCCATAATGTCCTCTCTTGTCTGAAATCGCGCTTCTTTCAATGGCCTCTTGATTTTGGGAAACAGCCAGAAGTCACAGGAGGCCATATCAGGAGAGTAAGGAGTCTGTTGAACTACAGCAGTCTGGTTTTTCGCGAAAAAAGTGTGAATTTAGTGCGAGGAATATGCTGGAGCATTGTCATGATGGATACGCCAATTTCCTGTTCACCTCAACTTCGGCCTCTTGCGCCGCACAGCACCACGCAGGCGACGGAGGACATCCCTGTAGTATTCTTTTGGTCAATGTTTACTTTGTGGGGTGCGTACGCGTGGTGTGCCACACAGAGGGAGTCAAAGAAAGCAGTCAGCATCACTCTGACATTGCTGCGCACTTGGCGGGCCTTCTTGGTCTTGGTGACGGGGAATGCTGCCATTGTGACGACTGGGATTTGGTTTCCGGCTCGTAGCTGTACACCCAAGACTCGTCACCAGAGATTATGGTGTTGATGAAGTCGGGGTCACTGTTCCAGCATATCCTGTGAGACTTCAACACGAAGCTGCTTTTGCTCCACCGTGAGCAGCTTCGGCGCGAATTTCGCCGCATCTTTCTCCATGGCCAAATTTTCGGTGATAATGGAATGTGCAGAAAAATTGGTGATGTCCACCTCTTCTACAATTTCTCGGATAGTCACACGATGGTCCCGCGTCACCACAGCGTTCACTTCGGCAATGACCTGGTCATTTCGGCATGTTGATGGCCGATCGGAGCGTGGCTCTCTCTGCACCGATGTGCGGCCGTCTTTAAACCAATTGTACCACTGCTTAATCTGTGTGCTGCTCATAGCATTGTCACCGAAAGCCGTCTGAATATTCCGAATGGTTTCCACTTGGCTGTCGCCTAGTTTCTGGCAAAATTTGATGCAGTAGCGCTGCTCCTGTAGCTCCGCCATTTTCCTTGCAATAAAAAACCGACGAGAGCACTGCGCACTGCCTCACTCAAACGCTGCGTGCCAGTGACTGGCGCTATTGGCAGGCGAGAAAAAATTAGTGCATGCGCACGAAGGTTCAAGGTAGGCTGGTGCAAGCGTGCTTATTTTAAATCCATCAGGTGTTCGTAAAAAAAAAAATAAAGTCGGATACTTTTCTAACACACCTCGTATATGAGCAGAGCGTCTTAAAACTCGCATCGGTTACCTGAAGAGAGAAGGCTGACAAGGTTCCGTCATTCTTTTGAAGGGCCAAGATGGCGGGCGCGTGCAGAAAGCTAGCATTTTCCCATCCGTCCTGCTGTGTGTTCCGTCTCTCGCGACCTTGCCAGTGGTATGGTAGCCAGCTGTGCGCTAAGAAAGACGACCTCGTAGACGACTCGACACGTCCTATGTGCGTGGGAACGGCGTCGAATCCCGCCCCGTCTCTGAGTCACCTTAAACGTCTGCCTGGGTATCGGTAAACCTGGCGCTCAGCGAAAGTGGTCCTCGGCGTTCTTGTGTTGTCTGCCTGTAAGCTACCTGCAGAGGACCTCTTCTCATGCAGTCACCGCACTGAGTATTGGATGCTGTTTAGCTTATTGGATTGGATTGGTTTTTAGGAAAGGACATGACGCAGTAACTGTCTCACATATCTCGATGGACACCCGAACCGCGCCCTAAGGGAAGGGATAAAGGAGTGAGTAAAAGAAGACAGGAAGAAAGAGGCGCCTTAGTGGAGGGCTCCGGAATAATTTCGACCACCCGGGGATCTTTAACGAGCCCCTCTACACACACTCTGCAGTTTAAATATTTTGTCCTGTGTTTTAGTGCGTCGTGTAGAGCTTTATTATATCAAATCCTTAACTGCAACGCCCGGTAATTCGAGCGCCTTTCACGCTATGGTCTCTCACTTAAATCGTTCGCTCCTAACGGCAGCGCTCACTGTACTTTAAAGTTTGGACCAGCCATCGTGAGAAAAAAAAAAGGGGGGGGGGGGGGGGTTGTACGACAACAATGGTGGTGTTCGTATTTTTAACTGCAGTTGTAGAATTAATAACTTCGCGAGAAATGTTCATTTCCAGATCAAGGACTGGCTCATGCATGCCCCACGCTTCTGTATGACTGTTTCTTGGCAAATATTTTTTTTTTCTCGCTCAGTGCAAAAAAGAATAGAAAAGAAATCGTGCCTAAGAGAGTTGCTTCGCAGCCACTTCTACTCCGTCTACAACTGCTACCGTCGCGAGACCAAGGTGCAGTGCGGGCCCGAGGCGTACGAGCTGTTCGAGCGCTACACGGGCTACCTGAGCAGCAGCCTGTTCACCAGCTCCTGCGAGAAGCACCTCAACCACACCGAGTGCAGCCCGGTCGCCTCCTCCACCACGGGAGGGGCCTCGGCGCCTCACTCCGTCCTCGCGATGCTCGGCCTGTTCGCCGCCGCGGCCCTCCTCCGGCGGGACAGCTCTTAGACACCGGGCAGGCCCCTGGTGCCACCTCCTACCTGCCCTGCCAAGCACCAGCCGAGAGGGGAGGAGGCCTCCTTTTCTAACCTGCGCATCGTTAACAAAAGCAGCAGCGACTTTTTTTTTTTTCTTAATACTGCCAAAGGAGCGGTACAGTTTGACGGCAGATCGCGCGGTCGGGAACATACGTTCGACGTTGTATGTGCCGGCCGAGAAATCCTTATTTCGTGACGTTTCGGTTAACGGAACTTAACGTTGTCAAATCGGGGCTAGCTTTCAGGACCAATCTCGCATGTGCTTTCGGTGTACGTGTGCACGTGTCACGCATCTCATGTTGCGGGCGGGGACTGCGTTCGCGCGAACTCGACAGAAAACGACTCGGTTCGCGTCGCGTTGGAGGTGGAAGAAATGTGTGCCTGTCTTTCGGAAATGGATCTCATTGATGTCGAGCTGGTCTCGCTCGTGTGAACGCAGTGCAGTGTGTATACGGTGAGGTTATTTAATACCGCCACGCAAAGAGGAGCACCGGTTCGCTCTAGCACCCTTCCTGCCCTCAAGTAGAGCGCCAGCCATTCCACCCAAAATGCAACGCGCCGCCATGGTTATGTGAAGGGACGTCCTGTATGTACTATCGGGGACAAAAGTGGTATACTCCACGTGGCGGAAGCCGGAGCAACGGAAAACTGCGTTGCAACGCCATCTACAGGCGCCATCTGGGATCGACACAGCCAATGCACGACCTTTGTTATCAGCAGGCATGTCGCTTGACTCGTTTCAATGTTTCTTGCTTTAGCTCGCCAAAATGCCACAATAAAACTTCGGTTTTGCCTAGTTGGTACATGATGTTGTGAAGGTGTAGGTTGCGCAACCACGGGACGAACTACGAAGAAAAGACACAGAGACACACACAAGCGCAGTGTCTCTGACACAGAGACACAGTGTCTCTGTGTCTTTTCTTCGTGGTTCGTCCCGTGGTTGCGCAACCTACACCTTGACAACAAAATGCCACAGTTTTCCGTTGCTCCGGTTCCCGCCGCGTAGAGTATACCACTTTTGTCCCCGATAGTACATTGTCTCTATAAACTGGGGCAACCCCCAGAAACCAGCAACCAAGCACGTGGCTCCAGATTTTGGCTGCGCTTCCAGAGAAGCGAGCGTGACTGGACAGGAATAGATGTGCGTGGTTCCGAGCAGGGCACGAGCATTCGTTACTTGGCTGTCTTTACCTCGTACTCCGCTTGACGTTCGTCCTGGGACCTTCGTAATTGTTTCTCGGCTGTTTTCAGCGTCTAAGCGGTCTGTTCGTCCGCTGAAGCGATTCACAGTCATCGCGAAACCAGTCAGCGGATCAGCTGGACTAAACGGGATGTTCTGTCCCGTCCGAGAATGAGTCCCAGGACACCAGATTTGCTTCGTGGCCCTGTCACCGGCAATCCGGATTTCGGCTATTGAGCATCTGAGGTGCTTGAAGTTCCGAGAGTGCTGACAGAGCTCCGCTGTAGGGCCCGGCAGCATAATTGGTGGCCTGGAAGCTTTCTAAATGCCGTTGATACGGTCGTTGTCCGGACACCCAGCGACAGGGTTTTTTCGGGAAAGCGAGCGCCAAAATGTCGAAACGCGCATGTCCTGAGGTTTACCTATGTCTCTGTTATGTTAATCTAAAAGTTCCAGTTAATTATTGCTAGTCTGTTATGGTTGTTGCGGCGAAAACCGGCTGCGAAAATTAGACATTTCACTTCCTTGCATAGAATATGCTTATTTGAATGTGGCGAGGTACACAACGGCCAAATCAAAGTGAGGTTCGATGCTTTCTCTCGCAGCTCACTTGGTTTAATTCCTGTTTGCTTACAGCCGCGCACAATCCTCCCCTTTTCACTGCTTTTTTTTTTTTTTTTATCGTGCTGACAGCGGAGGAGGACCTTTGTGTGACGAGACACGTGCGTGGGGCAACGAGCGGTCGAGCGCTCGTTCTCCGTTCCCTCCTCCACCCCCACCCTTCGGTGATCGAGTGCTTCACTCACGGCGACGATAATGCGTGCAGGACCGGAGGGCTCTCCTTGACCCGTCACTTGCTGTTTCTGTCGTGAGTATTGTCGCTCCGTCTCGGCTTGTCAGGCCCTGCTGGGGTGCTGGGGCCATTAGGCGTGGCCGTTGTTTTCCGGATAACGACCATATTCTCGCTGCCTCGTTCCGGGCAGCGTCGCGTTTTGCGATGGTTTCGTTGTTTGTCACTCAGTGAATTCGAATGCAAGTCACAAAAAAGGGTGCCGATTGGCCCGTTACTCACCTCCCGATTACCACTGCCCGCTCTTGATAAAGAGCACCTAGAACAACACTCGTGATAGCGCGCGATAGGTTCGATCACTGAAAAGTTTTCTCGACGGAGTAAAACTTCACTTTTTTTTTTTATTAACGCTCGCGCATAATCCTTCTTCGGGATCTGCGTAGCTTCGTTGGAAGCCCATAGAAAGTTCTCAGATGCGCGCGTCTACATCCAATGCATTCTTTCTCTCATATATACGCGATAGGTTAGGTGCAATCGGTCGACTCTCTCGTGGTTTCCAAATGGCTACTTCTCACAACTGCCGCGTGGCCTGTGCAGAACTTCCTTTTTTTTCTTACTTTTGTTTATCTTTGCGTGCACAATTAGCGATAACCTCGGTTTCAGGTATATTTGCTACCGAGGTTGCGGCTCAGGTCATGAGCTTGTATTTTACAAGTGCTTTCGCAGCATCCTGTTTGGCTAATCACTCATAAGAACAATAGCTGCACACGTCACCGTTATCGCTGGGTCAGGTGATACTACTGATCTGTATTTTCTAGCGATGTGATTGCAGAAGTGTTGCAGAGACGCAGATATCTGATACGCATCTGGCAGTCCGCGCGGAAAACATCGCAAAAACTGCTTCTCTTGACCAGTGTTTCCATGTCATCTAGTTTATCTTTGGAACCGATACAGAGATACTTATGTACTAAATTTACGTTCGTATAATTCCTTGCTTTATGTATTGCGATACCACAACGATTATCGCGCTGCCGAAATCTTCTTACTGCGCCTGAGTGGACGCTTTGGTTGTGACACCGTTCTGCGTTTTCAGCATTGCACGTTACTTACCCTGAAACATCTGGGCGTAATGCATACGCTCATCGAGCTTCTCAGCAAGTCGCTATGAATTGAACTCTGACAGGCGAGGCTCGTTGGCTGTTACCATTTTCTTTTGGTCTACCTCAGTGAATTGTTTGTGTGTAGCTCAGGCGCCTTTGGCGGTCATTATATCATCGAAATTGCAGCACGTTCAGCTATTTGCCGACTTAGAAGTGTGCCTGCATCTGTTCTTCACATTACATCTCACCATACGTGCAGCTACGAAGCGGGGGACAAGTTACAACCGTTTTCACCAGCCGCTTCGATGGAGCTGTGTTCGAAGCATACTTGATGAGGCCGCTACGTCGATCTCCTGGCAGCATTTCAAAATGAACGTGCGGTCAGCTTTGAACTCGGATAACGTCACCGTTCCACACTTTGTGCTACACTCTGTAGCCATTGTTCTCGGCACTTTTTCCGCGTTTTTTTTTTTAACCCACAATGCTCGAGACGCGATGACACGCATTCTTGCAGTGTTCGTCACAAAATGAGGCATGCGAACAAGCTCTTCACTGAGAAGGTTTTTATAAATTTGTTTATGTCTGTGTGCATGTGAATTTTATCGTTGCTTTCAGAAATTATTTGTCAGAGGTCCCATGACAGGACTGGAAGAGCATCCATCGAATGCGGGAGTTGTGGCTGCAACGTGACAAAAGTAACTGCTGAAACATGGAACGCGCGTACCTGAAACTACGTTTCTCCCTGTCATTTGTTTTTAGCTGTTCTTTCTGACCTTTTCTTTTATCAGTAAAAACTTACGACAGAAAATGTTCTGTTGTTGCTAAAGAAATGCTTGTAGTAACCACAACGCTTTTGTAGTATTCAGCAGCCGCTTGCTGCCACAACAAACCCAGTTCTATCGCGACGACAGAAGAGCAAGCAACACAGCGAAGAGCACTTGTGTGACATCAGGACGACAGAAAATTTCTGTCACTCGTATTGTGAAAATTTGTGTCGCAGGCGCCGGGGTGTCCGCCTATACAGGGTGTTTCACCTAAGACTTTCAGCAGTTCTTAAACATATGTTGTTGTTTTTTTTTTTTGGATATAGAAGAGCGCTTTTTACGGCATATCAACAAATTTGGGCTATTTCGATGAGCTACGTGCTCTGGAGAGGTTGCTTTGCCTGCAAGCTTCTCAAAAGCGCATGCATTTTGGTGCGATGTAGCCAGAATTTTTTCAGCCAAAGCGTCAAGGGTAACTGCGTTTTAAAAATTCTGAAAGCTGATTGGATGTTACCTATGGTGGCTACACGCCTCTCAGTAATTTAAGAGCCTAAGGATAATAGTTAAAAAGTTGCCTATGCAATATCTGTTAACCAGCCTGCTAAAATTAGCAGGTCTTAGCTGCATTCTGATGCGTTACACCACTGACATTGCTATGCCGAAAAAAGCGCTCTTCGAAGGGCCTACTTTTAAAAATTGCAGAAAGTCTCAGGTGGAACACCCTGTATATCGCAAGAGGCTCCACTCTACAGCCGTCTTGGAAGAATTGACAGAAATGCGAGGAGAATTTCCGCTTGAGGTTGCGTGTGTGTCGGCTGCACCCGAACGCGATCATCCTCTGCACTTTCGGCAGTTCCTGTAAATGTTGTCAACTGTACACCGAGCGAGCGTTTTAATGCGCTGCTGTATTCTTCAGCGGCTCGCTCTGCAGCTTGAGCATCAACACAGAGAGCGAAGCGTATACAAGGAGAAAGTAAGGGCTGAGTTGTTGGAAGGCGAACAATGAACACACTATAGTTACCGAAACCAAAACGTCTCGGCATTATTCCGCTCAACTCGTCAGCATCTCGTTACACGAGCCGCTTACTATCTATACGCAAGTGCCATATAGCTGATAGCGTTCCCTCGTTAATCCTGCTTTTTTTTGCCTTTATTTGGGGAACCACGTGTTTTTGTTCTTTTGTCACTTTCATTCGCTTTCGTTAAATGTGCCTGCGTTCTAGAAAGTTTACTTTTGACCCCCATAAAAATTCTTTACACAAGCCTATCAAGCGTGAGTGGACACTCTAATGCAATTTATGCAATGTATGGCCACCGGCGGTATTTGATAGACGCTCCCTCGGCCGCGTTTGTTCACAGCGTTACTTAATTAAAGTGGGGCCCCGAAGGGCTTGAAATAGCGACAACTCGAACGACAGATTGGCCAGCCGGCTGTTTATTTTCTGCGTGACATGACACATCTCATCATCCCACAGAAATGGACCAGCGCTGATTTAGCTGCTGATTGTATTTCGCTCGACTACATAGTAGTATAGTATATATGCGCTGCTTTTAGGGTCACCGTTCTAATCAGATGGGAGCGTTTTTGACTAACTGTCTAGTGCTCTCGGGGTGTGACATCGACGCGCAGATAGGCTGGCGGGGCTCCCTGCATTGACGCGTAGCGGATCCATGGACCGTATCACCACCCGGTTATCCTACTTCCTTTCACGATACGGGCAAGCGGCTGAACAGCGAAGCCTCGTTGAATAAGAGACCAAAGCAGCATTAATAGAACTATTCTTTTCAATCTATTTTATTTCGCCGTTATCATTCGCCGTGAAGACTGGTTTAACCTCGCGATAACAAGGGCGTGGAATAACGGAATAAGATCGGAACGTAATCGTGATATTATACCGTCCGGAGTGAAAGTGAATGCTTTCTCAGTTTGCCGAGCTTTGTATACTTGTGAGAGGGAGAGAACGGGGAAACAGCTTATCAGAGACTAGCGAAAAATGCGGGGTGTCCGACTAGCCTGAAGGCAATGACTGAAATTAGTCATTTTGAAAGAGTACTGTGGCTAGGTGCCGAGTGCAAGCAATAACAAAAAATGTTCTCTACAGAAGCATTCGCCCCCTAATGGTTCGCTCCATTTGTTGCTTACGGCACACTGGCACCAGATGAGGCACTAAGCTCTCTCGTCAACTCTATAGGCGGCTGCCAGGAATGTTTCATTTGCATGATGCTCGAAACATGCACTAGTTTATTATTATTCTTTTTTAGTCCTTTTCGTGGGATAACCAGTACAACGCGTAATCTCACGTCGCGATTGGCTGCGGCGATGAGTGGTCGGGACAGTCAGGCACTTTGTCTGTTGAGTGTCGGCAGTTACGCTGATAAAATGAACAAAACATCGCCACCTACGAATTCGCGCCACATCTTCGATGGATCACGTTTATTGCAAGGTTCTCATCTCATGCTGTTTCCATCATATTTCATTCCTTTTCCCCTTATACCAGTATTCCTTACCGAACAAATGTTCTCCGAAAGTGTATAGTTGCACTTACTGCAACGCAGCCCGTTTATGTATCATTGATAATTTTTGGTTTTCATGTGTTTAACGTGCCTGTTTATTCGTTTCTTCCTTGTATTTGTTTTGGTTTAAGAGTCTAAGGTTCTTCGCCTCCATACTGATTGCCATGTCTATGGCATGTTCTACAGCAGAGGTAAACATTTAAATGGTTTGTGCGGGTTAGCAGCTTACTTTTTGTTGATCAAGTGTCGTTGGTTTTTGTCATCTGTGGGTTACCCACCGCTTCATACCTGGGCCCTCAATAACCATGAACTTAAAATACTTGCGTGGTAGCGCCACCGTGGGTAGATGTCAGTTACCCATCTTCCCCATCGTTAGCCTCCGTCGATACTTTGACGGTGGAAATAATGAGACATCGTGAAAACTGCACACACACGGATCTCCAGTTACCCCGAAGGGGCCAGGACGTTTCAGGTTCTCGGGAAACTCGTGATTTTAGGCTTTGTAATAACCACTTCGCTGGTTGTGCGTACGGCATGTGTGCCATAACAGACGAATCAAACCTACAGTATACTCGTTACGTGGCAGTCTGCGATGAGGCGCCAGTGTTTCGGTTAACAGTTCTTACGTGTTCAGTGTTTGTGAACAAAGCGTTTGTTCTTTCTGTCACGGCCCCATGTAGAGACACGCTAGGCAGAACGTTGCTTTCTGACTTTTCCTATCTAATTTTTTTTTGGTTTGCATGGTTCCGGTGTTATAAAATGCATTTTGTTTTTCCTCATTGTATACGCGCGAACAGATCTCTAGACCTGAATCGAGCATTTTGTCAACGTTGTGTGCAAGGCATGCGAGACGGTGCGATGCCGCCGTTCTCATTACTGGAACGAGTGAACGAACGTGCAAACGAAGAAACTGTGCGTCATGTGTGCCAGAAAAATACGTAATGTCGAGCATATTCTGTTTCTGACGTTTGAGTACGTGAATAGAAATGCAGATTTTTTTTTTCAGAAATCCGGAATTAGGCATCGGCAACTGTGAAATTCATCGCATTTTTTCAAGCAAATGAGGTGGGTTAAGCGAATATCGACTAATTTTAAGGGTGGCATATTTTTTTCTCGCCGGGTCTCCGAGATAGCTGAAATGTGAGCACGTGTCGCTGTAGCATCGCTTGCCCTGGGTGTTGTGAGCTTTGTGTGTGGCCTCAGTGCGCGTTGATATTTTCGCTCGCACACTCGTGTGCGTCTTTGTTGTCATGACATAATAGGCATGGGGATTAATACGAAATTACTCTAGATTAATACCCTTCCTCGATGTGGTTTTCTTTTCGTGGTGTTAAAATGGACCACTTTAAGATGTAGGTGCCTATCCCAGTGCACTAAAAATGAAGTGTATATTACGTATTACTCTTCTTCATGTCCTTGGCAGCGGCGTCGTGCATACAACTTTTTGGTTACCCTTACTGAAGACATGAGCGTTTTACAAAAATCTCAGATAATTTTTGTACCACAACTTAAAATGACTATAAAAATTCCAGGACCAAATTTTAGAATTTCTTTTTCTTATTCTCTTTTACTGCTACCGTTATCTGCACCCTTCTCCCTATTTTCCCTTAACCCTAGCTGCCTGCTCAGAGTACCGTGTCGGCTAAAAAATGAGTTGGATAAAATTTCTACTTTTTAAATGAAGAGCTCTTTCTCTCTTCGTATACAAAAACAGCTCTGCCACAAGGCACGAAGAAGGAACGACAAGCAATGCTAACAACTGCAAGTTTATTGGAAAAGACATGGCTCATACACACTTTCAGCCTACAACCAGGAGCGCATGCGCTTCCCCAGCAAGATACAGAATGCATCACTGATGCGGATCCAGATACATAATTTCACATGGGACGATAAAAACAGAAGTGCTCACGCACGTGTCGCAGCTCTTGGGAGTATGGTACGCCTCACATAATTCTCTTGTGAACTGATCTTCATGCCTATACAGAACCATAGCTTTATTAAAAAAAAAGAGGTGTGCATGATTTTTATTCGAAAAACTTTAATTATTAAGACCACAACCTCTTTAACGCAAAGCCAGGTTGGAGGAACGAGCACCTTTTAGAGACTTGTTGGGATGACATTGTCACGTGTTTAAGCATTTCCGGATTTGCCCTATATAGTTCTTGCCGCAGATAAAAGAGACGTCATAGACCGCACCCTCAGCACGTGGCTCAAACTGCCACTCATGTTTTACTTGACACATTACAAGAGTGTATACTATACGTGTATTTTCCAATAACCGTTCAGTTGTTAGTTGCGCTTGTCCTTCCTTCTTCGTCCCATTGTCGCAAAGCTGCTTCTGCATTCAAAGATGTGCCAACCAGCTCAACTTTTCATTTTGCTGCTCTCTCACTTCTGCACATTGTTAGGTGAGAAAACTATGCGAACGACACCTAAGAGGAGTTCAATTCAAGGTGTAAAAGAATTAAGTTGTGATAACCTGTTTTCTCGGTGAGTCCGAAATGAGTGACGTCAGTGAGGGGTTAATGCATTTCGAGGTCACTTGATGTCCAACGTGCGAACAGCGTGATGCTTTCACTGTTGCGTAAATGTCGTCGCACTCACGTCCGTGTGCTGACGCTAGTGCAGCCAGATATAGCAATCGTAAGAATTGCAATGCCATCAGTGAGTTTTTTCAGTGCCGGTTGATGCATAACGATGTTAATTAGAAGCACTCGCAAATGACGTGTAAGCCTGCTCGTTTTCTGCTGTCGCGTCCTCGTTCGATTACTAATATTTTCTGCTGCTTAATTTTAACTGGCGCTTGAAAAAGTTTGTTACAGCAGAAAGTTGGTCTTCGTCGCTTGAGTAGCAGAGCGTTGTTTTGCCAGCGATACAGGCGGGGTACACACCGAGGTCGCAGAGGAGATACTGGGCTTAAGGCAGCCGCTGATCTTCTACTAACACGATGAGCTCGAATGACAACAATATGTGCAAGTGAGCGACTGGAAGTGCGCGCCATCTGGGAAATGTATCTCTAATTCTCCGCTGTAATTTTTAAAAACACAAGCTTGTGCCCAGTGTCGGTGTTGTCGTCTGCCTTCGTGGAATCCCGCTTGTAGCGCTGGTAACTAGTCTTAGCGCATAAAAAAGTGTGTGCGCAGTATAGGTCAAGAGCTGTGTTTGGTGTTATGATGCCAGATGGTGCACAAGCCTTGTTCATGAAGAAGCGGCTGTCGCGCTGCTGCTTTTTTTTTTCTTTTTAATTCTTGTGCAACGTGCTGTAGGCTGGTGTCACCGAAGCTGCGAAGCCCTGATGCGTCCAGAGCCGTTTGTGTGCGGGGCGTTTGTAATTTCTGCTCGAGCGGTGTCTCTGAGCGCTTCCGTTATAGGACACGTTTGTACATACGCTGCTTGTTTTCGAAGGCTTCGTCGCCAGTGGGCTCCGTCGATGGTGGTGTTAATAAAACGCTTTTGCCACTTTCACTGGTATTTCGCCTTTTGCTTGCCTGATATCAAGCGCGATAGGTGGCAAGGACACTCCCCTTCTGATCTTCATTAAGCAGATCCTGCTTGATCCATGCACGAAAATGTGAGTATACCCTTGCGAAAATTCCAAGGCAAGTATATGTGATCTTTATTTGGGCGCACAGATCAATATATGGGCGAAAAGGGAGGAGGCAGCATGAACAACAGCGCAGTCGCGATGTGATCAGAGTAGTCAGCGTCACCGGATAAAAAAGAAGCAACGAGGAGAAAACACGTGTAAGACCGGGAGGCGCCAACCCTGATGGAAGATTAAAAGTGATAAAACGTTTAAACCAATCAATGAAAACATGGCCAAGGACATGCTAAGATATAACACGATATAACAAGGAAATCAGATGAGTCGTATGATAGTAAGGACACCATTTTGGATAGGCTTTCTGAGCAGCTTGTCCCGACCTTTTCTTCATTGCGGAGCTCCCACAGGAACGCAGTATTCGCTTTCTCGATCTTGTATTGAGGTTTAGTGCGTCTGCTGGAGATATGAAGTCCGTGCTATGGAAGTAGTTCTTACCGTGTGACTCTAGTTAGTCGAAAATTGCTAAGCGAAGGGCAGCAGACGCGACCCTGTCCTTGGCTCTGGAGCGTTCGTGCGAGCACCGAATGGGACAAAAGTTCGCCAGAGACCACCAGACTTCAAGAAGCCGGCTACCCTGCAACGCTCATCTCTGCTATCTGTGAAGCGCTTCTCCGGAGGTATAAAACCAGTCCCAATGTCCTAAGTAGCAGCCCTTCCACTGACGTGAGCTTACGCAAGCGTATTGTGGTGGTCCCCTACTCACACGAGCTCTCCCACAACCTCAAGAAAATAGCCGCCAGAAGTGGGGTGACGGCTTTGTTAACAGCGCCTAAAAAAAGGCTATTTAAATGTGCGCGAAGGGGAATGACACAAGTAAGGGGCCTGTTGTGATACGCGACACCAGAAACAGTACACGTCTTGTGAGGTGGGCGCTGTGCACAAGCTCCCTGTGTCATGTGGAAGGGTACATATTGGACAAACGGGTAGGTGCTTCAATGAACGCGCGATGGAGCACGCAAGGTTCGCCAACAACGCCTCTGGCGGACATTGCCTTTCCACTGCAAGCCCACCGGATGTGGATCGCTGCTGCACGAGCCTACCTTAGCCAAAAGGAGTGAGCAGTGAACACGTGAATTGGTGGAAGCTGTGGCGATCAACGACAGCAAAGAATCCTGCATTCGTACCGAAACCGTGGCCCATACCGAAAAATAAAAAAAGATACCTTGGCCTGTTTTACAAGTTTTAGCACTCCATGCACCGCTTTATGACTGCGGATGGTTTTAAGTTGAATCCTTGTAACCGCTTTTACGTTGGTCTTGTTATATCTTCACCTGTTTTTGGCCACGTTTTAATACATTGGTTTTAGCCTTTTATCACTTTTAATCTTCCATCAAGGTTAGCGCTTTACACATCCCAGTTTTAAACGTGTTTTCTCGATGTTATTTCATTTTTTTTTTTCGGTGACGATGACTACTTCGGCTTCATCGCGACTGCGCAGTTGTTTGTGCTGCCTCCTCCATTTTTCGCCTATCTGTTCTTCTGTGCGCCAAAATAAAGGTCAGTAAGCCGACTTTGTGTCGTGTCTCCTCCCTGTGTGGTGTCCCTCATTGGCTTTTGCTGTATTGCGCTCTTATAGCACGTATTATTTGTGTTGTAAAAGATTTCACGACTGTTATTCACGCAAAAAAGCTTCATAACTAAAAAAATTAAGGAAAAACATTCGTTTGCTTACTGATCAGCATCAGTTGCCAACGAGTAACAGTCGTCATACTATCTACAGTACCTCGGGTGCCCCCATGTATGCCATATGGCAAGTGTCTGAATAAAAAAAAAAGTTGTCCCCAAAGCTACTTTTGTTAAAAAGGGGAAAAAAAAGCGTTCAGACGCTAACGGCTTCGAAACGATTAAAATATTTACGCGTTTGCAGTAATTAAAATTACTGCAAATTAATTGAAAACGAATAAATAAATCAACAAAAAGGTTATAAAAAAGGAATAACTTGCTTACCTGCTTACCGAATTATCAAGTTGCCAAGAAACTCTTCTAGGCTCAAACGACACGACAAAAAGTGACACAGTATAGCTTTATTCTCTCGATATCTGCGATGTTGTTTTAGGACGAGCAAAAGCAGATTAGACATGCTGTGAACAACTGGGAGCAGTCGGCTGTCTCTGCGATTGCAAAGAAACTTGCACAGCACGCTTAACGAGGCAGCGTACTCTGGCTGCCCGCACGTATGCTACCAGTGGAGCACAAAGGTAAGTCATCCTGCTCAATGTTTTGTACGTCTACCAAGACGTTCCCAGTCGAAAGGAGCTCAGGAGCTGTTCGCCTGGACTTAACGCGGTGCCAGGAATCAGGGACAGCGCCCAACCGGTGTCGCTAAGCCTAGCAGCCTATCGCATTATGTTCTGCAGCCACTCGGTCATTCTCTTTCTTTCTTACGCCACGTATGATGTCAGCGCACTATTTTTTTAATGCTCAAATCCGTGCATAACGTGGTGGCAGACAAGGGAACTGGAAGCGCTTGTCCCGAATTCCTGGTAATAGGGGCAGTGAAAAAAATTGCGCTACGTTTACACTACGCTCTGTAAATCGCTATATTGAGCGAAAGCTAGCGCGCAGCTTCCCCTGGTGTGCACGATGCCTCACACCGCTTCCTATATCCGTATTGTGACGTCATCATTCTGCCATATCCGCACTGCTTAGCTCATGTCGCGTACACCAGCGCTTGTACACGCGCTTTCCACTTGCATGTATGACGTCGGTATGAGGTGTAGACCTGAGTGCGCACGCATTGGTAGGCACAGCGCTGGCGCATACCTTGATACTGCCACCTCTTCCCTTCCACCGCAGTTTGCGATATAATCGGGACACCAAACAAGCGCATTACCTCCTCTCCTGTGTACACCTCCTCCTCCTCACTATCTTGCCTGACTCCATCCGCCACGCATTGTTTATGCTGTCACTATGGCCGCCCATGCGCACTTCCTCAGTCTCGCGCTCAGTTCCATTCAATTCAAAAGCCTTTCTTACATGGATGGATCAAAGCCTCAGAGGACTAGGGGTGGGGGATTAGCAGTGGCCGGCTATGGCCGCCTAGCATACAAAAACACCCAGTGTCTCCCTACGCTGTCTGCGCTGCCGAATGTTATCTTCATAGGTCCGTATCCATGTCGGACGATGCTGCCGACGGCTATTTCCTGGTCCGGGCAGTCCCAGACGAGGTGGCGTATCGTGGTCCGCCCATCCGTTCTTCTCCGCCTCCGACACGAGTGCACACACCTACGTCTCTTTGTGGCGCCGCTAAACGCGTGACGTGTTTCAGACATGGCTCCTTCGCGGAAAGGACTTCCGACCTCAAAATAATTAACAGTAACATTCATCTCGGTGCGAACCTTTAGACAGATAACTCTTCCTTGTCGGAAAAGACAGCGCATCACATAAAACCTGTTTTCTGATTTCAGTCAAGCAAAAATTGATACGCTTGGGGCATGATCTTTACTGGTTCGATGACCTTTGAAGGTTCCCCGTGACCGACTACATCCTGCAGCGGGCCTCTTTTAAACTGTTCTTCAAAAACTTTCTGAAGGGGTACAAATATATTTGGGCCTAATGCGTCAACAGCAAAAATACTTTAGAAAGTGGCGCAATCTTGACGAAAACTCTGACCGAAGTGACCATGAACTCAACCGCACTGACGGGTCATTACATTTCCATTAGTTCGTAGTGGCGCATACGTCGGACTCTTTTCTTCCAAAGTAGCGACATAAATCACTTAAAGAAGCAAACAAAATAAAGATAACGCCAGGTGGTTATTGAAAAGTTTGAAGCGATGTCTGTGGTTACTTATATTTCATCATAACGGGATCCGCCATCCTCTGTCGTCGTTTTTTTTTTCTTTTTTTCCCTCGTCGCCTGTTTTCGTGTATAGCGCCCAGAAAAAAAGATTCACTTCCGCATCGGAAATGAGGTGGCCAGAATACATTATGGCATGCAGGAGAGTGAATATACTTGGCACTTGCATGTGTGTGTTTACGAAGAAAACAACGAAAGATGGAGGTGAAAGCAGTTACTGAGGAGAGTAACGCTCTGAATGGAACCAAGAACGCGCTGATTATTCCGCTCTTAGGAGCATTTCCTCAGGGATGTAAATGCGTGCGGCCAGCTATTACTCTAGTGTGAAGGTGTCTCCGCCCCCCGCTAGTGCATATCTTTGCGCCCTGTTTATCCTTGGTAAAGGCTGCCTGGCTAAACTATCATGAGTGAGGGTAACTGCTACCACTGGGTCACATCATGGATGCTCAGGCAAACGTCGCCTTGAAAACGTAGCAGGAAAGGAGAGGCCGGAATGAAGTGCATCGGTGTTATTTAGAAAAATTCTTCCCGGGGTCCCCTTCAATTTCAGAACGGTTGCGCACCAGATGACAACAGTACGCTGCTGCGTCGCACATGGCTATTCAACAAAACTCTGCCCCGTAGAACCGTTCGAGATGCCCCCTGGAACAAACAACGTCTGAATGAGAGCCGAGGCAGGAAATAAGAACACAAAAAACAAACAGAGGGAAATAGCCGCCTTACTTTCGAAGGCTGTACACAAACAGGACGCGAATTTCATGCAAATGGTTGGGCGCGCGAGCATTAGCATGCCGCACTTCGCGATGCAAACTGGCGGACTTCGGCGGCGGTGCACACGGGACCCAAGACAAAGGAGACAAAAAAAAAAGGAAGGAAGAAAGAAAGCAGCGGACTTAGCTCGCTGCGCGTTCGTCGAGTGTGCGCACCTCTGCACGCGGGGCCTTGCGCGGCCGCCGCCGCCGCAGCCCATGCCGGCACAGCTCCGCTGAGTTCGGGCCGAGCGCCGAGTTTCGGATGGAAGCGGGGAACAAAGCGCGCGGCCTGAGTGCGAGCGAGATGTGCGAGCCGAAGGAGGGCTTGAAGGCGTGTTTGGAATGCGTCCTGGACGCCTTCTCAGACCCCCTGCGCAAACAATCTAAAAAATAAAAAAAAATAAAAATATAACAAGATAAGAACGTATGGCGCCGAGGCGAAGAGCGTGGTACAAATATTCATGTTGGCAGCAGTGGCCGACGGGATCAGGTGAATTGTTTGACGCTGGCGCCGGTGGTGCTAAATTTGACTCATACTGGACGAGTGCTTCTCTGTGCACATATTCTGTTATTCTTTGCTGTCTCATGCATCTTCCGTGAAGGACGTTCTGTCGGCCTTTAAACAGCTCTGCTTCTCCTACCGCAGCTTAAGTGTCCACATCCTTAAATGGCGTGGTCAACTGCGGATCGCTTGCATTTGGTCTCTACCACATGCGTGTTCACCTTCAAGTAACAGCGCAAAAACACAGACGGGACACACAGAACGAGAACACACAACAAACGCTCGTTGTGTGCTCTCGGTATATGTGTCCCGTCTGTGTTTTTGCGCTGTTACTTGAAGATGAATAACCAACCAGCCCAAGCTGCTGTTCTGGCTAACCACATGCTTGTGTCACGTGCAGTGCGCACCTACGTACTTTGCAAAAAAAAAAAAAAAGATTTAGGCCACCGAATATCCTTCTGAGTACAGCACGACTCACTTTGTTCTGACAAGAGTCCCAATCCGCTCCAGGATGAGAGAAGTATTGTTCCTACTCCTTCCGACCGTAGGATATGCTGTATATTTTTTTTGACAAATGCTGTAGGTACATCTTTCATTGAAGAGTTGATCTAGAATTCCATGAAGGTTGTGCGTTCGCTTCATCTTTTTGTATTATTTTAACGAATGAAAAGATAGCAGGAGTGATAAGTCCATGTGATGTGACATCCGGTACCGTTGTGCTCAATGGGACGGCGCAGTGCAGTGATAAAACAAACGTCCTCTCTGAGCTGCCTTGTTTTTTTCCCTCTTCTCCCCTGATGACCATCTCCGTGTAAATAACTCAGTGGCCGGTCGTTCTTGTTTTGACCAGTCTTCGTTCGTTTGCCGGTCACATTCCAGAGCCTCCCCCCCCCCCCCCCCCCCCCCAACCCCCGCTTTCGGGTAGTGCGGCACAGCCCACTTGCCGCACTCGCCGCACGTACGGCAGAGCGCGGATTGAAGGCGATCGCGACGCATTTCCCAGAGAAGCTCCGCGCAGCTATTGTAAAATGCGAGCCGAGTAGGCTTTTATTCTGGCGCCGCTTTCAGACCTGTCTGTTTTGTCTGCCCCGACCTGGACTCGAGCAGCGTCCGGAGCACTGGAGAGCGCATTTGTTCGTGTACGTGCCTGGAATTGAGCGTGCCGCGTGGCCGCCAAAAAGGTGACGCGGAAGCTTTCACGACGAGCTCCTGCCGCTGCTCACATCGTTCCTCCTCGTGGGTACAGGGATGAAAACTAGACAAAGAAAGTAAGGAATACCTACATATGCTAACGGAAAGTTTGCGCTTTCTGGAATGCGTCTGGCAATTTAAACACGTATGAGAACAGTACTTTTTCTTGCTGCGAAGTATTTATAAGAAATGCTGCGAAGAATGCGCAAATTTCTTGCATTACGGATGACGCCCTTAAACGTGGAATTAACGATGTAACGAAGAGATAGGGTGGAGGTGATGAAAGGAAAGTCGTAGTAACTGTCTCGTTCCCGGCGGTCACCATGACTCCGCCGTGAAGGAAGGGATTAAGGAGAGGGTGAAGGGTGGAGGAGAAAAACAAGTCGTCCAGGTTTCGCTAAATCTGAAAGCACTCCAGTACTGGCATCGTCCTCAGCATTTGCCTAACTCCGTTCACTGCAGGACCAATGCCTTTCATATATCGTTCCTATTAGCCCTGTCCTGTGCCAGCTGCGGCCATCTTACCCTGCGAACTTCCTAGTCACATCCGTTCACCTGATCCTCTGCCACCCCTGATACGCTTGCCACTCCGACACTCTTAAGAGCAGTTATATCGCCTTTGCATTGCATGATTGCATGATTTGCATTGCATTGCAGTTATCTCGCTCTTTACTTCTTGATTTCGACTATGATGCTGCCACAAAGTTTTGTGATGTTTGTTTGTTCACTCATGTTCAAAAATTCTGTCAAGAAGAATTGTTTTTGACGAGGGATGCGACGAGATCGATCTGGAACATTTGCAGCCACGCGAAATCGGTTTTGTGTTGTTCGAAATTATTGTAGTGGCTTTACTCGCCCTATATCGAATTGTTCGCCAGCGCGGCCGAGAGCTGCGGTGATCCTGTTCTTCGACGGCCGCCGAGGGCGCTTCCTGTCGCTGCCGTCGAGCTGTTCGTTCTTTTTGGGGGCAAGTCAGCCCAATAGAGTTTATTTCAGTGCTGCATCATCTGCTCCTCTGTTCACGGCTTTGTCACCACCACGTGATAGCTGGCAGAGGTGCTGCAGCGAAGACCTGCTACAGCTCTGAAGATGAAGCCTGGAGCAGTCAACGGGCTTTGTGCTTCGCCAGCCTCCAACGTTTTCCACCTGAATTCCTCCAAGAGTGGTCGGACCTGTTCGAGCGAGCGGCCTTACTAAATTCCGGGGACAAGACTACAAAGTTAAAAAAAAAAAACTCTTCTCGCTAGAAGTACCATCATGTAGAGGAGTGATGGATTATGGTTTATAGGGGGTTAACGTTCCAATGCGACTCAAGCTATGAGGGACGCCGTAGTGAAGGGCTCCACAAATTTCAACCATCTGGAGTTCTTTAACGTGTACTAACATCGCACAGTACACGGGCCTCTAGAATTTCGCCTCCATCGAAATTCGACCGCTGCGGCCGGGATCGAACCTGCGTCTTTTGGGTCAGCAGCCGAGCGCCGTAACCACTGAGCCACCGCGGTGGGTGATGGGGTGGGAGGGTGATGGAAAGAAACGCAAACAGAGCGGAGTCTAGGCGCTCCGCTGTTCGCATTTCTTTTTATCACGCTTTTACTGCGGCGGTAGTAAAAAGACGCTAGATCCGTCCGTGATGCGTTCAAGGATGACCCTAACGTCTTTTTAAAGCTAAAGCTTTAAAAGCTTTTTATTGACCTAGCAGGAGCCAAGGTCACCGGTAGGCTACATTTGACCTTCAAGCGTAGGAGCGGTGGGTGTGTGTCGGTCCCGTGACTAACCACGTGGTTCGCCGCAGCTGCAGCCACGCGCACGCCGGCGCCGCTGCGCCGACCGTCGTCGTGCCCGCTGTGGTCACGTGACTCCGTCACGTGGCCACACGACTCCGTTCGCTTGAAAAGGCGAAGGCACCGCTCTCGCGTACGCACCTGCTAGTTTTTCCCTGTGAACGAAGCGATTCGCAGACGGCGGACCGAGTCTGATCATCCGGCTGACATTGCCAGCCATGCGAGCGATTTAGCGAATAAAAGGGAGCGGAAACGTGTCAAGCTGGAGGCAGAGACCGAGGGTTTTCGTTCGTATATCCAGGCATAGCTGAGCTAAGCCACACAGTCATTTTTTTTTACCGCCCAGGTAAAAACGCGATCAAAAGAAATTCGAACAGCTCAGCGCGGAGGCGCCACGTTGTTCGCGTTTCTTTCTGTTGCGATAGTACATGGTAAGAATCATGAGATATCTCTGACGACATGGGATACTTTCAAGAATGAACTTTTGAAAACGTTCGTGAGTATTTTTCGCAGGGAACGAGCAGAGCTTTTTCTCCAGACCCTTATCCAGCATCGCGAAGAGGGAGGGAGCTCCTACATCGACGAGATGACACGCCTTTTTCGTCGTGCGAATCCAGAGATTACTGAGGAGAAGAAAATCAACTTCCTAATGCGATGTATCAAAGAACAGTTCTTTGCTGGATTAACACGAAATCCGCCAAGAACAGTGGCGAATTCTGCCATCGACGCATTGTTAATCGAGAATGCATTGGAGGCACGTGCTTGGCGATGTAACCGTTAGTTGCAAACATGCTACGCAGGCCTCCCCACATGCTATGACGACCAAGAGAAATGGCTTGCGTGAAATCATCCGCGAAAGGGACAGAACCCTGAACCTTAAGGACCCAATTTTTTTTTTCGGCCCAATGCAATTTTTCAAAATTGCTGCTAGCTGTACTTAAAAGGCGACTGGTTATAGTCTGTCTTATCTGTTTGCACCGACTGGTCATGGCCGGGAAGAAGCTTTGTGTTTTTTTTTTATGTAGGTTTTTGATAAATTTGATTTCCTAAAGCACTGTTCACTTTTCGTCACAGTATTTGTTCAGCCTGTTAAGAAGTCAGACGACAAATGTATTAATAGACTCTGTATTCTCTGTGCAACGTATCGGCAGCCTTACCTTGGGTTTATAGACTCTGGTGATTCAAGTGAGTTCAGCGGATGTATATTCAGCCTGTTGCGAAAACCCTCTTCTAAACTCCACACTTCGACTGTGCCCGTCAAGGCCTGGCTTCGCGGCAAAGAGACTTTTGTGCCATGGTCGGTGAACTGCCGCCTGTGTGACCAACCAGCGGCGATCGGTCATTGCTTTATATGGTGCCGCTATGCATTTTTTTCTGGGACGAACATCAGCGGACAATTCAAAAGGACCTTGAAAATTTCGGTTTACACTGTACAGCTCCTGCCTGTACTGAAAGACTCCGGGATTCCGACGATCTGTTGTTGATGATGTGACTGTTTGCCTTTTGGTAAGCCGCATGATGGATCACCGTGCAGAACCACCTTGTTCAACTAAGTCTCTGTTCATAGAACAGTAGGGGGGGGGGTCATGCTGCGCAGGATCATCTTCCTAAACGGGAATGGTTTCCGCTTCTTGACGCAAGTGTATGCCGCCTGCAATTTTGATGTGCGGGTATGTGAAGGCATGTGCGGGTATGTGAAGGTATTTCCGTCGGCATCGACGAAAATACTGCTCCTGTACGCAAGGCATTTGATAGGATAGCGAGGTTGATATCCGTGCAGTAGAGCTGAAAGACTGCAGGTGTCTTTCACGCCTTTTCCTAAAAGCTTTTTATATACATAGCTTTTTATATACACAGCTTTGTATATGTATAGCTTTGTAGAACATTATTTCGATGCAAAAACAACATCTTTAGAAAACTAAAAGATAGCCGAATGGTTTAAAGCAGCGGTAAGCGAAATTGATCTGTTCGAGACACCACGGGTTCGAATCCTTCTCGAGGCCCTAACTATGGTAACAAGGCAAGAGCGGGGGCGAGTTGGTGTTTCATACTGAGGAAATCGCGATAAGTGGTACGTCCGTATCTGTTCACCTCTTTCTGTACCACTTCGCGTGATTTCTTCAATAGGTACGGTAAGGTTTTTTCTGCTTCACACTGTGTTAGACATATATCGGGCGTAGTGTTTTCGTTCACATGATTGACTTTTGGATTTGCTTTACTGCTCGTCGACACGTCTGGCGACGATATTAGTCCGATAGTAGTAAAGGGTGGTTTATTGGGACGTGGGAAGCTCCGGCGATGACGTCTCTTGTGGAAACGTGTTTATCTCTCCCCAATTAGAACCCCATAAACTACACACCGCAAATCGAGCAGGGCACCTAACCGTCGACATCTCGATTAAGACAACGGTACTGTATGTGTCTTGACAAGTTTCTTGCCTTGAGCATAGTATTTGTTACATTAAAATGATGCTATGAACAGGAAGTACCGACAAAGGAAGCAGAGAGTGACAGCTGATTATGAGCAGCTTTTACCGTTGCAAGCTTCATGACAAAAACATGCATAGAGCAAAAATCTGCTCGTAATGCCTTCACCTCGCTTTAGGTACCTTTTTTTTGTGTGTGTGTGTGTGTGTGTGGACGCTTAGCTTCGTCTGACAACACAAAAAACGTATGTTGAAGTCTAAACCATAAAATAGAGGTTAGAATGAGAAAGTCAGCCAGAAGGAGTTCTAGTTTGTTTTACTAGTAGTTTGACTATGCGTTTTCCTAGACTAAGCGGAGATTAGGTTGAAGTAATATTGTGAGCAGACAACTGACCTATAAATGAAGTTCAACATACAGACCGCATCTATTGAAATTTTAATTTTTACAATTTCCGTTTTTGCTTCTATAGCTTCGAAAAAAATATCCAATAGATATATTCAGTTTTTGAAATGGACGCCCGCTTTGGAATGCACATCGCGGAATTGGCCGTTCTGCCCAACTAATTGCGCGACCGAGCTCCGTTCGATCACCGCGGTCGATGTGGAGCAAAAGGGCTGCGAGCGAACGATCAGCGCGTTCTGCCGTATGACAACGCCATTGGGGCTGATAGCGCGGTATCCGCTAATCGTAAAGAACAAAACTACGGACATTTATCATGCCGGGACCTGAATGTTTTCAGCGCGAGGAGAAGCTTTGCTAGATACTTAGAGTTTTGGGGAAGCAATTATGGGTGGGCCTTTTAGGGCGTTTGCAAAAATTTCATCGTGGAGCTCAGTTACATATAAAATCAGTAAAAGTGCAATTTTGCTTCCTTCATTTATTTCTTTCATCTTCGGATAATTAACGCGTGTCGTAGAGCTCATATATCACTTTTAAATACCATGCCTTGGCTGTAAAGTTACATTTTGTTAATACTGCTCTTTCTTCACATTAGTTAGCACGATCTTCATTATCAGTCAAGATAAGACTACTGCGGTGCAGTACCAATGGATGTCGAGCCCATTCACCCTTCTGACCTCATCACGCCACCCTGGTCTTTGGCATCTCGACTGCATCCCATCCAATACCATCACTTAGCCGCTGTAACAAACCTCCGTCTATCTTAAGCGCGCACAGCCGCCATGATGGCTCAGGGGTTATGGTGCTCGGCTTTTGACTGAAAATATGCGGGTTCGATCCCGGCCTCAGCGGTCGAATTTCGATGGAGGCGAAATTCTAGAGACCCGTGTACTGTGCGATGTCAGTGCATGTTAAAGAACCGAAGGTGGTCAAAATTTCCGGAGCCCTTCACTGCGGCGTCCCTCATAGTATGAGTCGCGTTGGGACGTTAAACCCCCCATAGACATTTTGTGCGCATCCCGTGTCTTTCTTCGTTTTGACTTCAACTTGTACCTCTTCAACATGTGGCTGCGCTATCTTATTCGAATTTCTCTTTATCTCTCATGTAACATTGCACATATAATCTTCACTTCCAACTCTCGCCATACTGCCCTCAGCGTCATGTCAAGATTTTTCATTCGGCGCCACCAGATTGCATTACTTATATGCTTTCTTTTAGGGGGTACCAGCAACTTGCATGAATGGTCAAACACTGTTCCCACTTCGAGTTATAGATCAATTCGCTCTCGCCCTACCATAAGCTTGCCGTCCCGGTTAGCTCAATTGGTAGAGCGACTGCTCCGGTGTAGCGGTGGTCCCGGGTTCGAACCCCGGACCAGGACGAATTTTTCTTTAACTACGAAGTTTCTGTGAAAGCTGTAGAGTTTTCCTTTGTGGCCGTATGGCTGCGCTCGGGTGGACGTCAATGAGTAATTTCTCCCTTATTATATGTCTTCACTTAGTACTACACTCATTCGCCTGCCGGTTTCTTTCGTGCTACCATGACCTGCCGTAATTACTCCGCCCAGAAAGGCTTGCTCGCTCATAAGTTTGTATGCTTCGCTGCCCATAGAGATACCGTTGAACTTTACCTTAGTTTTCGTTGCGATAATTTTCAGGCCTACTGTCACATTTTGCCTGCGCAAGTGCTGAATATTTATCTGTTATTCACCTCCTGAACTGGGTAGCGGGAGGATGTCATCAGTAAATCGGTGGCTGTGTAGACATTTCCAATAATTTCTTAGGACCAATTCCCCTCGGTCTAAAGCTCTGAATATTCTTGTGGGCCTGTGGTGAACAATGTTTGGCACCCTCGCTTTATGATATGTTCTAGTATTTTACCCCTCCTCATAGAGCGAGTGTTATCTTTGTACTTTCCCAGTCCTCCTCAGCTTTATAGTATATTTACGCATATTTTCTCGCTGCCTTCGTTACGCAGTGTCAGCTTGACTACGGGTACTTGCACTGTGTCAAAACCTTTTCCACAAGCAAATGTGCAGAACATAGTTAAATTCTTCAGGATTTTGCATCCTTTTTCATCAACTCCTAATCGTGCCCTCACTCGCGCACTGGATTAAAAACCTGAATTTGAACTTCTTCAGCTTTGCGAAGCATGTTTCTTGGTGTCCCCTCATGTCTCGTCCTTAAATTCACAGCCTGCCCGCAGCGTCTTGCATTGAGCGACAGCTAAGCGTAAAGGGCTTACGAAACATTGTTCACAAAATTATATCTGTAATATAAAGTTATTTTTCCTTGTCATGTTGTGCACCCATGTAGTTTAACAGAATGAAGCAGGCCGATCTTCTACCCAGTCGAAGAGAGAGGGCGCTACCCGCGCCATGTTCTATTCGTTGCTTCGTGCTTTCATCGAGTATGGACCAAGTACTCAAAAACGAATATTACTCGAAAATCTTTCGAGCACATTTGCTTCAAGAAACACAAGAGACCATCAATCTTAAACCAACGAAAACGCAAAATTTGCGAACCCTTTTCAAAATTAAGGCACGAGAGGCAAAAGATTTTATGCCTTAATTAATTGCCAGAAGGAGTGAGGAATACCAAAGCACTCATCGCCTTTGACTTAGTGGAAGGTTCTGCTTTAGGGATGTGTGAATAGTACATTGAGTAGTGTAGCTAAGAACGGAATCAAATTAGAATCGAATAAAGATAGAACTGAATCGAATAGGAATCGAATATTTTTACGAATATTCGTGCAAAATGATTAATAGTGTGTCATTACTAAACGCTAGCGCCGGCGCATGTAAAGCTGATCTCCTCTAGGGGGCACGCAGTACGAAGTCGGTATATTAGAGAGATTTGGTATAGCGGAGATCCAGCGGTGGCGTACTAGCGGATACGTATACCGGTTTATCGTACTCCCCACCACTGCCACTGCGCGTATTCAGGAGGCGTCCTGTAATTCGATATACTTGTGCGCTAATACGTCTCTGCTATGCTAAACGTCTATGACCGTCATGTCATACGTCTGGGAAAATTACCTTTTGTCTAGGTGACGACAGCGAATAAACTAGCGCCACGCCTCTGTAGATTAAACAGGTGACAGCTGCGTATGAGTCACGGATTCCGGGATGGGGCGTCAAAGTAGGATTTACTGAACTTGCCTGAGCACTGCCGCGTCTCCCAGTCTAGCAGCATTATGAATATCGCAACGCAATTGAACCGCATCGTCATGGCTCTGAATCGTCGTTCTCGTTCAAACCAGTCACGGCAGCAAGCTGTATGGCGTTGAAGTGGGCCCTGTTTTTTGAAAGAGTGGGGGACGAAAACTACGTCAAGACTTATTCGAAAACCATGCCAATTATTCGACAACTTTTCGAAAACTTGCAAAGCGTGTTCGATTCGTTTCGAATAATTTGGAAAATGAACTATTTGATTAGTTCAGACAATACAATGGCAGTATACTCGATTGACTGTTTGAAAGTTCTGAATATTCACACACCGCTAGTTTCCCTTACCGGTGGAAAAACTCACGCGTGCATTATCTCAGTGGCCCATCTTGAAAACAGCAACAGATGAGAAGAATTATCTTATAGCGTTTAGACTGAATGGTTCGTCAAGCGTCTGTTTTCGTATAGCCATACAGCAGCACAGTGAACAACTCGCAGTTAGCCTTCGAGCCCAGGGATCCCCGTCCTAAACTTAAAGCGTGTCTCCGCAAAAAAAAACGAGGTGAGAGAACAAAACCGATATCACCAGCAGATTGTGGTTAAAACTTATCTTTGCTTTTCACGCCACAATGAAGACAATTTGTTATCCGGCTCAGTTCGACCCCCTGGGCGAGAAAAACACATTCAAATTTCAGAAATGGGCATTAATGACGAAACGGAGGGAAGAGAGAAAGAAAAAAAAGTACATGAACAAGTAGCATATTTATACGCTTCCTAAAGCGGACTAAAAGCAGCGGGGGCGGGTTGGCTCGGCACCACGAATCCAGTTCTCCCCCGCGTATCGCTGAACGCATAGAAAGACGACGGAATCGAATCAAACGAATGAACACATAGGGCTCTCGCGGTACCCCGCTCTGACATCGTTTTCCAGCGAGCCGTTTGTGCTGGCGCTCGTTACTTTTAAAATCCTATTGTTCCGTCATTAGCCGCGAGATCTTTGCACTCCGCGTTCCTATATTTTTTTTTCTCAAAAACTCGCTTTCCGTTCCCCGTTGATTTATCCCTCCTTCCTTTTGAACTCAAAACACGTACTCACATAATCGCACGCACACACGCAAAACAAAACAAAAATTGCGGGGTCTGGCACAACGTCCGCGCCACATTATCGCCATCGATATCTCATTATTCTTAGCCGAGGTCTCGTTAGCACGTCACTTGCAGCGCTAATCAAGAAGACCGTCGTCTGGCGAGTTATTAATTAACTCACCCTCACCCTCCTTTATCATTTTCCCTGCTCCTCGGCCGCCGCCGCGCGTGAGCGCACGCAGGAAGCCCGGCGAAAAAAGTTGAAACGTTCAAAAATGACCCGCAAACTCGCCTTTACGTCCCCTCCTTCCCCCTCGCTTTTTGAACTGCCTTCTGTTCCCCTGCGCTGTTTTGGATCGAGAACGAACCGTACATCGAGAAACACCCCGGCAGTTTTCGCCGCCCGGCCTTTCCTCCTCACCCGTTCTACCCTCTCTTCCTTGTGCTTGCCCCCCACCGCTAGACGTCGTCGGCATCGAAATTAGCAAATCCGCATCGCTGCGCACGTCTTTGCTTGGCCGTCGTTTGCGCACTTTACCCGTGTATTTTTAAAGCGATAAACAATTGAAGAAATAAAAAATAGAGGGGGACGTAATGATTCGGGAATGTCTGTTGACTTTTACATTAGAGCCGGCCTCTTTCGAGGACTAAAGATTGAGCAAAAATCGGTGCGCCAGCTTTACGTCGTCACCTGTACTCCGCGAACTTTTAGCGCGGAGGTAAAATACGCACTTCGTCGCTTTCCTTACAACGCATCTGCTAGGACGCGGGGAAGTTTATAAATTATAAAGGTAAGCGGCTACGTTCACTCTACGCTGTACATGCGCGCGAGAGGAATCCTTTTTTTTTAATTTCCTTCTTTACCTTGTTACATTGCTTTGTTAAAGGCCGGAAAATAAGGAGAAAAAGCATAAGAAGGGGAGATTCTTTTCCAGGCTTAAGTTTTGGCGCTTCTCAGGAGCCGCGACTCTGCTGAAATCAACAAGGATTCAAGAAAAAAGGAGATGGAATTTTTTTTTAGGCAACGCGAGGCATTTTTCATAACACTTTTGGCGAACGAAACAAAGCCGTTACTTTCACCTCATAATGCGCCGCACGCGTCTTGTCGGCTTAGAGCAGCAGCTTCTTGTTAGCTTTTCAGGCATTTTTCTGCACAAGAAAGCTGAAGCGAACTGCACGAAGCTTCAGTACCGTTTATCATAGACTTGAAAAGCGGGTAGATAGTCACGCTTTTCATTTTTAGCCCTAATAATTAAGAACGCGTCTTTCTTTTTGTGTCTTAGATTAACTAATGGGTGGCACTGGCGTGTAATTACCATTAAAGTCAGTTCTTACCCTCACGCAGCAGCAGCCGCTTTGTGGTAATGGCAAACAAAGCACGCATCACTGGGGTTTACGCTGGTATACGCCCGACCCCGACGTCGTCTCGCTCCAAACTTCCCGACACCCCGCATTACGCATTTACACGGCCTGCAGGCGCGGCTTCCGAAGACGCGGCGAGGCTTTGGAAAGATTAAGAGCGCGGAAACTTTTCCGCCTTGCTTCTCGGGGATAAGGCGGAGGCTGTTACGTACAAAGACGCAGCCTTGTGGGACACACAGCCCCCACGGATGTCGCGCAGTTAAGCGCACGCCTTGTTAGCGCTGCTATGGGCGGTGGCTACTGCGACGCTGAAGGACTGGAAAGATTAAATCACTTTTCCCGGCTGGGTCTAGGTTAAGGCGTAGCCCGTCAAGTTCGAAAAAGCGAAAGTCAACGAGTACTGCTTGTGGAGGCTCACCGATGGGGGAGGGAAGAGGAAGGAGTGACGACGAATGGGAAGGCGCAGTAATCCTTTTCCTCTGGGTGGACACTTAACCTCGCTGTGAAGGGGGAGAGTCGGGAAGGAAAATAGGGAGAGAGTGAGGAGTGAAGAAATAAATAAAGTTGACACACTGGTTTTGGAGTGTAGGGCTCGTGGTGAAAGCCACGCATATGCGCAGAGTGTTAGGTATCTGCTCTAGCGGCCTTGCCACCGATGTTCGGTACCCCGTAAAAGGCAAAGGCTCGAAACGTTCACTTCTTTACGCGCACCACCGGCTTGGAGTCCTCCCCTATGCAACGCGACGAATATTTGAAGGGCCGATGCGAGAGGGAGCAATTTTTAATGACTCGCTGTTCTTCGAAGCTCCGAACAGGTTGCTCGAAATTATACGTCGCAGTGAGTCCCAGAGGCCAGAAGCAGAAAAAAGACTCACACTTTTGATCCTCGACGAGTATGCCTTGGAAAATTATATCGGCAGTGCTTTATCCGTGTGCATGTATAACGCTGACCCGAGAAATCTTCGATACCACTATTGCCTTCACATTTCGCTTCTACAATGTTCGCTTTCCCAATGCGTCTTTGAATTTGGTTTTGCCGTCGCTTTTATTCCCTCTGCTGCGTGGGTGGATGGAGCTATCTGGAAGATGGAGGGTGGGTGAATTGTTTCAGTTGACGCCAACAGTGAAGACTGGTATCCTGCGCTTGGAAGCCGTGGCACCTGGTCGGCAAAGCACTATCCAACTTTGTGTAGGCAGAATTTGTTGAGAGCGCTGGTAAAGCACGTCTGCCCAGTTCCTCTTTTGACCAGCTTGAAGTGCGCAGAGAGCTAAGAGAGGAAGGATTTGTCACGACTGGGGTCGAAGGCAGACGTGTCCTGTTGAAAAATGTAACCCCAGATTAGAAAACCTGAACCAGGTACCAGAAAGAGATTGCATCAGGCTTTGCTACTCTGGGGCTACATTTTTCAACAGGACACGTCTGCTGGACCTTCGAGACCAGAGGCAACAAGCCTTTGCTCCCTTTCCGCTCTCCGCATTTCAAGCCGGTCGAAAGAGAAACTCGGGAGTCGTGCTCCACCAGAACAACTATCAACAAATTCTGCCCACACAAGCTAGGATCCTGCTTTGTCAATCAAGTGCTGCGCCTTTCAAGCGCAGGAAACCAGCGTTCACTGAGAGCGTTCACTGCGTCAGTCGCTGAGAGTGTGCTCAAAGAGATGAACAGGCTAGCGACTAAGTCGAGTTAACTGGACAACGGAAAAAGGTAGAAAGTGGCGGTTATCCTGTGATTTCACGCGATCTCGCAAAACTTGAACAAAGCCGGCAACAGAGCTGGCGTGAAAGTGCTTTTTCCGCACCTGAAAAACTGTCCGTATACTCCAGAAGCGCTTCGTGGATTGCACCTAAGAGGTGATTTATTCCATACCGCTCGCCTGCGTTAAACGGTACATAGGCCACACAGAAAGGTGCAGGCAGCACGCGAAAAAGACATGTAAGAGATGGCAGGTCGAACACACTCGAGAACGCAGAAACTGCAGTCCTGCACTTTAAAAAAGCTCCGGTTTGTGCCCATGTAAATCCCACCTTGGAAAGGAAATAACTGAAGCACTCGAAATTGTAAAATCCGGCAGCACGGGTGTCTGCACGCGCTCATTATCGCTGAAGAGAAAAGAAATTAATTATCTCAAGTCACGCAGCTTCGCACACAGGGAGACGAGGTAGCATAGAAGACATACGATATGCCTTTGTTTTGCTTTTTCTTTTGTTGTTAAAAAATGCTGTATATATGCAGTGGATCTTTCAGTAAAATGTCAGTTAGCAGCGCTGTGTACTGTCTCTTTCGTTTCTATCTGCCTTTCTGCGCTAAGAGTACGAGAGCTCTACTTTCGCTGTGGAGTCGAACAGGTGAAAATTCGACGTACACGCTCACGACTTAGGCTATCTGCGCGGGTTTACTACTCATAAAGTCTTCATCACCCCCCCCCCCTCTTTTTGCTTTATTCTCCCTTTCACGCCAATTTTAAAGTGCCCATTCAGAGTGAGACACTTGCCCTGCGCATCCTGTCTACAAAACTTTTTTCCTGCTCTTGCTTATTTCTTTTAGCGAAAACATCTGCGGCCAAAGAAAGCGCGTAGTCCATCTTCATCTAAAGGGTGTTCATTCCACACACATGACTATTTTCTCCGACTGCGGGGCCGCCACATTTGACCAAAAATAAGAAATATAAGCAGTCTTACAGGCACAGAGGTGCAGTGGAATCTGCAGCAAAGACTCCAAAAGCCCGGACCTCTGACGTTTTGATCAGTCGCGCCTATTCCAGCTTTCAGCGGCAGCAGCGCAAAGACAGCGATTCACTAACGTGTTCCCTGAGAGGGCTCGACCCCGTTCAGAGCGAGATCTAGCACTGCGCAGTCGTCGCCGATAGGAGGCGCTGGGGCTAAAATTGAGCCCGGGAAGGACGCTCAGACAATCGAGCCGTACATATATATCGCCCCCTTCTATGGCCCTTTGCCGTACACAGAAGGCAAATCACAATCGCTTCGAGGTTCCTTAGCATGCGCGTGTGCGCGGCTCTGCGTGCTTGAGTTTGATTGCCTCGAGTCCCGGTTTGGAAAAAAAAAAAGATAAAGAGCAGAGGCGAGAACAAACGAAGAGATATCGCAGACGAAATACGACGCGAGGGCAGAGGCGCCACAGAGAATATCAGAGGTGTACTTTTATACTGCGCGGGCGCCTCACAAAAGGGGAAATTCTCTCTGACGCATCTTTGTTATGGGTCCCCCGGGAACCGTTGTGAGGCAGCGGTGGCGCGGGGGTGCATTGTGGCAGTGTATAGGTCGTGCGACGAAAAAGAAGCACGGAACGGGCGAGTTGAAAACTCCTCGCAAGGGCGACGAGAAGAAGCGCCGTCGTCGTTTCCGTTTCTTCGTTTACGAGAGCAGCCATTTGCGGCATCGCACAAAGCCGCAGGTCCTCGTCGCGTTTCGTTACCCTCGCAATGCTAGCAGTTCTGTTCCTGGTGCATATCTTCCCGTGCGCAGAGCGTTGAGCGTTCACCCCTAGATTCATCCTCTCATCTTTCGCATCGCATCCAGCAACTGTCCGCTGGTGGTGAAACGCCAGACATGCCCGCGCGTGTCAAAACAGTCTTCCATTCTAACAACATGTCTGGTTAAGTTAGGAGGAGATGGTTATGTTTGGCCGAATTGGTTCGTCATGACGAAACTTCTAGCGCTTGAAAGACAAAGAAGACACGCACGTGTTGTCTACTTCGAAACTTTTCGCGTCTTTCAAGCGCTACAAGTTTCGTATGTGGAGTGCAAGCGTATGGTAAGTCGTGACGCCATGGTCCCAATCACAACTGGGTTCAATGGTCTTATTTTGCGCTATTTAAGAAACAGGAAGAGGACTTTGGGGTAAAATAACATAAGACACTGATGCACCTAACTCTTGTCCATGTTTCTAGAATAGAGCAAAGATGCAAGACTAGAAAGATGACAAACTAGCGAGCTTAGTTTGGAGAACTAATAACACTGTGATGCCAAGAAATTGAAAACGTCAGGTAGAAGTTATCGTCCAGGATTTCACCAGGAACGGTCAATTTAAAGGCAACATGTAAAAAAGGAAATCTCAGAGGTTTATCCAGAGAAATATTATTAGAAAATAAATTATACTTACTTAATATGGATTATTTATGAATCTCAAAAGACGATAAAACTGTGCGAGAACGCTCACGTGCATATACTGTAAACCAAGACCAAAATTTGAAACTGCTCTATCGGCTTCCGATAGTCATGGAGCAGTCTGAATGCAGACATTTTGGTTTTTGCAGTTAGCTCTTACCTTTCGTCATGACCTCCAGCATGCACCACTGGAAGCTGACACTTTGGCCTTTATATCTATATATATGTTGGAAAAGGCTGTTTCTGCAATTATGTTAGCGATTTATCTAATTCTGCGTGCAGAAAAGAGAATTATTCACATTTTTGCACCCTGCGTCGAATATGGTACGCCAGGCATTAAAAAGGGTTAAGTGCTAAGCGCACGTGGTATTCCCCTGCACTTATTTCTCTCGATATCTTCCAGCTCTCTTCATCTCTTCGAATGTCGGTACTGGTGAGCGGCATAGGTAGACAGCTCATGGGAGAGCTCACAACAGATGACCTAATCTGGCCCTCCAAAAAACGCAACTGCTGGTCGCCAATAGAGGGAAGTGCCTCGCTTGCTCCTCCCTTTGCGTCACGGTATTGCACATTCGAGACTGCGCGTTGCTGCGGTGAAGCCCGTGACTCTACGTTCGGCAAGGTAGAAAACGGTTTCACGCGTGGGTTGCTGCAAGTACGGGCAATGCCTCTGCAGGCTTGTAGTGCGAAAGCACTATTTCGATAGGTAAACGTCGAGAAAAATCTTGCGACGTTTACGGTTTTGTGCCAAGTGAAATAAGGGAAAATAAGAGAAAAATATGGCAGTGACTTAGCTCGGCAATGCCAGGATATACGTAGGGAAAGCGGAGGCGAGCGCAACGACGAGGCAAGTGGTGTGACGTCATACCAAACGGCGGCGGCGGCTCCGCGGCGAGGCGCGCGGTGTGACGTCATGCCAGATGGCGCGGCGAGCGCGCGGCGTCTGCCAGCTGCGGCGGTTGCTAGGCAACCGTTCAAGGTCGGTCTCTGTGCCTCCTCGGAGCACCGACACAGCGAAATCGCAAGTTCGTGGCCAATGTAGCTTTAGCTAAAATAAATGTCCGCCACTGCGATTCGAGCTACAGCAGCGCAGTCACTAGCTGCATGCTTTCTTTGTAAATAACCTGTATATAGCCTCTTTCTGAACGTGCATTACCTCGTGAAGTAAATACCATGTTGGAAAAAAAAGAGAGCACTGGGCTATCACCGCAGCCGAACACGCCCCGTGTTAAACTGCTAGACACTCTCGCGCTGTGCATTGGACATTATCTTCTGTATCAACTAATACTACTACCAAACTAATAATCATGCTTTGAGCTGTGTGGCGCTACTGACAGAGAGATTTGCGCTGCATGCATTGGCGTGGGCAATGCGGTGGCAGAAACAAGGCACTACATCAAAATGCATTTAATTTGAAAAACATTGCTGCAGAAACGAGGCAGTGGAGCATAGGTCGTCGGCGTACGTTGGGTAAACTGGCATTGACGACCGTAAAGTTGAAGACGCGCATAACTGGCTCCCTGGGTCAGTGGACACCTCAATCGCACTTCCAGGTACGTGGAGATTCTGTCCGTCTGCAAAAAACTGTGCTTTCGCACAATATTTCGTGCTCAACAATTCTAAACCGCCAGCCATTTTTTTCCCATTTCCCGCTTTACTTGCCCAGCGTGTGGTACGGAGTATGTCGAACGATGGTTGCGGCTGCCGACTTTTGAGACATACTTTAAGGCGTCTTCGGTAGCCTTTTTTATCTAAAGCCGCAGTCTTCATCTGAGAAGACATAACCGAATAATTAAGGAAGAGTGGGGTAAAACGTGACATTTGGCTACTTAGTGTCCCCGAGAGCAATCACATTAACTTGATGTTTAGGTAGCATGACCCACCACATATCCACTACAGTAGATCTTAAGGTTTACCAGATTAGCTGCCTCTACGCAGAATAAAAAAAATCAGAAGAGAGCCTTGGTGAACAAGAAAGCGGCCGAAAAGAAGCAAAATTTTCCGCGGCACAATATTAAAAACTGTGCATTTAATCATCCTGGCGTACAGATTAGCGCAAGTGTTTATTACTGCATTTGATTGTTGCTCTTATCTTTTCTGATGTTTAGAATTTTTCTGCCTCGAGTAAGTGAGAGAGACTGATTTTAGTTTTTCAGGCTACCTGCGGGCAAAACGTGACGTGATGTTCCGGAGGGACTACACTAATGTAATTGTTTTATTGCTCGCTCTGAGGCTATACATGTGTTTTCCCGCTCTTCAGGATGGTCTGAACGTACCAAGTGAAAATATTGATTGTCGACTAGGGCTCAGAAAACATGTAGAAAGGTCTTGAGAAATGCAAGCACCACCTGTGCCATCACGCATTTTTGAGTTAGCAAAGGCGCCCACTGTAGAACAGTAAATAAAAAGAGACTCTATGAAAGGTAGACACTGTATAAAAAGTCTTACGAACCTCAGCGTCGTCGTACTCTGTCCGGTAGGAGGGAACAGCTATTAAACAGCGCATTCTGACAACGCAGCAAGCTCTGGTCTGTCCAGACTACCGTCACATTGAAGACCTTGTTTTCAAGAGCTACAAATAGAGCCAAAACGCATGCCTGTTCAACGCGGCTGAGCGAAGGAGGCGCAACTCTGACACTGAAACAAAAAAGTGGTGAATGCAATAAGTATAAAAACATCACGTAGTCAGGCTGTACGCAGAGCCCGGTGGCAGAACTGCAAATACTGCAGTGGGCCATGGAACAAAGCAGTGCCGGTTGCGGCCTGAGTACATTGCTTGTCATTCGAAGAGCCTCGCAAATATTTCTAGATGTCCGTGGAGCCAACTTGATGTGCATTTATTGTATGGACGCCGCCATGACGGCTCAGTGGTTAAGGTGCTCGGCTGTTAACCCGAAAGACACGGGTTTGATCCCGACCGCGGTGGTCGCATTTTAATGGAGGCGAAGCTAGAGGTTCGTGTACTGTGCTACCCCAGGTGGTCGACATTATCCGGAGCCCTCCACTACGGCGTCCCTCATAGCCTGAGTAGCTCTGGGGCGTCAAACCCCATAAAACCAAATGTTCATTACATGGACGGGTAATATGTTATTTTGGAAGGCCGTCTCATTTTTCTCCGTGCTCTGTCATATTTTGCCCCAAGAGGTAGGTCGAAATAGGACATTTTGAAATTTATCGATTTCATTAAATTTTTATTGCGTTCTTATCCATCTGGCCTTTTCACATTCGCTGAGCGAGATGCCAGGATAACAGAGAATAATTCTGCAGTTTTTTTATATAGTTAAGAATAAAAACAATGGCGACGATTTGCAAATCTGCGTCATGTTCTGCGGAATTCTTTCCCTACTATAATTACAGTGCACAGGCGGCATCTGCTAGCCTGCTAAGCGTCCCGCATCAAAAGCAGAAACTATTGTGCGCATCGCTGCAGGATGGGAAGCGCCGCATTTGACGTTCTGGAGACTGTTTCGATTGTTCTGCGACAATGCGGGGCCTGTCCAGATGTGCTTGCAAATCAATACTGTGGTAACTTCATTCGGCATAAGGGCATAACAATGACGTCGTGAAGAGGTCAGACAGCTCAGAGCAAGCCTTCTCCCGAGGCAAATCAATTACGGCACGTTCCGCACGAAAAACTTTATTTTCTCAAGCGTGCGCGATACCGAAAGAAAAAAAGAAGCAGAAGTTGGTAGCGGAGTGCATTAGTGACCTGTCCAGGCAACGTGGCGTGACCGTAATGGTGGTCTGGAAATGTTTTTTTTCTTACTTCTCTGCGAAGGCATGGAAGAGATGCACAGAAGAGTTTCTTTTATCTGGAACGTCTACGTGTCGCGCAGAAAAGACGGTCCCCGCTTTGATGTCCGCTCATTGGTGTGTTGTTCCGGCACATTTTTTTGGTCACCGCACTCATTTGACACCAAAATAACGGTAAAGACGGAAATCGCGTACACTGTGTCACACACAAAAAAAGAATGAAACACTGCCTATTGCAGCAAAAGGCAAGGCGAAAAAGATACTACCAGCGAAATGCAGACTTGTAATGAGGGCGTCAAAAGTGCTGAGTTTTTTTGCATTTACAGACACTATGCTTCCAAAAGAACGACATTTTAAACGCTTAGTGAGACCGGCGAAGTTACTTCAGACAAGTAAAGGCTAGTTCATCAAGATTGTGTACAGATGTAAAGAGCAAAAACTTCGGTGTAGACAATGCGTACAGTTTTCTTCCGGAGGATGGTTGCGAGGGCGCGAAGCGAATGTTTGAGCGCTAGCTGTCTAGTTACACGAAAGAATTTTTCACAGACGTGTTCCGTTTTTTTTCTGGCAAAGTCACCACTCACCCAGCCGGAGGTGAGTGGTACTCCACAATGCGTTTCAGTGGTGGATTCTGGTGGGTTTCGAACCAACCACCTCCCGCTGCAAAGGCGGACACCCAAGCCACCTGGCCACCTGTCACCTCCTCCCTCTTCTGTTCTCGCATTCCCTCATCTCCCCTGTAAGTAGAGAGGGGAATTTTTTTTTCTCCACTTTGTCAACCGTCACCTGCCATACTCTCTCCTTCTCCCGCTTTTCCTCTCTGTCCTCTCCCAGAAAAGCAGTGAGGGGATTTTCTTTTCTTTCTTTTTTTTTTTTAAATAAACCACTACCACCACCACCATTTTCTTTTCTACATTCTACCAGCCAAGCCAGGAAGGTGGCAGATATGCTAACTGACATGTGGCGCTGCGGACGTCGTCGACGGCGCGAAATTGAGGAACGAGCTGATAACACCTATAGCACTCTTAATATGCATTCGGGCCACGTTCGCAGGAACCTTTTGTATTTTGACCAACCATCAGTGAAATAACACGCCCTGAGCCATCGAAAACACTGCAGTAATTAACTGGGAAGACTCCCGTAAGACACAGTCGCCTCTCAAACCGTCTGCCTTTCATCCCAGGCCACATAAGTCTGACCGATTCCTCGCAGCGTTTAACGTTGGTGCGCACATCTCAGTACGGGGTGTCTGTACTCGGAAAAGCCAGTAAGTAAAGCCAGAGTTTCAGGGCTGTGGTAAAACCAATAACTCATTACCTTACACTCAGCAAAGCAAGCTCTGCGCAGCGTTTAGAAGTTGGCTTTGTCGGATGCCTAGCGATGATGAGTAACTAAAACGTTAGCCTCTTAACTCTCTTCACGACTCCGCAGGCTCTAGAAGACAACGCGCCTATCTAGTCCCTGTCGCGCGCCATCCTTGCGGAGGTTACCGCCGCAGCGACAAACAAGACGACGAGTATGGCGAGTAGTAACCGGCGGATGGCGAACAGGCGGCCGATGGTGAGCCTCGGAGGATTGAGGCCCACCGAGGCGATACACATGTTGGCCAGGAAGAAGGTGGCCTGCTGCAGTTGGTAGCGCTTTCCCAGTATGGCCGTGAACGCCTCGATCTGCGTGAGGACTTCCATCGTGGCGTCGTGGAAGTCGGAGGCCGCCATCGTGAGCGCCACGAAGACGCAGTAGACGGGGAAGACCTCGAGCAAAATGGCGAACACGGCGCGGCCTCCGAAAGGCTGAGGCGGGAAGGCTCCCAGGTAGGCGCCCCGGATGTTGGCCAGCGTGAAGGCGACGCACATGGCGTACCAGAGGAGGACGAGACCGCTGAACGCCGAGTCCAGCTCCTGCGCCGTGCTGGCCTGGTGGAAGTACAGGTCCCGGATCTGACGCACCGTCTCGGCAGGGTCGTCGTGGTCCGAGTGTTTGAGCGTGAGGATGTAGTTCTTCAGGTGGTCCATGTTTCCGGCCGCCAGTTCCGTCATGAAGGTGTACAAGAAGATTCCGAAGCATGTCGGCCCTGCGAAGAGGATCACTGTACGGTGGACATCCGCCGGGCGGTGTGAATCTAATCGCGACTAAGGAACTTCAGCGGCCGCGTTTAGACTTAAGTAGCAATGACATGAAAGCACCCTTTTCGATACTTTCTTGAATTGAGCTGAAAAAGTATTATATGTGCGTTCTTGCATTTCAGCTACTTACCGCACAGGCACAGCGAGTTCCTGCTGTGTTGCTATTGCGTTTTTACTTTCCTTATAAAGCGTGGAGCGACCTTCTCATTCTTACCCTGCAGTTCTAGGCATCTGTAACTACGGCCATATTCGGGACCACTTTATGGCGGCATCTGCGGAACTCTATTTCGGGCTGGTACGTGGCGAATGTATTCACAGAAATACTTCGTTTAATTTCAACGAAGAAATGCGTGGTTAATCTGGTAGCCTCCAAGCATGTTCTATGCAGCATCGACCTTCGTACTTTTTACAGCTTTATAAATTAATTCTCTGTGTGGTGGTGATTGCGGTGATAAAATTTATATACGCGACCTCAGGCGCTTCCACTGATGGGCCGCACAAGTCCTCTTTAAAAAATTTACTGGTCTTGCTCTGCAAGAGCAAGGTTGAAATGCGCTTGCAAGCAGTTGATCACACTAGAGACTGCTTGCCTATTTTTCAAACCACTCCAAACACATTTTGTTCGGCACTGCAAACACCTCATTTTATTCACTCTTAACTTTTGATGAACCACTTAATTCCACCACTGCCACCACCTTCTTATTCATACCGCATTATCATTCTTGTTCGTTTGTTGCATTTATTCGCGACAGTGGCGCGTTTAAGGCACTGTTTAAGACAAGCCAAGGCATTGCCCATTTTGCCTGGTCCATGTTTGGCGTGTTGCCGATGCGACTGGGCGACACCCAGAGTTTTTTTTAGGCGAGTGTGTGGTAGCTTTCCATGACGTCTAAGGAGGCGGAGTTTATATACGTCATCCACCTTCTGTTCGTTCACGCCACCTAGGATGTCTTCATGGAAAGTTCCGCAGCCGCTTTTGCTGCCTTGCCGCATAGACTATGTTCACCTATACCCATCAAGTAACTCGGCGCTCGTCTTGGCAGTGGTATCTATGGTTTACACTTTACTTGATATTAAGCAGTCAACCGACTATGGACTTAAAAAAAAAATGACCTCCCAGTCACGCCAAATAGTATAAGGTTTCTACCTGTCGATAATGAAGGCGGTGTCCCATACGACTTATTCATGTTGCTCTGCCTCCTCAGTCTATGGAAAACGAGAATGACTAAAAGGCACGTTGATGTTTATGCTCGCTCAGCGAGGGAGTATTTCATATAAAGTGTGACATTTCAAAAAGAACTGTTCAATGCTCAGAGAAAGCAACCTGTATGAATGCCAGTGTCTAGTGATCTGACAAGCTTGAAAAGTTTTTGAATCACAGCAGCACAGCCGCAACTGCGGCTGCCACTTTGAATATTATTCAGTTCTTATTGTTATTTTGCTCTGATACTGATGTAACCCTTTTTTCTTTGACCGTGAACAGAAAGTGATGAAAAAAAAAAATCTCGTCGTGGCTGTGAAGTTCCGTACTCGCTTCCAACGAGAAAATCCTGGGTTCATATCCAACCCGCAGAACTTTCCTTTTTGGGATTTTTTTTTCTGCTTCCATTACGCAGGATGACCACGCACAGGTCACTGAAATTTCTGAGCGTGGCCATTAGTGCTAACACAGTAAAAAATAGTCCTCATAGGAAAATAACTTAACCATAGGATAATGCACTTGGGCTGCCGAGATGAAAAGAGAAACTAGTCAACGAGTTTGAAGTGATTGACTATGAGGGTATACTGATATTGTCTTGCTGGGGCGTCCAGACGGAACGGTATGAACGCTGTCTTGTGCATTTAAGTGTTATAGAGCAATTTCCTGCTCTTAGGAACCTCGCATGAACTACAGTCGTTGAACTCGTTCTTGTTCTGAGCATGGATATTGCCTTTGTTCATTCCACTTAGTTCTATTCTTTTGCCGCTGTACTAAGGAGTCGCATGTCGGCTAAGCCGTAACATAGATATTAACCTTGCAAGCTGACTGATACGTTTATCGCGAATGCGTACTGCTGCCACAATACTGCGAGGCCATTATTGCGTTCTCATGTGTGCTGGTCTGCTATGTGGGAGAATCTGCAGCGTTCGCCAAGTAGGCAGTTTGGTATAAGGTTCAAATTCTTTTTTTTTTTTTTGCGCGCTATAAAAGGCAAGCTAAAAGGAATCACAAAGTAACGCTCATTTCAGTTAATAATAGCTAGGCTAGTATTAACTCCAAGGTGACCGCGTATATTTACCAAGCATGAAGAACCAGCGAATGAAGGCGTCCAGGCGCAGGAACCCAGCCCTGATGGGGTCCTGATGAGGGGTGAACGTCCCGTTGGCGAAAGACGAACCGGAGAAGAAAGCGTATATCTTCTCGTCCTCCTCGATGCCGTTGACAGCAAAGTCCAAGGCGTTGGCGAAGATAAATGCCCAGATCACCATAATGACCAGGGTGGACTTGACCCGTGCCACCGTCTTGGCGCGCGACCTCCACGGTATGAAGTTGGTGCGATAGAAGGCCGCAATCTGCCTGACGCTCGATCCCCTGGCGATGACGGTGACCGCCGTGAGCGCTGCGGTGACTGCGGCCACCAGCCATTTGGTGTAGACCCATCCCGAGAGGCCGTACAGGTAGCTGACCAGGTGTTCCAGGAGGAACAGGTTGGTCATGAGGACGGTCAACACCGAGAGGGAAATGTGCAGCACTCGTGTAGGGAGCGAGACAGTGAAAGTGCTTGTGTCTTCGATGTGTACTCCGAACACGGTGAGGCAGAATGTCGCAACGCGGAATGGGTCGGAGCTGGTGTTGCGCAGCCTCGCCGGTGGGTTCATGCCGTTGGCGGCAGTGCGCTTGAAGAGGTCGGTAGTCATGATACGCGGTGGTCAACCAGAAGCGTCGACTAGCAGCGCTGTGAATGGCTAGAAGGTTCTGTCGAATTCTTTTGGCGATCTTGCTTGTGGGCTACTCCACTCCTTCCGCTTCTTCAGCCGATCCCACTTTGCGAGCCCCACACGCAGGAACACCTGACGCCTCGTTGATGACAATATTCGACTGATATTCCTGCGCAGATTTAAAGCGCCGAGATTTGGTTCTGTTTCGTTTCTTTTTTACTGCCCACATTTTCTCTCAGGCGAAATTAACTAAAAGGAGAAGGCACAAGCTCCTTTCACCACCGTATGCCAGGAAGGCGCGCTTTATTTTATCTATGCACAATCACCATGAAAAATGTTATCATCACTTCGTTAATACGCAGAATTTTTTTATGTTTACGTTACAGTTCATAAGCTCTATTTCCTTCATTTTTCTGCGACATAAATCTTCCACTAACGCTGCAAGTTTAGGCCCTGTTCAGGGAAAAGCACACTAGCCTGTTGGGCTTCAGAAATTTGTCTCGTTTCTGTACGAACTGTTCGACAGCGACAGCACTAGGTCTTTCCCTAACTACTAATACATAACATGCAAAGCATCGGGCGCGGACATATCGCGCATATCCGGATGTTTCTGCAGCTTACTTCGACAGACAGGCTTATCAGTGCAGCTTGTCTTCCAACACACGGATCTGTATCACAGCGCGTCGTTCAAGCTCAGTCTGAAGGCGCAATAAGACCACCCTTGGTTCAGTGCTTTCTTAAATATGCTAATGTATGCCATTGCGTTTCAGGCAACTAGAGTGAAAGCATCCAGATAGGAGCGATATGGAAGGAAATGTTCGCAATCCAGAACCGAATTGATTTTTACCTCTACATCCAAACTGAAAACGTTTTAAAGAGATTACGCATCTAGGAGAGAATTGCTTAAAAAAAGCAGACAAAAAAGAGCACCGTACTCACTCAACCTCGAGGACTATAATTTCTCACCCTGTGCTAAAAAAAGGTGTTATCACTCATTCTGCTTAGGCACATGCTCTAGGAATAGTATATAAATCTTTGTGACTGTTTTTGTGACGCCTACTAGCTTCACAGGCGGAGTGGCCGTTATGGCAAGGTCATCTCGCACCAAATCAACACTTACGGTGGTTGCAAGGTGCGCAGGCGCAGAATACTCATAGGTTGTTGTGCGCATGCGCATTTCTCCATCGCACTGTTGCTTATCGCCATCAATAGCTATTGATTCAGAAGGTTACCTGTGTTGTAGAGGGCCACAAGTAATATGCTAATTTTTCGCTTAAGAATTACGATACAAAACTGGGAAACACCCAAGTTTTCGTGCATGCTTAGTGCTTGTGCCCGCCCTACATCTAGAAACCTCTGCTATTACCTTTTTTGCAGTCTTGACTCCGGATCACGAGCTATTCCAAAACGAGCTCGTAACGTGTCATCGCACGAAGAGAAATGAGTCGCTTGTGGAATTGTCCTCCGTCCACTCGTCTCACTTACTCCAATGACGGAACCTTCCCCTGATTGGTTACACTCAGCGGTCACGTGGCTGCGATCCAAGTTGTCCGACGCGGCCACTGCGGCTTGTCCTTACACGACATCGACGTGTTCTGGGTGAACGATATCTAAACGAAGACGGCCAGAATTGGGCATTAGCGCCGCCTCTCACGGAGGCAAAGAATACCTCAAGCAAAGAAAAGGGGGAGTGGCCAGATCTGTTCTTCCGAGGCGACAGTAAATATTTTATGTCAAATCGGGGGCAGGTCTTCATTGACCTCGACTCGGCAGAAGGACAGATTGCAACAGAAGCAAGGAAACTAGTAAACCACTGCACAATTCTTCTTAATTCCCGCTACCAATATTTCTTTGAGATGCCTGGCATTTTTCTTGTATCTTTGAAAACGCACTTTCATCCATCCTGTGTTTAACCGGATGATGACGGAAAAAAGAATAGCGGAAAAGAATAAACAAGGATGAGTGTCAATTCATGATTTTGCACAGAACTTCCGCACTTCCACCTAGGCCCCTTTCCCTTCCAACTTCCTCCCACTCTCTCTCTCTCTCTCTCTCTCTCTCTCTCTCTCTCTCTCTCTCTCTCTCTCTCTCTCTCTCTCTCTCTCTCTCTCTCTCTCCACCTCCCGAACACACATAGAAGTTGCTCTTCTGCGGTTCAGACGTAGTCCTTGAACTGACCATACGAAGGAGAAATCAGGCAGTGTTGACTTTATGTAGATGCATGGATTGCCCCGAGGGAAAGACACGTGTTCTGCGCGGACATGGCCTATTGGCCACCTAATGACGGCCACGGCGACCCTGTTTGCTCAGTTCCGTGCACGCGTGCTCTTTGCTTCATACGAGAGTTTCTGGTAATGATCGATAACCTGAGCGAGTGGTGCTGTCTCGAGGTCGGATGGGGGACATAGTAATAAGTCCGTCTAGACAAATTGGCAGCGGCGAGTGCTGTGCCTTACGCAGTGGACTCGTCTAAACTTTCCTTAAATGACGTGCTGCATATGTCCTTTATATATACATGCACGAGTTTACGAGTTCGGCAGCAAAAAATGAAAAACATAATAGAGACGAGACTTAACGGTAGGTATTGTTCATTCGACGTTTCGACCGCGGACCAGTCTTTGTCAAGAATGGTGGTACAGCACTAACACACATCTTCTTAATGCATTCATGTCGCTCCTGCCTTTGAGATGAACGCAGGCGTTCTCAGTCGATGAGGGTCAAAGTGGTTGTGCACACGCTTAATTTTAGAGTCAACAATTCTATATTTATACTCTTCCTATTAACTAGAGAGAAAGCTAGCAGCATTTCATCCACCAAGTACACCCGAGGCATGCCGGGAAGACGAGGCTTCGGATTGACACCTGGAGGCTTGTTGACTGTTCTATGAAGAAAACACATCACAGAGCATGCTTAATTCGTCTCGTCCCCGTTTGCCACGACGAAGCAATTTTTCAGCATGGATCACCACCTGGCCTACATCACGACCTTGCTATGCAGTAAGGCTGCGTGCGTCAGCATGAACACGGCCGCCACTTACTTGTCAGAGCGTCAGATTCTTGCCATGCCTATCGGTATTTTCTTTTCAAGCCAGAAGCAAACATTTTTTTATAAAATTCCAACCACCCAATACAGAAGCGAGGATGAAAATTGCCTCATGTCTTACCTTGCCCTAGCACTATGGAAACTACTTCAGCAGGTTGAATGATGACAACGGGCGCAGTAGATTGCTAGATAGATTGTTTATTTCCCTATTTTCGGCGATGAAGACAGGCTAGAGAATAGCAGCTTTATTGAAAGTCTTCAGAAGCAGCCAGAAAACAAGAGCATTTCTTTTTTTTTTTTTTGAATTACAACCCGAAAGCATCTCTATAAGGAGCGTTATAAGGGAAGGAATAATAGCTCTCAGTCCGGCCCGCTAGCAGAAAGTTTTGGACGTCGGGACAGGCAAGCTTAAACCAATTACAGCATGTTGCTGCCAAGCTATTAAAAAAATGGAGCCGATAAGCATGAGCAGTACATAGACACCGGCCTGCACCTTGTGCACCTTCTGACAATTTTCCCTCTTATCGTGGGATAACTTTCTGCGGTAAATTAAACAAGTTCACATGAACGAAACAAAATGAAGACCCTGTGGGTTATGTTGCTGTTGTTTTCTGAGCGACATAGTTGTTGGGCAGCCGGTTCTCTTCATTCGCTACAAGGGTCCCAATTCGGCAACTTTTGAATTAGTTACACATGACATGCTTGCTTCAGAGAATGCACTTATTAAAGTGAATAACTGTTTCGTAGCTTTAGGACACATTAGGATTTCGCTTTGCCCTCCTTTCCACACCCTTCGCCAATTGAGGCATCAGCAATAGCCGCCCATGCGCGTTGCGAAGTTGCGCGTGATATCGTGCACCTCTCGCAACTAGCGACAGTTGCGTCTTCTCTGCAGGGCATGCGGCGCTGTCAACGTGTACAGTTGATTTGTCTAGGCGGGTTCGTCGTTAAAAGGTAGGACACGGGCCCGATGCATTGACTGTAAAGTTATCGATACAGTGAACGTTCCACAAGGCTTGTCCGAGGGAAGGCGCTTTAGGCGTTTGCGGAGGATTTGGCGCAAGGAGTGCGTAACTAGTTCCTTCACACGCTGCCTCGCTCGGGTGAGGAGGTGCCGATGGCAGGTTCTTCGCGAGAAAGGGTATGATGTTGTGGAAGCTACGAGAGGAAGGAAGTTCGCAGCGTCAGTTCGCCTAGTGGCATGGCCGAAGGTGGGCCTCATTGAGCGGTAGTCCAGCGAGCTCGGGTCCGGGAGGCCATGCGAAAGGCTCGTACTGATCCAGCGCTGCGGAGCGAAGGTACTCTGGATGGCAACAGGAAGACCCATTGTGCCCTCTTTACCAAAAGTAACCATGTAAGGGGGTTTGTTTTTTATCCCTGCAGCTTAGCATTTAAGCCACCCCCAAGCTATAAATCTGTGCAAAGTAAGAAGAAACCCTGTCCTCACCAGTGCGATGCGTTTTGTTTTTAGGTTTAAGGGCTCCACTATACGGCTGAAAAGGAAACCTTTTTGCCTGGTTACTTTTAGCAAAGACGGTACGTATGTGGCGGGCTGTAAAACAACGAAAACGTCGCAAATAAAAGCGTGCGGAACAGGTTGCTTCTGCTGCGCAGCTGCTGCTCTATTTCGAGATTTAAGCTATGCAGCGTAAACATTGCGTAATTTTTAAGTTTTACATCTTTCTCCTCATCATCCACCCTTCCTTGCCCTCTGCGCTGAATAGCCGATTACGAAGATCAAGTGATTAACCTCGCCCCCTCTACTTTCCTCGTTCTCTCTTTCTCTGGCTTCACTTTCCTCTAACTTTCATTTCTCCTTCGCTCTAATATCCTCCCATCTCTTCCCTCCTGTGCAGTGTAGCAAACCAGTTTTCACCTCCCGGTTAACCTCCTCCTCTCTTTCTCTCCAGGGGACGTATAGCTTGGTCTGTCGCGTGTGGGTCTATAATTTGTAAAAGTGCCGTATTTTAGGTATATATTTGAGAATTTGTGCTAGTTTTCAACTTTTATGAGAGCTTCATTTCCACTCTAATACCTCATATACGATTAATGGATTGTAGTACATGCCGAAGCTGCAATGTGGCTAGGAGGTGCGCTGTAGCGGATGGCTCGTGGTTAATTTCGATCACCCGCGGTTCCTTGGTGCGCTCTAAAGTCTCAGCCCGCAAGTGTCTTTTTATTCCACTCTCCACTGAAACGCGATCTCGGCTGCCGGGATTGGAACCTGCAGCTTCGTACTCGATAACCGCTGAGTCAAGGCTGCGGGTGCTTAATATTCATGGCGCGTTTGACAAATAAAGAGGTAGAGAGGCCGACTGCAGTCGTTCCCAACACTTGCAATACATTATGAGTAATCAGAGAGATAATTCTGATTAATCTTAACCAACAGATCCATTCAAGGCGTCACTCAGCGTGAAGGACCTACGCAAAAAGGGAACGCCTGTGGGGAGACGCGAGGTTCTTCGGTACGCAGCGTGGCGACGATGCCGACGACAGGAAAAGAGAGACGGCCGAGTCGGAACACGACAAAAGGAAGAACCGGGTGCTGAAGTGGGGCTGGAGCTAGGGCCGCGTTAGCGTTTATCGATCGCCAATTAAACGCCTCTCTCCGGTGTCGCCGATAGTTTGCTTCCAGCGACCCGCGCGGGCTTTACGCACATACAGGTCAACGTCTTTTGTTACAGTACCGTGAGCACTCCATTGAAACGACCGGCGGAGTCGAACTACTCCGTGTCTCGTAATGAAATTACCGCTACGGTAGCTCGCCTCGTTGTCGTCACTCCAAAAGACCTTCTCCTCAACCCTTTCTTTATTCTTCGTTTCTTTTTTTTTTTTTTTTACCAAGTCCCGAGCGGCCAAGTGAAGCGAATCAGGACAAAATCGAGTGGTAACCGTGCACTTATTTTGGGTCGTTGAACGTCGCGAGTGGAGGGGTATTTGCGTTATGGGCTCCTCGTTGCAGCACCAGATGAAAGAAAGTGTTATCTTTTATGCACACCGTCTTTCCTGGCGTTGGCTTCATCGACGTGAGCAACTTGTGGGGTAATATATAAGAACACACGTGAACTCGACAAGTTCCTGAATAAGGCTACATGGCCGCCTTTTCGGTGACCAGCAAACCACTTCGTCATCTTGTGCTGAAAAATCGAGTTAGTTGATTTATTGATAGGTTAGAATGCGCCGAAGCGATGTTCCGGGCTATCAGGCTGGACCTAGACGAAGTCCCTGAATTAATATCGACCGCCTAGGGGTTCTTTATTATGTGCCGAACGCACATTCGCTTGCAACGAATGGGGTTGCAGCGGGGAGGATTCAAGTCAGCGACCTAATTTTCCGTCCAAAGCCACTGAGATGCATCGGCAGGTCTGTAATATATGTGCTATGTCTTACTACACAGAGACAACAGCCGAAACTCATTTCCATCCATGACGGCGCGGCTTTCACAGATAAAGTAGTCAAGTAGAGCAAAATGTTTTAGAGGCAAGCAGCATAGGCCATTTATGAACTGATAGGAATAAGGATCGACCACTACCGAATCCAAGCCACAAAGACGGCCCTATTAGACATTCAGAAATATATGGTGAGAGTTTAAAAAGAACAGGAATAAATGTTGTCTCAGCGCGCGTCATTATGTATACTTTTCTCACAAGATGTTCAGTCGGCTGAGCTTCTATTCTTCAGGGGTACACAGCATGTTTACACGTGCGCCTGGAAGATAGAGAAGCGCCGTGCCTACATTAAGCTTATTTGTTTTGCTATGCATTTCACGTACAAAAAATATAAGCTTTTACAGCAACAGCTGTTAAGCACCTGTTCCTGGGCTTCACATCGAAGAGCCGAAAGTTGGGCGCGTTGAGATAGCGTTTGTCTGCGTCGTCCTGTCCGTCTTGCGTGTTTCCTTTGCGCTTTATTTTACATCCTCTCGCGTCGTAGTATTATGCCTTTTATTGTGTGTCACAGTCGTCGGCGTAACCTGTGGGTGCGTTGCCATAGAAACCACTTGAAGGGCGATTACCGTGCAAGGAGGAAGGAATCAGGTGAGCTGAGAAATACGTAACCGGTGGGTGACTCCCACAGGAGCCATCAGAAGTGTAGTTACCCTGGAAGGAGGAGGGTAAGGCGAGAATGTAAGGAGATGGTTGTCATGGATAGCGCCCGGAGTGTAATTATCCTGGAAGGACGAGGTGGGCTACCGTGGAAGGAGGCTTTATGGCGAGAGCGCAGGAAGGGGTAGCCAGAGGATTGTTACAACGGTAACCATCCGGAAGGTGATTACCGTGGGAAGAGGTTGTGGTGAGAGCGGAGAAATCCTCAACCGGAGGACGATTACCGTACGTGGAGGAGGGTATGCTGCGAACGTGAGAAGGCGCGACTGGTACGTGGTTGCCATGGGAACCAACCGGAGTGCAATAACCCTACTAGGAGAAGGAGGGTTGCCGTGGAAGGAGGGTACGGCGAGAGGAGGAGGTCATGGCGAGAGTGGAGGAAGGCATACCACGGCAACTATCCGGAATGTGGTTACCGTGTAATGAGAAGAAGGCGCGAGAAAAGGGTATGGCGAGAGCGAGGGAATCTAGCACATTCCATCTCCGACAGCTGCTGCAAAACGCGCCGCTTGAAGAGAGGATCATGGGCGGCGCTGCGCTTCTAGTGCGGATGGTTAGAGAGTAGATCTACACGAAAAACGACTCTGTGTGCAAAACTGAAAGAAAATCCTAGTACTATACAGGTGTGAGGTCGCTCTCATATCCTCGACAACAACCTATCGTAAAGTACAAATACTTTAACAGCTGTCGCTGAATCGCGTGTTAACCAGTGGCAACAATCCTGTCAATTTTTTTGCTTACCTTTCAGGGCGCCTTTACTCTTGCCGAGTATTTTCTTCTTGGAACCCATAATAGTCAAGTGTTTTACATTCGATCAAGCTAATTGAAAAAGAGAGATAAAAGTGTTTGAAAATAGTCCCAGAAAGCCACCACTCCCAACCACTAGTAGGCGCTCTAGAGTCGGGCTATGAAAAACGACTGAAGGCAAAAACGCAGAGATATACGTCTATATTTAATTTATTCATTGTCCCTTCCTTTATAGACAGCATTGCTGCTTTCGTCGCGTTTTTAACGTAAATCTGAACTACAAATACGTGGCTCTTCCGCGTGTCTTCTTAAACACAGAATCAATTGTCTGTTTTGTCATGTGTCATTCAGTGTCCTGATACTGGTCAATACAAGTATGCCTGTCCTAATTACGCGCACCCGGCTCAGCCAGCGCCATAGCGTTGATGTAATATACAGTGTGTCTGACGCAAAAGCTATGCGTGTTCCCTGGTGGCAGTACACAGACAAATCAGTGACTCACAAAACGCTGTTGCAATCCAAGGCGTGACAGGCGTCGGTCACGTAGTGACGACATAATCACGCTTCCACTTCTCCGCTTCCCAGCATTGCTGGCAGCATACGTGAACCTCACGTAGAGCGCCCACACCGCGGGGACAGAGCGAAGCAATAGTGGAAGCAAAAAGAACACACGGCATATGATTGAAGCCTTGTTTCTACACTACTGGTGGACGTGATTCAGACAGGAGCGCCGCTGTCCATCTGTGCGCTGCGTTTCGTTCACTTTTGTTTATTATTATTAGCAATTTCCGCTGAGCATGTGACCTCTTTTACATCGCGAAAAGAAGTTCGTACGTGGCGTAACCTCCTCACATGCGCAACAGTAATTAACCGCGACAAAGTTTTCCAGCATTTGTTAGAGAGGTACTCCGCCCATGGGTGGAGGAGGAGCCACGATTCGTGTCCAACGGAACACAAGGGCCAGAAAAACGAAACGGAAAGCTGGCCCCCGTAGAAGTACTCGCCCAGCATATACACTCGGGTTATTGCACACGTCGCACAGTTCCCCCGTTCCTCCGAGCTCGGATTTGAGAAACGACCTGACTTGCTTTCTTTTTCTCTGCCCCCGCTCGGAAGCCCAATGAGAGGACTAGGGGAGGCAAAGTTTTGGAATCGCGATAACGGCGGAAATCGTCGCGTATAATTGACTTATTAGCAACATTCTCGGTCGATCGGTCTCAATTATAGAGGGCGCGAGATTACAGCCCGGCTGGCACGTGCGCGCGGCGATTAGTCTGAAAGTAAAATAATCCATGTCCGACAACGCTCGGCAGCTGCGTGGACGGAAGACGCGGGGCTGTAATGAGAATTAAACGGAGCAAGAAGCGCGACCCGCCGAAAGGGAGCGCGCACGGCGAACGGATAATTGCAGTCGGCCTTCGGGGGCAGATTTGCGCGCTCTGGAGTCTTTTCTAAATCCCGGTGGTTAGTTCCTCAATAGGTATATGCGTAATTAGGCACGAGTTCGTGATGAAGGAATTACTTTTTATTCACGGCATACTAGCCTTTGAGCTGTTAGGAGTGGAAATCTATTAGATTCCGTCGCCTGAATTTCGGAACAAACTGAGCGCACAGTTGTCATAAAAAAAGCGAGAATTATAAAGAAAACATTCGTATTCTATACGGTTTACGTGGCTCGCACTTCGCTGAAAGTGAAATATATTGTGGTGAGTTGCGACAGCGTATTCCGTTTTGAATTCAGCCGTATGTGTCGGCCTTTATTGAAATATGCCATTAATAATGATGACGATCAAACCTGTTGTTCTAGAATGAGATACGCTACATAGAAGATTCACGTAAGGCTCTTCCAAACCCGGCCTCGTTTTTTTACTCTTGAAGGTGAAACAATAAGCAAGTGAAAACACTAAAAACACCAGCTGTCAAAGCTCGTAGCTGTCTGCACTTGCGCCGTTTGCAGTACTGCGCAAACCACGTGAAATAACCTATGTTTCTTTGGCGAAGAGGACAATGTACTTTTATGGCACTTCAGACTCCGATCCGCGCGCAGTATACATTATCGTCTACGTTGTTTACTTCGATCTGAGAAATAAAGCAGACGCATTTCATAATTGTAACTTTTTATTTCTTCACTATTCCCGCACTGCTTCGCGAGTTGCACGAACAGACGTTAACCGATTTAATAGCTCCAGCCTCGAGCATTCGCTTCAGCATTGCGTACAAGTTTTTTCTCGGTTATAATCGTAAATTCAGCAACATCAAAGGATCGGCACCACTTTCGGCCATCGACGTCTTCGTTGCTGAAACACTTAGCCCAAGAGGATAGAAGAAAGCATTAAAAGGTGCGCCACATGGTTTTGAAGTAAATGAAGGGAGGGGCAAGATTGACATGGTGGAAAGCCGATCTACCGGGTGAGTTCAGTGCTCGTGGACAGGGAACGCCCTCTCTCACTTAAGCTGTGCTCTGCCTTTGGCACACGACAATAAGGTATACGTAAATCCACGCATCGCTCATTAACGGCGGACCGTGCTCTCTGCGCTTGTAGGGCTTCCCTAATGGTCGCCACTTTACCCAGCGTCCGTATCCGTGGCGGTTGTTTAATGCAACTCTCTTGTCTCATCTCGGTGAGCAGCGCGCCGCGCTTGCGATCGAGTCGGCCGAGAAATGGATCGCGCTGCCACTGATTGAATTGTGCACTCCGGTGAATTTGGATGCGCGCAGAAGATGCGGGTGCCCCTCTAACTGTAAACCGGCTACTGAAGTGCGCCTGCTTTTCGTTCGCATTAAGTTTGCCTAGCGCTATGCACGCTTTTTTCCGACCCGTGCAATTATAGATGTCAGCGAGGTGTCTTAATCAGTTTGTTCGCTTTCATTTAGTGTTTGCTTCTTCAAACAGTTCTTGTCAGGAACAATGTTGAAACATGTATCTACGTGGAGATAGGGATCTCATAATTTTCTTGTCTCATCTAAAACAAATCCCCCATTGTAATTCAGTCTATCTGCTCTCGTCGGAGCATGCTTGCATATCACCCGGAATGGGTCTCAGTAATAGACAAAATAGACATGCGAGGTTATAACGCGTGAAGGGGCCTTTACGGAACTACGAGCGAGGCCGCGATATTGATCTTGAACTGAATATTTCTCAAAGTTCTGCGTCTTTACCGCATAGGCAGAGCTAAGAACAAGCATGCGGGTATCACCATTTTACTCTAGTGAACCGGGTCACTTTCAAATTCGGTATCGCTGCAGAGACATGCTTCAAGTTGCGACCTGTATAGAGTTGCACATAAATAAGCTCGTTGTGTGGTCCTGAGGATAAAATGTTGGAAGTTTTGCTGGTGTAAAATGTTGCGTGTTCAGCAGGTACGATGTCATTGGTTCACAACAGACTCTATGTTTTGAATTATGGAATCCATGAACAGAACGACTTGAAGCCAAGTTGACTTTATTAACGAATATGTACACAGACACTGGCCCGAGAAACAGCGCCAGTCACTGATATCGGGGAGACACATGACGTGCTCAGCAATCTATGAGCTCATAAATGGCACTTAAATACTCGCTCCTTGCGAACATTTCTCGCGCTCTTGCTGGGAGAAACTTCGCGGGCCTTATCACACCAGTCAACGGTAGAATTCGCATTGGTCAAGTGAAACATTACAGCTTTCTATCTTTCTCAGCTTCTCTCTTGATTAAGATTAATGCGCCGGACTGATGACAAAGTGTGGCTTTGAGCAAAATGACAGTCTCGATTTGGTTTACGGGCTTTTCCTAACGTTACGGTTTCCGATTGGTTGCAAATTAGGATTGTCAGGAAGAAAAAAAAAGCCTCGTAGGAGCACTGATGACAGTTTCGCTCCCGCAGTGAACAATTAATATATCTGAAAGCCAACACCGAAGCTTCTCGGTGGACACCTTGGGCAAAAAATCTACATTTTGTACGTCTAGCTATGCTTTTAAAAAACCAATGGAATACAGGGTATTCATCCATGCGGCAACGGAGAAAGTATTCCCCTTTACTTAAACTGGATCTTTCTTAACAATAACAAACGAAGCCGCTGCTAAACTTTAAAGAAATTAAATGCGTGTATCAACGCAGGCGAGGAGCGCGGCCATTGTGGCTTCGAGATTAGTGGTGACGCAACGCCACGCTCCGTGGCGGCACACTGGAATCTAGTATCTTGCAGCGCCGCTGAATCTCGCAAACGCTTCTTCGTCTAACCCTTTCTCCGGGCTGGAATTGAGAGCCTGGAAAAGTATAATATATTCCACAATAAATCTGGTTTAAACAAACAATTGCAGTTTAGGTCTGAGATTTGGTCCTCGAGACACCTCACAATCGTGGGAAGCTACAGGGAGTGGAAAATTGCGAGCGAGAAAAAATTACAGGAGTGGCACGGCCGACAGTGGGGAGAATTAAAACAGGATGAACAACATCACTTGAAAGATACCAGTTCTGACTTCGAAACTCGTACTTTACTGCTGACGTGGATACAAATGTTTCACGACTATGCCAGAGCGGGACATCTATAAAAGACGGCGAACATAATTTATATGTGTCGGAATAGAATGTCACTTTCTTGTCTGAGTTAGAAGTTCACTTTCGTCTTCTCAAGAAAGAAAGGCAGAAAGGAGAAAATGTGTTAGAAAGTAGCAAACTCAGTTCCAGGTGCCAAGCTGTGCGCTACACGACACGCGAGCACTTGAACAAGACTAAGATTGCTTGATGGTGCTTCTCTCTCTCTTATTGTTTCTACAGGTGGCACAGCGCTAACACGACAAGGACTGACAGGATTGAAGATGAAGCAATGCTGGTCCTGCAATCTTCGCTGTCCGTCCTGTAAACCCTAGCGCGGGCAGTGGATCGAACAAATGTATCGAAGCTCGTTGCCGACGAACCATTTGGCTGAACTCAGTCAAAATTACCTCATTTCAAGTATTTTTTCTGATGCAGTAGTTTGCATGCGTCTACACAGCTGACTTGTAAACGGCCCACACTGTTCTTTATAACTGAATATCACACGGCAAACATCGCTAGGCTCTCGCGCTGACAGCAACAACACAAAAACAACTTCGGGATGCAGAGTAAATTTAAACTCTGAAGCGGTCTGTTTACTCTGCGGTCCTCATAAATGGGGGTCTTCATGAATTACCTGCTATATCAATAAGGATAAAAACTGACCCTGCATGATCTATCTTGTTGCAGTCATGCCCAGTTTCATGCTCTTTGCCTTGCCTGAGCAGCCATAAAATTCCGAAGATAAATGAAGACTGCCTCTTGGGCGTTTGAACTCCAAGTAGTTTTTTTAACTTATCTGCCCCGTAAGCACGTTCAGTAACGCCAAGTGTGCGTCTTAGGTGCGGGTGCCTCCTCTTCATGGCCATTTCTTTACTTTTTTATAGTTTGCGCAGTAGCTTTGAGATCTCTTCTTCATGATTTGAGTCTAGATTCCTGCGTGCCCTCAGATAGATACGAAAGACCTTTATTTAAAAAAAAAATCACGCACCGCAGCTATGCTCCCCCCCCCCCGTTACCTAAGCCACCAATCGCTCTGAATGTGGCGGTCTCCCGTCAGAGCAGTGCGGCAGCGACGAGGCAGGCAGCGACAGTGGCGCCGAACATGCCCCTTGCGGTCGACAGCTTGGCCCCCGGCGTGGCGGTGGAGGCGCCCTGGCTGCACGTTGAGTCGTACGTGTAGGAGGCGCAGTGCTCGTGTATCAGCGGCCCCGACATCTTCTCCGTGTAGGTGCGGAAGAAGTCGCGCCCCTCCTCTCCACACAGCTCCGGCATGTGAACGTAGTAGCAGTGCACGTACTCGTTGAACGTGCTGCGCATGCGTGAAGTGAAAGGGAAGAGGTGGGAAAGAAGAAACAACCTTTGCTGTTGGTGCTGCAAAGGTTCAAATGTTCACTCTCTGTTCAAAGTGAAACACGATTTTCGAGGAAGTGAACAGGACGAAGAAAACTGGGCACAAAGTCAGAGTTCAAAAAACGAAGTCATTTCTGACGCGAAAAGTAAGGTTAAGAGATAAATGGAAGGATAGCATGCTCACCACTGTTAAGTCACCACTTTTGCACACAGACAAAGCACATTGGCTCTATAAAATCAGTCTTCAGAAGGCTCTCGCTTGTCCTTTTCGGTTGTCTACTCTACGGCACCTTCACTCATATTGATATTGACATTATCACCGCTATTTCTATAAATCGTGCCATGGTTTGCTCGAGTGCAAAGCATGCCCACAGAGGGACCAAATGCGCCGCCGCGGTGGCTCAGTGGTTATGGTGCTCGGCTGCTGACTCGAAAGACGCGGGTTCGATCCCGGCCGCGGTGGTTGAATTTCTTTGGAGGAGAAATTCTAGAGGCCTGTGTACTGTGCGATGTCAGTGCACGTTAAAGAACCCCACGTGGTCGAAATTTCCGGAGCCCTCCACTACGGCGTCTCTCATAGTATTAGTCGCTTTTGGACGTTAAACCCCATAAACCAACCTACCAGAGGGACCAAATTCACAGAAAACTATCGGTAAAGTTTCCGCGAGATTTTTCATACCTTTGTTTTTTTTTTTTAACACGGTCCTCGAAATGCTCAGAAACAAGTGAGAACTCGGTCCAAGATAATTTTGCTTGAAGAACAATTAACTAATAATAGATAGCGTAAAAATAATTTTCACCAAATACTTGTAGAAGTATTCGCACAATGAGAACATTCCTGCAGCATTATTATTTCCAAATTGCTGGCTGTTCACGAGCCAAAGTCGCTCTGCGGTTTGTGACTAATGAGGTGCGAATTAGTGAAAAGCTTTAGTGGCTCTTTTAATTTCGGAGTGAAAAAAGCTGTAGTTCCTTTATTTGCGCTTAAATCTCATGACTAGGTTTTTCTGGCATTTCACCGCCATCGAAATCAAACCACCGCAGATGGCTTTCAAGCGTCCGCCTCGTGTTCTGTACCTGAACAGAATCCTGAACAGAATAGCCTTTTAGCCATCGTGGTGGGTATCATCTATTCATTTTGCAAACTTATCTCTCTTATTAAGAAGTTGGTCGTATTAAAGAGGGGATGATTCATAGCATCTAATTTCCTTTTTTCTTAACGTTTACTAGCTCATAAACTGGGTTCCTTTACAAAGGTGAAGAGCAACTGCTACATTAGCCATTGATTGAATGGACGGTGGGAAAGGGTAACCTTGAGGTAAGATTGGTGAATAAACTAGGCGAAGTGCAATTGATACGTTAGCCATTCATTGAATGGACGGTGGGAAAGGGTAACCTTGAGGTAAGGTTGGTGAATAAACTAGGCGAAGTGCAACTGCTACGCTAGCCATTCATTGAATGGACGATTAGTGAAAGGGTAACCTTGAGGTAAGGTTGGTGAATAAACTAGGCGAAGTGCAACTGCTACGCTAGCCATTCATTGAATGGACGATTAGTGAAAGGGTAACCTTGAGGTAAGGTTCGTGAATAAGCTAGGCATGCTTTCCATAGCAAATTTGTACACAGATTTATGAGCACTTGAGCGGGATCGAAAGCTTTCTATATTTTGTATAAAGTGGTGGTGATATTCGCGCTTTTTTCAAAGCCATGCCTAAAGAATTGAATTTAGCCATTGCAGCAGAAACAAACGCCGTGCTATTCGATGCAGTAAATTCACTTCACCACGTGCACTAAATTTCTTACGCATCTCCAGGAGCTTTGAAACAATCGAGATATTCTGAGTAATGTAAGACATTTAAAGTAACGCTAAATCACTTCAGTAGACGCACTAACGGGATAGGAAAAAATAGGATAATTTGAGCAAAATAAAGCGCAGCACCTTCATCATTATCATCATCATCATCATCAGCACCTTCATACGTTGTCATTGTTATGCGGAATTGATGGTAAACCAGTTACTTATCATGCGCTAGGCGTCATTGTGCACTAAAGCAAGAATAATTTCATTTGTCCATAGGAATGAACGTAAAGAAACCGAAAAGCGGACGCTTAGTTTCGCGTAATTTCTTGAAGTTTGAATTTATGTCTATAAAATTTAGCATTAGACACCCTTGCATATTATAATTAGGTTCTTTTTATTCTTGTATTATATCAATGAGAAGTTTAGATAAACTGCCTTCGTCGGGAGCAAATTATATGCACGCCAGGATGATTTCTACGGCACGAGCTTTTTATGCGAAGCATATTGCTAGAGCTACCACTCACGCCGTCGCCGTGGGACCCCCACGTGACACCGTGACGTCAGACCTCGTGACATCGGATGAGAGAGCCGGCCTCCACCTCGCACCGTCGCCGTGGGACCCCTAGCCGTCACGCCACGTGACACCGTGACGTCACACCACGTGACATCGGATGAGAGAGCCGGCCTCCACCTCGCGCCGTCGCCGTGGGACCCCTAGCCGTCACACCCGCGCATTCCCGCGCATTTCGAACGCGCGTTCACACTCGGTGTAGGTGAAACGCTCGCTACACCGGGCAGGCAGACGCGGCTTCCGTGGTATTCCAGGCGCTCACCCAACGCGCGTCTCGGGGTTAGTCGGCGTTCCGCTGTAGCCATGCCGTTGTCTTCCCCCACGACGAAGGCTTCTAGTGGTTGTATTAAAATGACCAAGTATTCAACCAAGGAAAGCCATGTATTACCAAGCCTAGCCACTAATATGCCTCGGATTCCCCAGGCTTAGCCAAGCTGAGCCTCAGCAATTTTTTTTTTTGTTGTACTCTGCTTGTAAAGCGTGCTCTGCTGCAGTTACTAAATTATTGAGGGCAAGGCTGCTTTACAAAAGACTTGGTTGCTTAGTTGAGCACGTATGCTCTACTGAGGTCTCATTTTTTTCAGTGTCAGCCAGATAAGTCGGTTTCGGCCAGCCTGGCTCTCTCCTACTAACCTTTCTTACACCCTCTCATTTGCTTACCTTCGTGTCTGCTCCGCTCGTGCAGTCGCTCAATCGTGCAGACGCTCAATCAGATGCTGTTATCAGAGGTTCGTGTTAAAAAAAAAGTACTAGACGTGTTGTTAATACATGAATGCTTGCATGGTAAGGAGATAAAAGTGCTACTCAGCATTGTTGTTTGAGTTATCCGGTGTCAGCAACGTAGGCAGAACTTACTGAAATTTCACACGCTTTAGTGGAACATTTGAAGGATTTTCATCTAGAGTAGAACTTAAGTCCAGTTGGTCACACATGTTGAAGAAAGGGAAGCATGGCTTTAGATGGGACTCAAGAAAAGCAGCATTCTCTGGTCTGCGTCCTGTCTGAGGATTTTCATCGAGTTGACGCGGTATGCTACAGATTACCTCAACATGGGTAGCGTTGCCTCAATGCTAATTCATGTCTAATAATCAGCGTTATCATCAGTGCTCCACTGAACGGTGCCTTTGCTCTCCTCACTGCCAGCATAGCTTACATATAAGTAGGCACAGTACTGTGACCACACAGCAAAATTGGGCATCATCACCAACAACAAAAAATGAGGTGACGAGCCGCAGCAACTCATGTCCTGTTCCGATAGTAATAACCTTTCTTACTGACTTCTGCAGATTGGCCTACTTGTGGTAAGCGTGTAACGTCCTCCCCTTGTTCGTCTACAGATATGTGCGCTACTCTTAGAATACAATGAAATATAGTACACTTAAAATAGTGGCAGGTCACTTGTCAGCTGAACGGCTAAACAGGTATCTTGCCAACTTGTTTTAGTGCGCACTCATACGCTCACCAACGCCGATCAAAGATCATGCATCATGTACGATCTTGTACCGTTGCCTAGCAACCCGAGTTATTCGTGCAAGGTCGGGTAAGTTCGGAGGAGCGTCGCGCTAACTGCGCGAGAGGTTGCTCGGTAACAGGCACATGGGTCAACCTACCGGTGAAGTGGCACATCACTTGACTGCTGCACCACTGCGCTGGAAGTGGTATCAGGACTCACCACAATTTATATTTTTAAGTAGAGAATGACCCATTCTCCATAAAAGGGCATTACCACTAAACGTATCACGCTATACCCTTAAGGTGAAGCTTAACTGCTCCCAACAATTGAAAAATGAACACCTTCTTTCGCACGTCTACTCGGTTTAACTACGTTAAACCCCTACCATTTTTTTACAGTGAGGCACGCTACGTCCGCTCGGTAACTATCGAGATCTCACACTCAGTTTGAGGGAACGTGTTCAATTTCGGAGTTGCAGGCCGCAACGCTACGTATGCGAAGTGCAAACACTGCCGTCTGGTGATATTTTTCTTCGCATTATAAAGTCATTGGTGCTTGAGATTAATCTGAAACTTTCCGCCACTGCGTCCTCGTAGGCTGAGTGTACCTTAGATGAGTAAACATTAATTTTGTACCGAGACGCACCATGACCACGCAGTTCTTGTCAGACACTAAGTTTATTTGATTAAAAAAAGGATAATCTGTCTGGAATGGAAGGGCCTATGCAAACATAAGGCGTTTTTGTTAGCAAACATTGCTGAGCACGGACGACTGAAGGAAACTTTCAGGAACGAGAATTCTTGTGCATGGCTGTCCTAATAACGAAACACCTTATTACAACGTGCGTATACCGTCCAGAATGGTTTATTCTATAGCGAGAATGATCAAACTGTTTCGTTGTAATGTCATTTCTTTCTAATTGCTCTCTACTTTCATCCCTGTACAACGCTCTTGCTGTCATTGAGATAGGTCACACAAACAGTTGGATGGTAAGAATCGAAGAGAACTGGGCAGAAAGAATTGTGTACGGTCTTAAGTTCAGTAAACGCCATACTTCCACTGCCCACAAACAAATTAGGCGCACAAAGAACTGTTGCGTCAAGAAAACATTGCGCAGAAAAAGGCTACCCCATTCTTCTCGTTTTCAGCCAGTGAACACAATTATAAACATATACCCATACTTCATGTCGATAGTGATTAATAAAACTTACAGGCATGCAGCAGCACGAAAGGTCAAAGATCTATGAGTGAAGGCTCAGGTGTGAAGACTGGCGAGCCTTTCTAGCTCGCTTCTTCTCTCCACGAGCAAGGTGACAACCGCAGAGTCCAACTTATCGGCAAGGCTGATTGCAGTTTTGTCATTCAGCCACTCCACATCACTGCTCTTCGTCGACGTCTTTGATTTTAAATTCTCTGTAATATATGCGTCGACAGCCTGTCGATTCGCTTCCGCGCCGTTCGTTTTCAAACAACACAGAGCGACTTTTTCTCGTCTCTCGTTTATTGTTTGGCACTCTACAAAAAAAAAAAAAATGCTTTTGGCTCATAGGTAGATTCCACTGTGCACAAACAAGCACGAATAAACCACGGAATTTATAAGCAAGCGCTTTTCTCGCTAGGCCATCCAAAGAAGCTACGGAGGAAGGAGAAACGCCACTTCCGCCCTGCGCACGGAAGAAGCGGTTACGCCATCTTCACGAGGCTACCCCTTCTTCTCCAGTGCCTCTCCGCTTCCCGCGGGGGAAGCACCCATGCGCCACGCCCTCGACGCAGTCCCATTTTTCACCCTCATCTGCGATGTCTTCCCTAAACTTAAGCCCGCTCGCATCCCGCCGAAAAACTGAGTCCTTAAAACTTCTTCACTCCATAGTCCATTCTGCTAATTGCCTTTCAGAGGGTAAGCATATCTCGTTTTCAAAACCATCTGCAACTAGGAGCCATCACGATCTTAATATCCAACCTTTGTTTGCCCGCACTAACGTTTTCAAATACAGTTTTTTCCCGCGCACTGTGGAGAGTTGGAATTCTTTGGATGGTAACATTCGTGCATTATCAATCTCTGATTTTGCATCGGCACTTGAGTCGTAGCACATTGTATATTGTTGTTCTCAGCGTTTATATTTGTAATGCTTGTAATGTACCCTTGTATGAGTGGAATTGTTCCACATTTTTGTACCCACTCCTGCTATAGCCCCTAGAATGGGGCTGCAGTATTTTCAAATAAATAAACAATAAAAAAATAAACAAAACCGTTGCTATTTGTACCATAAAGTAGACTAAGGAATGACACGTGACTTCCCCCATGCTTTTCGCAACATGGATAGATTGGGCCTCTCGTGCGTTCTCCTTCCTCCATGGCAGAGGCAGTTCTTTAGTTGTTTTTAAAGACGCTATTAAGGCTCGATTGACGCGCCCTCTCTAAGTTGGGAAAACTTCTCAGAGAGGATCATCCGATAGACACGACAGCAGCTCGCGTTATGACCTAAGCCTCTGATGATTATTACTATGTTGATGATGGCGATGATGATAGTATGGGCTCTACCTTTAGGAGCGAGTGGTCGCCGCGGCGCTACGTTACAACGAACAAGCGAACAGAGGCTTCCAAATGGGCGCGATTAAGAAAAAAGCGAGCTGGTTACCACTGAAATGTACCAATTCGCCGCCGTGAAAGCATTAGCTGTAAGAAAAGGAGTGTCTGAACAGGAAAGAATAAGAATAGAATAAGTAAAAGAAAAACAGATTGTATAATTTGATTCGTGAAAGCCGGAACGGATTTCTTTTGGACTTAATTTTTTAGCCATTCAATTTTTCTTAACAAAACTGAAATAAAAACTGACTAATAATAAGCGAGTGTAATTTCGGTCTGACAGGCAAATAGATAACAACGCTCTGCTTGATTCCATGTGAATCTTAACTAGCCATTTGACACTGCTTTGTCGCTTCATGTTTGGGAAGAAATGCTACATTTTTTCCTCTAAAGTTTCCCTTACAAAAGCCTCTCAACCAGAAACAGCATTTTTAGCGCATTCTGCTTCAGCGACTTAAACTTAACCAGCGCACCCATTCTGTTTCAAATCGCACTAACCCAGCAGCGACCTGTGCGCGCTGCACGTGATCGGAAACCGGCATACCAGCAGGTCTTGCGTAGCCCTTCCTCGACGTTGGCAGCCTCGGTCATGTCGGTGGACGCCTTGGACCACTGGATCATGCTCTTGTATTTCTGCGAACACTTTCCGCCTTCCACGAAGAGGCTCTTGAAGCATGGCGCCAGGCGGAGGTAGTCTGCGCAGAAGCGAGGCAGTCAATATCACCACACTGCACTTCGTATTCACAACGTCCGCCAAGCTTAGCAATTAGAGCTAGCCTTATGGACAGGTGTACAAGAGAGGCGTCAGGTATTCTGTTCCTTAAACAACTGCGTGTTGAGATCACCAATCTCACCCGTTTAGAAACGCTGAGAACAACCGACTCCATGTAAGCCTCAGGGGATGACTTATAGGAAATAGAATGAGCATTATGACTATGTGGGGCTCGTTGTATTACCAGTACAGACGAAATAAGCCAACAGCCATGGAAGCCAAGGGGAGCGTAGGGAAACGCAGTTACTTGTTTTAAGCTTGGTGCTAACGAGGGTTGGAAATGAGTGTGCAGTCGTTGAGATAGATGATAATTTTGTAAAAAAAGAGAAAGAAGAACAACCGCGCTGCCAGTGGGATTCTAACCCGCGGCCTCCGAATGTCGTGTGCTGTGCTCTAAAAATTTTTAACTTTTCTTAGAAGTCATAACTTGTCTTAGGCAAGCTTTACTGAGTGAAATTTTATCCTTCAAAATCGCGTGCCAAGGCTGAGATGGTGTCGTTGTCAAATATGACAACCTAGATATTTTTCTTTTGTCATTGTTTACTTTCTCCCTGGTGCCTGCATCCTTCTTGCTGGCGCCAGAATTTTATCTCGGCTTCTGGAGATGTAAACAAGATTCTGCGCGTTTCTTTTCGGAAGCTCCGAAAGCGTAAGCACTGATTCCCGAATAAGAGGGTGATGCCGTATTTAAAATGCAGAGAACACGAGCTTCGTTGTTTTAATACTAAAGTGTGTTACATTGTTTAGTTTCCTCTCTCCTGATGAGTGCCGCGCTGCCTACAAAGAACGTACAAAGAGCTGCGCTTCGGGGAGGAGGCAGAATGACCGATGCACAACTTCACGCATGCCATCCGCAAGGGGAGAGGGTGAGGAACAGGGGCGGATGCCGCTGAGCGATATCGCGCAGCCAATTTCGCGCGTCATCGTTCATCACGCCACGAGGGCGAACGCGGACGCGTGTCTGGGGCCGAAACGGTGCAGACTCCACCGCGGCGAGCAAGCGCGGGAGCTCTGCGGCCGTGAACAAAAAGGAGCGGAAACTTTCACGCACGAAGCAGTTTGAGAACGCCGGAATGAAAGTTTACCGACAACCTCATCCATTCTTCTCTATCTCTTTTTCGCTGTTTTGTTTTTCGGTGAGGAGGCGAAGGCTGAGAAACCTTTCTTGCTTTTTGTGTTTAAATGTTTCCGCGTTAAGCTTTTATCTTGTATAGAAGCGTTTTGTTTTCTCTCGAAACAAGTTTTGGTATGAGTCTTTTCTTTTCTAATTTGATCAACATCCAGCTTTCTTTATATATATATCTCTCTCTAGCAGAGTCCTATACGCCCCCTACTTCAAGAACAGGAGGGAGGAAGGCCGCCCCCGGTATTATGCTCTTTCTTTCTGTCCCGCATTTATTCTGGCCATTGTTACTCTCTTGTTTCATTTTTCTATGTTCGTCTGCCAATTCGATCGCCTCGAAAGACTTCCGCTAATGATGAAAAAGGCTTAACAAGAAAAGAAAAAGAAATAGGTGAGGCCCGTCGCATCCTAAATGAAGAAAAAGAAACGTTACATTACATCACTGTGTCGCTGCGCTGAACTATTTCTCATGTTGGCGTCCGCTACATTCGGGCACTGAGTTTATTTTATTTTGGGGGCGGGGGAGAGAGGGGGGGAAGGTGCTTTTATTTTGATCCTTGGTTATTTATACCTTCATACCTTTCTATTTACTTCAGCGTGGGGTTAATGCTATCTCCATTTTCCTTCCTTTTATATCTCGCTTCCTGTTCGTGCGAGCCCGCCACGGCCTGCCCCACGGCGTCGAAGAGATGAACTCGCTCTCGCATGCCGCTGCAGGCTATGGCGCACAAAGATGTCGCCTGCGCCGAGCGGCACTGATGGCTTCGTCGATGACTGCAGGTCGAGCTGCGTCGAAGCCACCGGTGCAGTGAGATAGGCGCCAACGCGCACCACACAGAAAACATGCTTGATGCGATTCTTTGATTTCAGTCGACTTCGCGCTGCGTCGATTTGTACAGAAGCGAGCGCCGCTGAGGAATGAACTCGGGCGATGTGGCACAATGGGAGAAAAGATACTGTCGAGTAAAGGGTGTGGATCGTCAAAATCAGAAAGGCACATGAGTCAACAAATCGAGTGAGCTTTAATTTTATGATACTTATGAACATTTTCCTTTGAAGTAAAAAAAAAACAGTTTTTTTTTAGGTATTTTACCATGCGCGTAGTCGCTTTAGCTGTTGTTGAAAGAAAAGTCAGTGGCTGTGCTTGACTGAGCTGGAAAATGAAGGAAAGCTATTCGGAGGATTAGTCTGGAAGTTTTTTTGTTTTTTTTTTGGTGGCACCCAAAATAACACAAACTTTGACAGTAGTTTCATGGGTAAAAGTGCTGTTGGTGCTGTGCTGTGGAGAAGAAATAAAGAGAGAGGGAGAAGATAGAAGCCAGAATGAAAGTTAAATTCTTTGTTGAAACAGCGCAAAAAGTACACACGACAAACGAGGTAACACACACATAACGCAAGCGCTGGCTCGCACCTCACTTTTTTTTAATGAAAATCTTAAAATTAAAGTTAAATGATGAACGTGTGTTCGCAAAGCAATAATTCCTGGCTGATGCACCTCGTCACTTAAGCGGCGAATGACTACCAATTACAAAAAAAGAAGAGGGAAAAAAAAAGAGGGAAAGAAACAGATTCAACGGCCATAATAAGCGCGATAAAAAGAAAGTTGAAATGAATTTATTTATTAGCAATAAACAGTAATGTCCGGGTTCCCTATACAGTCTACGCAATGTCTGGCCCCGGCCGAACCAAACGCAGGGGATAGCCGGCAGGTATGAGATTGCTAGTCGAGTGCTACAGTCGAATTATTTTTAATGATGAGCCTCAGTAAGTTGACAAATAACACATAGACGGTACTAAGATGCTAACATCCTTGTTTTAAATCACCGACATATGACTGGTGTGCGAAACTTTTTATAGCAAAAACGTTTGTGATTTCTGAATTCGTCCTCGCAAAAAAAAATATATATAGATATCCTCCATCATCCACTTTGCTTGAAGCTCAAGTCGAGATCAGTCGACGAAGGCAAACGGAACTCCAGCATCTGACAGAACTCTAGCACCTGAAATAGGCTTTATCGACGTACTTTAGGTCACTCAAATTTCATGCGTATTTCATGACGTATCCAGGCCGTCACTTTGTCTCGTCCATAAGTAGCAGCGTCCATAAGTAAAGTTGAAGAGCCTCATAAAATGCCTTTCGCAGTTTTAGAAACAGAAAAGTGAATGTCGCACCCGTGGATCTGAGACATGGCTGATTCCACGCAACGTACAAATTACATGCTACAGTCACTCACACACAACTTGCCATGCTTGCTTAACAAATTCCTGTCTAAAAATTATGACTTAAGCACATGTAATAGAAAACAGACGAGTGAATTTTTGTTTGTCACCCCAGTCTTTGTGCAGCTAATGGTATTTTGCTGTATTTTCATTGCCCTTCAGTTTTTCATGCTGTATACTTTCTTGCTGAAGTGTATTGACAATGTCTTTCGATCATTCAATTTGTGTGAAAGTGTAACTGTGGACACGTGTTCAGAATTTTCTGTTGCCTATATGCTGTTGCCTTGTACGGGCATCAGGCACCATCAAGCTACCAATGGCAGCTTTGCGTCCCACTCTTCCCAGCTGTAAGGTTGGAATGGGACATGAATTTGTTCGTTGGAGATTATTTTAGACCAGTACTTTTTGCATCTTGTGGACGTTGGATATCCTCACATTTATACAGCTTTAACTTGTCGGTACTTAGCCAGTGAAGAAAAAAAACTCTGCAATGAAAACTGTTCCACATCATCCGGCTTTCCAAGACGCCAAAGTCATAGTATCTTCAAATGCACCTTCGAAAAAAGACTTCGCCGTAACCTCGATCGTGTTATAAGATTAGGAGGCTCACCATTCTGCATGCGTCCGGGGCTGCAGAGCTCGTTCATGACCTGCCTCGTTCCGTGCACGACGTCGTTGTAGAGGATCTGCTTGAGCCGGTCCGAGCAGCGGGACATGTGCTCGTCCACGCACCGGTGTCCCATCTTCCACTTGCTGCGCCCAGCATGCGTGCACGCGTGTGCGAGAAATTCAAAAGTAAGCACCGATCTTGCGTTCAAGAACAATTTTTTAAACCTCTGCGTAAAATCGGAAAAGGCATTGCAGAGATAGAGCGTGCATATAAGGACACTAATAAAAATAAAGTTGAATGGACGTTTACGCTTGTGCAACAGTTGTGAAATGTACACGCCAGTTTATCAACTCTGGGTAAGGGGGCTTATTGCTGGATGTGTTGGATATATGGGTAGAGGTGAAGGGTGTGCATGGATGATACCCTGCTGTGTTTCATGCTTACGACCGTGTTTATGCATGGCCACACAAGGTCGCTTATACATCCATTCATATTCATCCATGAAGGTGGGCGCCCGGCGGGACAGTCTCAGCGACGCCGAGAAGGATTAAAGAAGGAAGAGGACCCGAGACGTCACATGCGTTTTCATTGCGTTCGGACTAATTAGCATGGTTCGTTGTCATGACGCAACATGTTATAGCGCCAACGACAATGACGACGCACTAAAGAGACATTGGGAACAGGTCGAAGTTAGTCTATTCAAATACAATGCCGACATGCAAGCTTACAGCAGTCGACGACTAGAGTGTCGAAAGGAAAACGGCGACTTTAGTAATTTCCTCTGGACATATAACTGTCCAACTGATGCTCACGCACGTCCCAATTTGTAGTGATGTTCCTTGCGCTTTTTATGTGAAATATAAATATCTGTCGAAAGTCAGCGCTTATTACGTATAGCTTGTTCTTTCTGACTTGCTTTTTATTGGAATGAGACAACTTCCGCGACGAGCGAGTCGGTTACTAACGCATGAATAAAGTCTGTGTAAAAAAAACAAACAGAAACAAACAGGAAGGCTCACTGCTATGCCATTTAATTTGAATAAATGATCCAAGACAAATTCAACGCGAGCCGTACAGCTCAAGTAAAAACAAAAATAAAAGCATTTGTAACTTTCATGCAGTACCGATGGAAGATAGCAACGCACAGAACACCTGCTCTGGCAAGATTTCACCTACCGCCATTATTCGGCGGCAACTCAGCACATTACAGACACGAGACGTGCATTCCACGCCTAGAAGTCTGGTATTCCTGGCCTTCTAGGAATTTGCTTACGAAAACCTTAGCTAGAGCCTAACCAGCTACAGTCTGATAAAGCATATTTTCTTAAGGTTTGCCTTTAGGCTGGTAAGAAGGCAACAAGTGTTCGCTGTAGAGAACGGGTCACGTATAGGCTCAAACCAGAACATTGCAAAGAAAAGAACCATACTGTGCATTTGTTTTCTTTTTGTTCCTTTGCTTGCTTCTCGATTTTGTGGACACCGAAGTGCGGTCTAGCCATTGGTATCACGGCCACACATGGTTTGAGAAAAAAAAAAAAGAAAAGTTGTCGAAGCAAGAGCTGAAAACTTTCCAGCCACAGCGTACAACACTGACATCAAAGCTGTCAGCAGGAGATGAACACGTTTTTTTTTTACTTTTACGCCAAGAAAGAGTGACACTCCTGCACAAGTTGTCATTTCCGTGCAGCAGGCAACCGGCTTGAATATCTTGAAGGTGTAACCGCATATAGCAATACCCATTGCAGGCCTTTTGTGCAGGCCACGTGAGTTGCATGACAAATAAATATTATTCCGAGTTACTATGACATACCGTTCACAACAACAGAATTTCTAATCTAGCCGATTCCAGTGACCAATGTTCGAACATTAGCTAACGTGTTCCCTGCCGGAAAACACTGGCATCCAGTTCCGCGAACGCCGTGTTTTTGATATCCTGCACTCAATGGTTGTTTCGACAGCCACAAATAATGCAACTTTTCGCTCACAACAAACATCGAGTAGGTTTGCGAGTTATGGTTTTCCTGAAGAGGTTCTAAATTCACCAAGGCTAGCGGTCTAGCTTTGGGCTAGCGGTCTGTATTTTGTCTCTCCCGTGTTGTATCTCTTCGCTATAGGTTGGCATGATTCAATGAGGCATTGCTCAACGAACATGTCATTCAGAGGCTAGCTTCACTGAAGGTGTTCAGTTCTGTGTGTTCGTGAGGCTTGACGGATGCGCCTGAATGCACAAGGATACACAAACCGGTGCAGCCGGTTGTGCACCAGTTTTGCACCGCGGCTGTGGAAGTCAATCCGCAATTGTACTATGTGTATCGAAAAGCAATGAGTTCCTGCACACAGGACATTACAGCCGATGATTTGAACCTGAAACTGTACGTTTGCTTCAATTAAAAAGTTCCAGGCCAAGCGACAGTGCAAAAAAACTCCTATTGGCCGATACGTGATCGATACTTACTCGAAAACGCTGTTATGAGACCCAATGGCAGCGCCCAAAAACACCGACCCCCGTTTCTTCCCAACACTGAGGCGCCTACTATTACTTGGCTGGGATTGTATTTTTTTTTAAGTTTTATTTTCTTTTAGCTTAACTTCGCCGGGACGCCAAAGGTTACGAGGGAAGCCGTAGATATGTGGAAGCAGACTACAAGAAAAACTCAATGACGCTCGCTTGGGCGACACGGTGGAAATGCGTGAGCAGTCACCGTTATGAACTACGCTCATCGTCCACACGCCGATTTCTTTTTTTTTCTTTTTTTAATCTTAGTTCTTGGCGTCTTCGTTCTCGTCAACTTTTTGTAGTACTACGAGATCAGTCATTATCTGCTTCACATTCATAGATCCCTGGCTGTCCTCGTACCACTCCTGGCGCAGCGGTTAAGCGATGGGCCACTGCCCTGCGACGGCGGATGCTGCCATCGGCAAGGCTTGAGACAAAATTGAGGGTGCACTTCCGGGGCAACCTCTCATGACAAATCATTTATTTAACTGCCACCTGCTACGGTGGGCAGTCTGCTCACAATCCGGCGGGAAGGGCTTCACTAGAGCCATTAAAGCTCGCAGGCGTGTCGAACGCGCCGGCATGCTCTGTCAGTCGTCGACTACAGTGCCGGTCCGTCGCAGCGGATAAACGCGAGGCGCGTTTACGCAAGTAATCGACATGACGCTTCAGCCACGATCAGCCTGACGTCCTCATGCGCGGTCACCGTCACCGGAAGTAGCGACCAATGACCAAATGAAGCGAAAACTAAATGCTACAAGATAAGGCCTCTGGTTCCTTTACCAGCAGTATTTAACCGGCGTTAGACTGCTGGATTGCGTTATCGCTACACTTGTAGATGCATGCGATCGGGGTGGGCGCCATACCTGCAGAGTATGTCTAGCTCGTGCCTGGTCGATGCCAGCGCGAGCTCGTCCGACTCGGTGATGCTGCTCAGCTTGCGCATGCACGCGTCGAACTCGGCCATGCTGCAGCTGGCGTTGGACGAGGATCGGCCGCTCCGGCGGGAGAGAGCAGCCGCTGGGGGCGCTGGCGTCGACGCCACGGCAACTGAGGCTGCAACGACAGGAGACTGTTAGGTAATGATTTACTGCTACAGGATATTCGGAACGTCTTCCTGAAGAAAAGAGGACAATATCCGTCGCGGTCCATTCAGAAACCGGAATTTGAATCCAAATCGCCCATTGAAACACGCTCTTCAGTTTTGCCAAGCAAGAAAACTTGCTCGCGATAGCCGACTCATCATCATCATCATCATCATCATCAGCCTGACTACGCCCACTGCAGGGCAAAGGCCTCTCCCATGTCTCTCCAATTAACCCTGTCCTTCGACAGCCGCGGCCACCATATTCCCGCAAATTTGTTAATCTCATCCGCCCACCTAATTTTCTGCCACCAATTGGAATGTGCCATAAGTTAGGGTCGCGGTCTGGGCAGGTTGGTTTATTTTTATTCGAAGGAAAAGCGGCGCAACACACAATTAAGAGACATCATTCCAGCGCACAAAAACACACGGACGAAGAGAGTACACACCACGGACGCCGGACTTCAACTGCGGTTTATTCCACAAAACACGCCTTTTTATGTGCAAAGGGGGTACTAGTGACCCCTGGGGCTGAAAAGCATTTCCGTCACCAGATAACAATTATTCAACACATCGGCGCGTCTACACATCGCCTACCTGGTTTCCTGGTGAGTCGCCAGGTATGCGATGTGTAGGCGCGCCGATGTTCAAAACATCGAGTTCAAAACACAACTGTGTGTTCACTGCTCGGGGTCAACTTCGAAAGCAAAAAAGTGCGTCAACTAAACAATGAATGTGTGAAGAGTTTTTAGAAACACTGTGAGCATATGTTGCGAGAAAAAGAGACGCCCAGATATTTAGGTGCAACTGCAAGTCCTATTGCTTTGTTGAACAAGATAGTGCGAAGGGTGTACAGTATGTGCGTGCCCTTACTAGCTTTCGTGGGCATCTTAAAATCGCAGCGTTTTTGAGTTATGAGAGTCCGGTTTGCAGGAACACGCAGCATGAAGTGTTAGTTACTCGCAATATATCACACGAACATTGATTTCAGAGCGTCAGCTGTTCTTAGCTTTCTCCACTCTTTTGCGCGCTGTTGGCATTGGCATCCGTAAGCCGACCTCCCATCTATACGTCTAGCACCGGCCGCATAAGGGGAGGGTACTCTGATCACAAGGCTACTGCTGCGGTGTCCAACACAGACAACATTCAGGCAACCAACGCAAATTGCATGAAATACCTTCAACCCCACTAATGTTACAACTCACAGCCAACCCCTAATAGCCACCGCATCCAGGACCACGTCTTCCAAAACAGAGATCTGAATAATGATATGAAAAACACATGCAAAATATAACAACGAATTTCAGGGATCACGAAGATGTTACCGCTACCTTTAAATGAAGGACAATAACAATTCTAATATGCCTAAATTTCCTCATGACCACAGGGCAGCTAACGCTGGATCATTTGCGTTAAGAACTTGGAACCTTCTGTGTGTTTTTTTTTTTTAGATAATCTGGAATGATGTACGCCATTAACCAGAACCCCAAAGGACCCTCGGTTGCCCGTGTTATTTACGAGGTCTGTTAGAAAAGTATCCGACTTTATTTTTTTTTTTACGAACACCTGATGTATTTGAAACAAACACGCTTGCACCAGCCTACCTTGAACCTTCGTGCGCATGCACAAATTTTTTCTCGCCTACCGATAGCGTCAGTCACTAGCACGCAGCGTTTGAGTGAGGCAGTGCGCAGTGCTCTCGTCGGTTTTTTATTGCAAGGAAAATGGCGGAGCGACAGGAGCAGCGCTACTGCATCAAAATTTGCCAGAAACTGGGCGACAGCCAAGTGGAAACCATTTGGAATATTCAGACGGCTTTCGGTGACAATGCTATGAGTAGGACACAGATTAAGCAGTGGCACAATTGGTTTAAAGATGGCCGCACATCGGTGGAGAACGAGCCACGCTCCGGTCGGCCATCAACATGCCGAAATGACCAGGTCATTGCCGAAGTGAACGCTGTGGTGACGCGGGACCATCGTGTGACTATCCGAGAAATTGTGGAAGAGGTGGAAATCACCAATTTTTCTGCACATTCCATTATCACCGAAAATTTGGCCGTGGAGAGAGTTGTGGCGAAATTCGCGCCGAAGCTGCTCACGGTGGAGCAAAAGCAGCTTCGTGTTGAAGTCTCACAGGATATGCTGGATTCCACAAACAGTGACCCCGACTTCATCAACACCATAATCGCTAGTGACGAGTCTTGGGTGTACGGGTACGACCCGGAAACCAAATCCCAGTCGTCACAATGGCAGCATTCCACGTCACCAAGACCTGAGAAGGCTCGCCAAGTGGGCAGCAATGTCAGAGTGATGCTGACTGCTTTCTTTGACTCCCTCTGTGTGGCACACCACGCGTACGCACCCCACAAAGTAAACATTGACCAAAAGAATACTACAGGGATGTCCTTCGTCGCCTGCGTGCTGTTGTGCGGCGCAAGAGGCCGAAGTTGAGGTCAACAGGAAATTGGCGCATCTATCAGGACAATGCTCCTGCGCATTCCTCGCACTAAATTCACACTTCTTTCGCGAAAAACCAGACTGCTGTAGTTCAACAGACTCCTTACTCTCCTGATATGGCCTCCTGTGACTTCTGGCTGTTTCCCAAAATCAAGAGGCCATTGAAAGGAACGCGATTTCAGACAAGACATTATGGCTGCAACGACAGCTGAGCTAAACTCCATTCCGAAAGGCGCTTTTTCGGAATACTTCCAACAATGGCAGCACCACTGGGAGAAGTATGTGGAGTCCCAAGGAGACTACTTTGAAGGTGATTAGGTTTCCAACGCTCCAGTTATGCCAGTTTTTTTTCTTCGGCAAAAGGTCGGATACTTTTCTAACAGACCTCGTATGCGCAATTCTGTCCACCGTAAAGTGACAGGCAATGGCCGGCGACTGCTACCAGAAAAAGATATGCTTGCAAAGGAAAGTTGAATTCGCCGCCTACGTCAGCACTGGACCAAAAGAAGAAGAAAAAAAGACTTTTTCATTCACAGCTAATATGACTTTTCATTTAGAATTAGCTAAATGTTAGGTAAAGACGCGGACAATGATAGAAGCTCTGTACACCTCCTCTGCGACCGCTTTCGCAGAAAGAAAACAGGAGAAAAAAAAATGACAGCTATTACGATTCTCGGCAATACCAGAGTATTGAAGGACCCTGGTAACACGACTGGACAGCGCACCTGAGTGGTGCTCCAGTTACATTGTGATCACCGTCACTCAACCGGGGAACGGGGCATTGAGAGCTACGCTATAAAATTCGTACAGAAGCACAGCACATGCTACTAAAGCAAAGCGTAATAACGAGAGGGATACAAAGGACACATTATTGCAAGCACGATGCAATTAGAAGCGGCTGAGGAACTGTCCTGAACGCTTGTTTAGTAATGTTTTGCAACGAGGCTCTGTCGGGGCGCGTGTATTATAACAATTGTGCCTTAAACTTTCATCACGGGCTCCTCGCTGTCTTTCACAGTTAGGATGGTCGTTCGTTCTGCCTGAGCCAATCTTCTTGCGCCTCCGAGCCGTTCCATAATCTGGAGGCAATTAGCAGATATAAGAAGGGCTCAAGGGCTCAGATAACAGTCTGCCTATTGCGACGGTAGCGACTCCTAATCTTCAGCAGCGATGAGTTTCTGGTTTGCGAGCTTTCCGCTGCATCTATCGCTACTGGAATTAGGTTCGTCCCGAAATAAAAACAAAATGAAGCAAAGAAAAATACCAGGATGATAAACGAGTCTTGGGGACAGGACGCGCATCGCGCCATAAATCATCAAGACCACGGTCTTTGTTTCCCCCCAAAAAAGCTATTCGTGCGAAGAATTCGCCTTTAACACCGGTGTCTAAAAGTTGGATTATAAAAAAAGAGAAGTGTCGGGCTTCAGGCTTCCGTTCTGAGAACATTTTGTTTCAGAACAAAAAACACACTTTTGTCGTTGTTGTGTTTACAGAGCCATTCTTGATTACATGCTTGTTGGCAATATTGTTCTTGTGTAACATGAAAGCGTTTTGCTTGGTCCTTGAGAAGTTGCTTGGGAAAAAACAATGTGTCCTGATAGCCTGGTAACACTCTAATAGCACGGCCGCCTAACGTTGACATCCTTGTAGTAAAAAAGACAAGAAGGTTTGAAAAGAAAATAAGTTTTTTGTAAACTATCTAGTTGAAAAAGAAAATGAAAGAGAGGCGACTCTGGTGTAAACACGAGCCTATTGTTTGTGACATCAGCCAGATTGCCACCGGCTCGTTGTCGTTCGCAGGCTGCGCCATGCTTCGCGAGAGAAAATGCTACAGCAGCTCCCGTTTACGCTCATCCTTAAATTTGCATTGAATTTGCTCTGAACTTCGGCAGAGTTTGTCGTTCGCCTGATTCGAGATAAAACAGAAGAGTAAAATTCAGGCTTGGGCTAGGGAGCTCTTGCGTTTTTGCACTTATCGTACAGAGAAGCATCACTTATGCATTGCGCGTTGTTTCCTCAGATTGACGCTAGAGCTCACAGAATACGGCTGGCATTACGACGGTTGAAAAACTTATAATACAAACATTCAGGCTTTTTGGTCTCAGCTATAATGCTATGTCATTTTTAAAACACTCTGAATAAGTTATTTACTCATGAATTACTTGCTGCTCTTGTTAAAATATTAAGTTTTCTTCGAAAAGTTGTTCTCTAGGAAAAAACAAATTTGCCTGAACGAGAAAGGAGAACCTAAAAAAAAAAGAACTTTAACCTCAGTTTATACTACTGAGGATTTAAAGCTGAGGACAAAATCGTGCTGGCAAGCGCTTCTGGTTGCCGCTCTGTAAAGTTTGATAATTTATTCCGGTATCACACCCACAGCGCATTTCTTTCGTGAGCTTACTCTTCTAGATTTGAAAAATGCCCGAGCATCATGGGAACCACCGAGGCTACTTTCGTGTTGCTAAACTGAGCCCCGACGCTCGACCGGCGAACGAACGAACCTCCTCTCTTAGCCTCAAAGAATACGACGCGATCACGGTGCGCGTGAGCGGCGCTCATGCTGCATTGTAGCTGTGGCTTTTCCATGCACTACGCTGTAGCCTTGCTCGGACTAATTGACATTCACCGAAGTGTGATCTTGTGTACTGCGCATGCGCGGTAATATATGTATATTTTTTAATGGGTAAGAGCACGATTAGCAGCGACCGTTCCCTTTGCTTCTGCGGCGCGTCTTGTTTTAAGATGTTTTGATACCGCTTCCTAAAGACTTTGATCGTGATCCAGTTGTTAATAGCTCTAGAGTTTTGTTGTAGGGACATGCTTCGTTCGGAACTGCATTTAATACCGTCTTCTAAAGACTGTAAATAGTTCATGTACATAAAACCCTGCTTCACTGCAATAAATACTATGTTTCGGGGCAAAAAAGCTCTCTTGACGCTATGGATTAGCATTGCGTTCTTGAACGAATAAGACAGCGGTTAGAAACCGCTTTCTTCTGATAGCCTTTTCTGCTTTTTTAAAACAAAATTAACAGCACGCAAAACATTTAAGGTTTTCCCCTGTCGGTGTGTGGCATTTTAGGTTGCACGCTAAGGCTCTTTTGGGTAAAAATCAAATCTTTCACTCCAAATCAATTCGTTCACGTCTTTTTTTTTTTAACATTACCCAGCATGCAAATAATTTACCACCCCCTGCGAGATGTGAGTTAGCTTGTTGGTTTCATTCTGAGGTGTCCTGGAGCCAAAATCGCCGTTTAAAAGCCCTTGAGACGAGCCTGTAGGCTAAACCGGAAGTTTGGTGCACTGTACCATTGACAGAAATGAAATACGCACTCTTTTTTTCTACTTGCACATGCATAGTACAGAGGATAGTGAACCCGTGAATGTCAGGTAGTCGGATTAGGCTCCTTAAAACAGCTTTTGCTGCAAAAACAGGCAAGGTTTACGCTTGCTCTCGCCGAGTTCCGCCACATAAGCAGCATGACATAAGCGTACTGAATAATTATCTATTTGCTTTAGCCGAGAGCCTTACGCAAAATGTTTCCTCTGTGAATTTCTGCATCAGCCGGCTTCAGTGGAGCGAAGATCAGGTGAATTTTCTTGTTTTTGTTTCGTTTTGTTTAGTTTAGTTTTTTTTTTGCTTTTTTGTTGCCTTGCCGGGCACGAGACGCGTTGGAATTCACGTGGTCTTTCGGATAAAAACTTGTTATGATTGAGCGCAAAAATATCGGCAATCCAGCGCTTTCATTATTCGCAAGTTGCACGCGAGCACAGTACTTCCATGGTGTGCACTGATCCTTAGGTGTGCGCAACCCACACCATGCTACACCATGTACAGACAGCTCCGATAGGAAAGAAAAGGACTAGTCTAGACAAGAGTTCGAATTCTATGGTTATTCCTGCACTAAAGTTGAACATGAAATTTGTGCATTATACGCTTAGTTGAAAACTTCCTAAAAAACAGCAAGAACTGGTTGTCACTCGTGCTCGAGGAATAATTATCGGATGTGCTTCCTCTCATTTTGTACCTGCATTACTGTACGCGAGTTGATGGTAACTCAGTGTAAGAGAGCGCAAGTTTGCTATTTAAGGAAATGAGGAAATAAGCATCTGGTCCACATAATGAACAGTGAGGAGTGCTTTCCAAAATCAGAAATGCTTTGTTCTTTATTTCTGCTTTGATTGAAGCTTCTTATCAACATAAAGATATGAATGCAGTCATACGCATGCCTTTTGCGGGAAAAAAATTTATACTACAGAGTGTTCGCAATTTTTTTTTTTTTTAGACTCAATAGGAGATCGAATGGGGTGCGCAGAGTTTAAGGTAAGCTTGGCAGATGTTTTAAGCATGCACGGCAACTCATTAAGGTATGCCGCCGTCCCTTTTTCGAGTTGTTCCGTACAAAGCTGCAAAGAAGGTGCTTTCAAGAAGCGCTCCGTCAGCTCCGCTGCGAGCTTGACTTGAGCCTTTTGAGTTCCAAACGTCAGCACCCTACAGCGCGTGTTCAACGAGGGAACCTTGTGAACAAGATTTCTCTTTTTGTTTCCTGTCAAGAGAAGATAACTCTCCACCCATGTACTATTCGATGTCAACATCGACCGTCGCCAAGAAAGTAGATACAAGGTTTACATGTTAAGTCGCACGAAACAAGAACATGAGTAGCTGCGCAAAGCGAAAGAATCTACTCGAACGTCGTTAATACCACGAAAGAGGCAAATAAGTTTCCTCTGTATTTTACATTTTTGGCGCCGCGTCGAGATACAAAGGCGCCGAGAAGCTTTTGCGGTGATCTCGTTTGAAAGAAACCGTGAAGTCAGCAGGCGGTGAGCCGAGAGAAGAAAAAAATACACGCCACCCTACTGAGATGAAAAGGAAACTTTCGAGAGCGCGTTTCGCGTGGTCAGCAGTTCAGGAACGCGGCCTCAATGAAATTCGTACCGGTCCCAGCGCTCCTCGACGGTTTCCTCCTCTTCGTGTTCGGTGCTGTTCTTTTCTTCTGAGTATCGTATACGCATCATACTCGCTATGTTCGTTGCTATACAAAAGTTCCAGGTGTTCGGGATGCCTGGTTGCTGACGTTCTCTACCAAACTGGTCCTCTCTACAAAACTTCTCTTGCTAATAATGTTCTCCGTCATACTTGTCTTGTTGATGTTCTCTGCAAAACATGAACGTAAAAGAATAGATAGCCCCGCCGCGGTGGCTCAGTGGTTACGGCGCTCGGCTGCTGACCCGAAAGACGCGGGTTCGATCCCGGCCGCGGCGGCCGAATTTCGATGAAGGCGAAATTCTAGAGGCCCGTGTACTGTGCGATGTTAGTACACGTTAAAGAATCCCAGGTGGTAGAAATTTCTGGAAGCTATTCACTACGGCGTCCCTCATAGCCTGAGTTGCTTCGGGACGTTAAACCCCAATTAACCAAACCAAACCAGTTACGTTTTGGCCCTCGTGCGCGCCAGAGAAGCCTTCCCCGCCACCAGTGCACCTCAAAACAGTTCCTCATTAGGTCGCTCATCCTCTCTATCAGTTGTCCATTTAACCACACATGTCATCTAGCATTCATAAAAAATGCAGCATAATTGCTCGTTTGTTCGCGCGATATTTCTAACAGTGCTTCCCCCCTCACCCCCATAACTTATTCCCATGTATTAAAATAAAAGTGAACGCGAGACTTAATCCAGTTCGCATGCTCTGTCATCACGTATGAAGTTCTGCAGTGAATGGGAATTTCAGCTGAGAAATATATGCTCGTCGAGCGTTTACAATAAATATTGCCATGAAAACGCGCATAACCAAATATATTTCAGCAGCGAAGGCTGTTTTGCGCCAGAGCATGTACTAACATCCCGGCACAAAAAGAAAAATAAAAGGAGGGGCCACCATTTCGTAAAAGCTGGCGACGTGCTGCTTTTGTCTTAATCGTGGGTAAATGAAAGCGTATGAACTCTCGGACAAAAAAAAAAAAAAAGTGTGTGTGCATGTGTGTGTGTGTGTGGGGGGGGGGGGGGGGGGGGGGGGACAGGAAACGCGCAGGGTAAGGAACCAAACGTCAAAATGCAGAGAATTACTTAGCGATCCTCAGGCGACGCTGAGAAAACGTGCTCACTGAGGTCTGACAAATGCGGTGGAGATGGCCGCCATGGACAAGGAAGGAAAAAACAAAAAGGTGAAACGTGGTGCGGTGCGCGGAGAGACCGCATCGAGACGAGTTGCAGAGAAGGAGTAAGAAGGGGAGAGAGAAGGAGGGAGATGTTGTTGTAAACTGGAAATCGCTTCGTCGTGCCACGGCTTTCTCCCCGTATTTTCTTCGACTGAGCAAGCGACGGACAAAAGTCGGCGCGACAGGGAAAACTGCCTTTTTGATGGCTGCCGCACGGAGTGGCTGACGCGCGCTACACTCCGGCGGCCGAGTGCAGTGTGGCTGAGCTTGCGGCAGCCGCTGCCTCCGAGGCCGAGGGGGCTTATTGCCGAACCGGCTGTCGCCCGGGTTTACGCACTATCGGATCTTTAACGCCGTGAGGAGGAGCCGCGTTTTTTATACAGCAGACGCGAGGGAAATAACTCGGCGTGGGACACCCATATGAGCGCCTTCTTCTTCTTTGGGCGGCCTCCGGGCTCGCTTATAAAGTGTTTCCCGTCGTAGTGTGGTGGACGCTGGCGCCGACTGTGCTCGCTTTAGCGTGGTTCGGCTTTCTCTGACTCCCCTGAAGCAGAGAAATAAAAATAAGCTCGAGGGAGTTAGTGCCAAATTATGAACTCGATTGGAAACTAAGAAAAAAATTGGAGCGAAAATTTTGGTGTATGCTTGAGAAATATGCTGCGCACTATGAAAAACATATATTTTAGCGTCTCGTGTTTAACGGGCAACGATAAAAAGGTCGTCGAGTGCAATGAGCTTTTGTGAAATGTGCGCGGTAAACTCTGCCAGCAGTTTTCGGATAATCGCGCATTTGAAACGCCTTTCGTTTTTCCGCTTAGTTCCACAGCCACATCTGCAGACGGGAATGCTTATGTATATTGTGTTTCGTAACACTTGATAGGTTACCAAAGCCTCCTTATCCGTTGCTCCTACCAAAAATCACACCTTCTTCATTCCATAAAGAGCTTTTCGCCAGAACTAATCAAACCTGTGCGCTTGCACGGCGCAGCCGACTTTCGACAGACCATACACGATTTGCCAAGGCCATTAAGAAGTACGGCGTACGACTAAGCGCCGTTTAGGAATGCACACCACATTTGGGCCAGTTGAAAGAAGTAATGAGCCGTCACTTTTCACATTTTCGGCGCAAGCACCTACCAGTACAGGCGTGTAGGACTCCGAAACTATTCCGAGCCTCCACTTCGGGAACACTTCTTTCTTTCACTCCCTCCTTCATCCCCGTTTAGTTCTTCGTTTATATTTCCTTACGTAATGACACAAAGCCCCACTGCTGTCTTTGGTCATTGCAAAGCTGGATCGCGTTTTTTTCATTTCTTTCTCCGCATGATGCCAGGCTTGGCTATGTAGACATCTCTGCTCTACAGAAACAGAGAGGCTGAGCCGAGTACCTAAAGTGCTCGAGACAGACAGGCCAAAGCGAAGTAGATAAATTCGCGCGAAATAGAAAAGCAAAGCCAAATAGCTATTTGTGTGTCAGTTTGGCTCGCCGTGTGCATAAAATGTCTCTAAATATGTTTGTGCCAGCGCTACAAGTCCTCCTTTCATGCAAGCGCCAGACCGACCTTACCTGCCGGAAACGCCGCTAATTGCAACCAGCTTTCGCTGGATAATGCGCTAAGCCGGTAGGCTTAACTCTACTAATTTATTTTTTTTTACTTGTAATTCTGAGAAAATTAGGGAGTCTCGAGAGATTCTGAGCAAGCTCGGTGATTATCATGGCCTACTCTGCCTCCTCGCGGAGCTAGGAGGCACAGTATGACCTGTAAAATGTTTCCTTCACTTCCACCAACTATTTCCGACGGCCGTTGAAAATCAATGGCCAGTACCGAAAACTCGAATTTCCCTTGAAATTCGCCACGTTTTTAATCCTGACTTTGTAATCTTGTTCAGCGCCACGTGGCACGCGGTGGCAGCCACGCAAACTAGGAGCGTTTGCCCAGGTTTCCTGGGCTTGCTGCAGCGGTGCCACAGCGGAGGAAGTGTTCCGCCTCAGAAGGGTACGTTTCCCTCTTTCTTTCTGCAAGGCTAGTGAGAACAACTGATTGAATGGTTAATGAGTGATGGATATCTGCAGTAAAATATACACATTACACATGCTGTTGTGGAGGGCTCCGTAATAAGTTAGTCTACCTGGGGTTCTTTACCGTGCACCACAGTCTCATTACACGGGCGTTTTCCAAACTCGTCGCCATTAAAATAACCGGAAACTGCCGCAGGACAGGTAAACGATAAGAAAGAGAGAAACGCTTTGTTATTTTTTTGCTCCTGCTGTGCAAACTCCGCCATGCCAGCTCGTCGACATGCTGACAAGCTACAGGAAGCGGAAGCGGCGCTTGTTTACGCCATCTCCGACCCATCTTCAGTTTGTTTTGGCTGCAGTGCTGGCTCCGGTCATTAGGCTCGTTTTCGACTAAGTGCGCGGCGCAACTGAACACCGCAGCTTCCGCTTCCGGTTTCAGTCAAGGAAACATCCGTACCCAATGCTCTTCTCATATTTACGAACTTTTAGACGACCATGAGCTCGAATTTTTGGAAAATGGGTCGCATTCGCTGAAGTTCTCGCGTTCATTTTTTCTCCGACGTTAACGACGACGACACGGCGCAGCGCATTAAGAATTTATCACAACAGCTAAGGGAGCAGGGAAGTGCGTGTGACAGTTTGCGTCGTTCTGAATATCTCTTCCACGGGTGGATGCGAAAGACCATACCATCCTGCCGTGGTCGAGACGACTTTGAATTTTCATGGGGTGGTAATTATGTGCTGTATGCAGGCCTCGCGCCTCGTTCTCAGAGCAGCATGCGGCAAAGGTCGTGGTTCATTATCGATGTCCGCCTTCATGGCCGTTGTTTAGTGTCTCGACATCAGCTAACATAACACTGAGATGAATTACTTACTCGTCAGCGTCTATCAATTAGTGGCAGTCATTATGAGACATGAAGAGTTCCTTCCTTTTTCTTCCCTTCCTCGTAACAGAATCCTACCTGACAAACCTTGCGGTTTCGGGATTTTGTTGGTGCACTTTCCGCAATCACCCATCGGCCAAAATTCGGTTACGAGTGCATTTTTCTTTACTTAGTAGGCATTTCCGTAACGGTAAGCCAGCGTACTTGACTGAGTGAAATAAGTTTTTTTACTAATTCCCTTCATTAAATCCACTTCGTTCGAAGCGTCAGGGCGGGCGTGTGGCCTCACCACTGTCACAGCGGCCGAAGCTGATGTTCGCATGGTCGCCGCTGTCTGCCTTAAAACATGTTGTTCGGGCCTTCTGCAACAAATTCCGCTAGCTTTGTCCTGAGCGCAGCGAAGACTGTGTCGTCTCGTTCTCCTCGAAGAAACTAGCCTCGACGTCGGTAGCCGAACGGATTCGCAGTATATAGACCTCCTCCATGTTTGCAAACAAGCGAGGTGGCGCTGCAGTCGTACCGGACTCGCGGTAGGCAAGAGGCCAGGGAGTGGCGTCGAGTTGAGGTGGGGCAGCACCGGTTTTCAAGGCTTGTAGGCGCGTTTTGAGTTTCTGAGAATCATGACAATGGTTGGTGCTTTAAGCTTAGTACTCCTCGAAGTACACGGGCTCCCGTTGGCATGTACGGCGGATTTCGCCACAGTGTTATTATGGATAGAAAGCGTTTCAAATGTTGGTTTCTGCCCTAGGCATTGAATAAAGTAATGTTTTTGACACTCTGCACTAGCAAGGATGATTTTACCTCGGGACAGTGGTGAGGGAAGTACTGGCGTTTTTTCGGCAGAGCCGACGTGCGCTCACCGTCTGTTGACACACGTGTCGCACAGTGCGAAATGTGGGGACAGCGTCGATCGTGTCTCGATCTCATCTGTCTCGCGTAACCGCTGTTTTTAGCCGTCAGATCAGGCACCAGCCAGGGCGACTTCTCCCCTTCTTAAACTGTCAATTTGGTGAAAAGTTTGGATTCCTGAAATTATATTCTTTCCCAGCCCTGGGTCTTCTGTTTGGTTACGAAAAATTATAGCAAAATATTCAGTACAAATTCATAACATTACGGTTTTTTAGATCTGTGGTCGTCAAAAATTGTGAGGTAATGGGTTTTCTGATGGTCCTGGCACGTCGCAAATTCTGTGGGTTTCCGACGACGGAGCACCACAATGGTAGTATCACAACGAAGAACAGGGATCAGAGGTTTCATTGATTTCAGTGCCGCATTTCTTTGACCAAAGCGAAAGCGAAGAGGCCATAAACGAGGGAATACACTTAAAGGTTTGTTTTGCGATCTACCACATTTTATGCGATTGGCATCACTCACCCCTTCGTAAATTTGTAACGAATGGAAATAGAAATTTGTCGCTAACGATTCCAGAGACGTTGAGGAGTGCATTAAATGTCTCGATTTTTTTTTCCGACAGGAGCAGTAGTATGTTAGTTATTTTTATAAGAAAAGTTTTCATCTTTCTCTGGATGCATACGTACTGAGAATCTAAAAAAAAAGAAGTAATACCGCCATCATAGAGAATAGGGCTTTGGCAACATGCTGGCATAAAAAATTTCCGCACTTTCTGCTTAATTATTCAAGACTCGGGGTTACTTGACCAGGGTGTTAATTATAGTTATCCAAGAACTGCAACAGGTATAGCTGAAAATAAAACGCATTACTGAAATTAGCAGAGCAATTTCATATTTGCACCAAATTTGTTACATATCTCACGCATCAATAAAGAAAACACTTTTTATTACCTCATCTCCTGTCAATCTCGCTACGTGCCTCTGTTGGTAGCCCGCCTGCGGTTGCTTCTTTCCAAACAGTCTTCGCGATTATGTACTACTTCATGAAGCCGCTTATGACACATGCTTGATGCAATGAAAAGCATATGGCTTTTGTCACACTCAAAGTACGCTGTTCGAAGCATGCCAACGTGACCGCGCAAGATTGTCTCAACTTACCAGACTTCTTTCTACTAGAATTAAATAAATATGTCGGTCATGTTAAGAAATAGTTTGAAGTATGTATTAAATGCCCTAAAACGCGCCATTATACGTTCGTATAACTTCTACACAAGTTAAAACATGCTGTGCTATTAACAAAATAACGCACTCCTTGGTGGAGAGTGACCCTGCCGGCGCCCGTGCACATCAGCTCAGGGTGATAAATATGTGCGCAGCTACATACATGCTTTTTTTTCTTGCACAATTTTAAGCGTACCATGCTGTCCAGCTAGTGAATGAGCGCGGCAATCTCCCTGCTGTGAAGTACGTTGACTGGCAGCGCCGGTCGACACCCAGGCTTCGCGCTTTTACTACCGCGGCTCATTTCCTAATGCGGCATTTATTTCCGAGAAACCTATTAAAGCTAATCTAATTTTTCGTTTTATGATACTACGCGGATCCAACAGCGACGCAGCTGGTCAGTACATGCTGCTTCTGCAGTGCGCAGCCACGATATGCAGCCGCCGGTAGCTGCGGCACCTGCGGTAGGCACGGCCAGGCGGAACCTGTTTTGCCTACCACGCGAAAGTCGCTACTGACATCAGCGCCACCGCATCTCCGTGACGTCGCGGGGGGAAGGAGGTCTATAGTTTTGTGTGAGCTGCCTTGTGCGTAGCTCCTAATAGACCTGGCAGCCCCAGACGATGCGGGCAGTGGTCGCCAAGTTTCGGAAGCGACAGCACATCCCTTGCTGGGGCCGTTTTCGAAAGACTTTTGCCGCAAAATGGCGGTAGTGCAGTAGAACGGCACGTTGATTGTAGGGTTGATTTTGGCTGTTCGCGGTCGCAGTTCTTTATCGTTATATGGTACAGTGGTCATGGGGAAGACAGGAAGTCTGGAAATTGTAGCAACCATTAAAAAAATCTTTTCATGTTCGCTTCATTAAAGGTATCCTTACCAAGCCTAAAGTTATCAGTAACAGGAGGACTTGGAGAGTTATAGGTTCCAGCTCATGGTAGGTTGAACTTCGCTGATGGTTATGGTCCATTTTTTTTTCTAGTGAACTGCGTGAATTTTAAGAAAACAAAAACAATATTGACTATGCGCATTCTACGGTCCTTCAGAAAAAAAAGAAAAGATAGCTTTAAAGAGAGCAACTTCATGACGTGCAAATTCACAACATGTTCCAGGGTGCCCAGACAGTTTACTGCATGGGTTGCCGCTTACTTTGAGACTTCCTTCTGTGCTATGGCGAGTGAACTACTGTATCCTTTTGTTTCATTTAATGTTAGGAGAAGGTAAGTGACGCTCACCTCTTATCCCATATGCTTCCGTGAAGCTTTTATTCGCGTAATAAGTTCCCAGTAACCAACACAGTTCCCGCGCGGGCCAAAAATTCTTCAACGTGCAATTTAAAGGTAACAAGAGCTTCGCAGGCGCTTCCCTCCTGCGCAACACCCATTCCACCTTTCGCATATTTATTTCACTTAAACGTGTTGTGCAGCATTTGTCTCCGTCAGTGTGCGTCTTTCTCAGTCAATATTTGGCTGAAACGCGCAAGCAGAAGTAGCTAAGGCTGTCAGGCAGGATTAATTATTCAATGCTTCGCTTTGCGCAGGCTTAAGAATGACAGCTGAAGAAAAAAACGATATCTGCACGCTCAGAAATGTCAAACGTGCGTAGCACTCAAGCGGATTCCCGAATTTGACGCGCAAAAAAATTATGAGGTTCCGACGGATGCCATGAGTGCGAGGATTGCTAGCTAAGCTATATGTCGCACTACACTGCTAAGCGCCTGTCGCTCATTTTCCTGCAGTTTTTCTCGTTGTCTCATGCTATCCTTCTTAAAAGCTTTGGACGCAGTTGGCATCATTCTACAGTTTGACGTTTGCTTCGAAACGTTACCTCTAAAGGCAAACACTTTTTTTCGCTCCAACTAAAACAGCCGGCTCACGTCTCGTCTGCTACACTTTTAACACTAAAGCTTGAGCCTAATAATATTAAGGTTACACTGCTTCGTTGCCTCAAAGTAAACATTTAACAGGAATCGTAAGTTAAGATAAAAAAAGAAAACATTTTGCTTGGGGTGTCTTAGCTATTATGGCTAAACAACGTGCAAACATTAAGGCTTTCAGCGCAAAGAGATAAGGGCACAAAGGAAAATGGAGACAACTGAAGCGCTGTTTTTCAACTAACAGTTTGTTGAACTTTATTTTACACAGCGCTGCATCACAAAACCAAGCTTGCTGTCCCCGACGCTATGTTCTCTTTAGGCTGTCCTTTGGACGCCTTGAGAAGCATCGGCAAGAATGCTCTTAACGGAAAAGGCAAAACCGACAAGCATAGTAATGTGCGCGCTGCACAATCCATTCTGCGTACGCTTCCAATTGTTCAGGATACACTGCACTGACCTGCGTCGGGATCATCGCCGCCAGAAGAGCTCTGCTGGTGCGCTCAGAGAGTGAACTTTCTTTCTTTCTTAGTCCGCACATTTACGACAAATTTTCCTCGTTGCGGATTCGCGGTACGATTTATACTTTTGCGTTGCTTCGCTACTCAGTTAGCTGACATTCATTCCACTGGATGGAGCACACATGTAACCCCATCCTTCCACGCTTTTAAATGAGCTGCATAAATAATTTTCTTACCCTCTAATCTAAAGTCTCTAAATTTTTCTCCTTGGCTATGAGAGCAGCTATTTGACGTAGTCCAGAGCCTTGAAAGCGCGAGACTGTCTCGGTTGGTCTCCAGCCTTTCAAATTTTTATTGATTTTTGTGTTTATTATATTAACGCGTAACCCCCCTTATTCAATGCCCTAGTGGGCATTTGAGATATAATAAATCAAAACTAATAAAAGGTGAGACGACTGCGCAGTTCCACGGCGAAAATCCTTACGATATTGGAGCGATTCTGGCCGTACCTTAACCAATCTAGACCTGAAATACCAGCACGAAGCGCGCCTTGGAATGAAGAAAAGAAAATAAGGAACGGATTACCTTACGAAACTCGCAGAAGCCACTTGGCTGAAAGTGTCCGCGCGTTACGCCATTCTCACGTACTACGTTAAGATGAAACGACGACTCACGATGGTACGAGGGTAGCGCGTCGAAGGAATCAGCTTCCCTGTATTTTTCCGGACGAATATTCGACCCACGAATGTCAACACCCGATGTCGACTTTCCCAAAATACCTAACCGCTCGCGAGGCGCGTGGCTGCGTATGTCGGTCGGAATAAGTGTTCTGACAGCCGCTATTTATAGGAGGCGAGCTACCAGAGCTGTAGCCGTAAGATCCGCTTTGCGCTCAGGCCATCTTGGAGGAAATGCACATTTCTGACGATTTTGCGGGCGCATTTGTGTCGTCCTGGAGGGGCTTTCGTTGCGGCCGGGAAGCAGCTCGCTGCTTATGTCGAAGTGTACAACGTTCCTAGTGGCGGTGACAGCGGAATGCTCACATCGTGCGCATTTCCTCCTTCTATTTTTTATTCCTTTCTTCTTGCACGCGTTCGTTTAAGCTGACTGCGAAAGCTAATGCAGGGCGCGAGGAACCTTCTTTTAGGAGCTTCGCAAAAAAGAAAAAAAAAAGCAAAGCCGGCGCTAGCGGACAGGGCGCTTTTTCCCCGAAGCACCGCTAAGTGACGGCGGTGCATCAGGCGCCATCGATTCCCAATCCGTCACGCTTTGGGCGGCGAGAAAAGAGCTGCCGCAGCTCCATCTGCAGAACGCGTTCTCGGCCACACACGCATTTCAGGGATGCCACTGAAACTTGGGACCCCAGGCGATTCGAGACTACCACCTATAACTCGCTCGTTGCGAAGCGTCAAGGTTGCGTGTTCATCCATTGCATAAGACCAACGCACCATGGCTTCAGCTGCCCCGAGACAGGCGTTTGCCGCACGATGAGCTTTTCTAAATTTTCTAACGGGCGGATTTTGTGCAACACAGACGGGAGAAAGAACGAGAACAAACTAATGCAGAAAAGACAACACAACATTATGTCCCATCGTCTTTCTTGCGTATGAGCAACAAGGGTAAGGAAATGAGGGGCTCGTTATGACAAACACAAGTAAGCCAACAGTCACCGAAAGCACAGGGAAATGTTTATCCTTAATTTTTTTGAAATTTGTGGCATTAATCAATGGCAAATTCGTAGTGAAATTACTTTATAGCTGAATAATAACTGATTATAAAATAGAACAGAAAAAAAGACAGGAAAAAATACAAGCATTCCCCTATGCTTTTCTTGGTTATGGCGACTGCTGGCTTCCATCGTTTACTACATATGAGAAGACATTTACGAGGGGATGAAAGGCTCTTTAGGATTATATGGAACAAAGAGGCTAGTGGCTGGGTTGTTGAAATGTTTTGTATTTTTTTTTTTACTTGCTCTGCTTTTCTTTTCATATTTGTTTGCAATTCTAAATGTTTTGTGCGACTCAATATACGACGACAACCACCTTTGTCTGCATCCCATGGGATGGCCTGCATGCCATGATGAATGGCTGAATTAAATGGCCAAAAGCGACGAAGAGCTCCGCAACACGGTGCAGAGTGATTGAAATTTTAACGCTTATGCAAGCACACATGCATACCAGCAAAGCACTGATGTTTTACAGTGGGGCTCCTGCCCTTGAGTTTTAACTTGCTTCAAGCATTCCCGCCCCTGGAGCGCGCGTAGGGCGGGAGGATGCGCAGGCAGGGCCACCCTGCGGTGTTCACTCTTTGTTGACACTGAGACCAGGCGATTCGCCCACTTGCTGCGCAGGTAAGCCGTTGGCGCATAGCGGACGAGCCTGGACTTCCTCTAAATATTCATGAATTTCGCGGGTGAACGCGTACGCAAAAGAGGGCGCGCCGGAAGGTGAATGGGGAAACAGAAGCTCTTCGACCCTCCCGTTGCGTCTCACGCTTCTCGCCCGCGGCAGATAAGTGTTCTGTATACACACGCGCACTCGCGCAGCAATGGTCCTTGTCAATATAAGCGTGCAGCGTTATCAAAGCCTATGGAAGTATCGTGAGCCAATCAAGACCGCGGGCACGCGTGAATATAGCTCGCGATTGGCTGACATATGGGCTGTCACATCACTTGGTGTCAGATTGGCTAGAGAAGCGACACGTGAATGGTGAGCGAATTAAGTCTTGTGCTTATGTGTGAACAGTTTTGTGAAATTGGTGAGTGATTAGCTGACGCAAGTTCGTAGCGTTCGCAATGCTGCATGGTTTTGTTACACCACAGTGTGCAGAAAAAGAGACAGGGAAAGAGAGACTTTGTGAGTGAGTAGCCTGTTCGTGGAAGGGTTAAGTGGGATGGGGAGGGGAAGGGGAAAAAGGAAGGAAGTGAGGGGGTAGATGAGAAAGGGCTACATTGCATGCGGCGCGCACTGGTTCGAGCGAATGGGGAGAAACTGCTAGAAGTGAAAGCGGCAGTTGGGAGTGTTCGGGCGAACGGGAATCATTGCTCGTGGAGTGGAGCCTTTTTGCATGTAATTGAAAAGCGGTGCGAAGTATCTAGAGTTTAGAAACGATATCCTCTTCTCTGTGCAGCGCTGCTCTGCAGAGAAGAAAATAGTTAGCGAGTAAAAACCGCAGGTATGTGGCGGCATCCTCCTCCACTCGCGGCCAAGTGGCTTGGAATGCATACACGATCACGCGCGACAAACTCACCCCTGTGCTGCCGCAAAATAGGAATGCAAATTCTTGTACTTCGAATTTTTTTCCACGCTCTTTGCGAAAGCTCTAGTTTACGCGAGTAATTTCCTTATATACGATCCAACAGAGGGAGTTAGGCAAAGTATGACGAGTTTTCAAAATGTAACAAAAGTCAACGTGACAAGAAACTTCATCACTTACTTCCATAGTCACGCCCTTTTGTGAAGAGGTGAGGTTTCGATCTCTAAGCAGAAACCTTCCATTCTCGTGTCTCTTATCTGCATTTTTTTTCTTGCGCCTTAGAAAATGTTGGTCAAATCCACAGAATACCGATCAATCCCGCCTCACTAAATTTCAGCCCCTCTTTTCTGTACAGGCTGCAGGCTCCTCTAGTCCCGCTGAAACATCGTTTACAGCTCCCCCAAGCGCGCGAACCTCAAAGCCATAAATGTCGATAGAGTGCGACGTAACTCTGTCGCTCCCGAGTGGGAAGTCGAGCAACACAGAAGAGGAAGTCTCGCTAGACGGCATGGGCACCGAGAGGCAGTGCTCGAAAAGCATGCATCCGACGACCGAAAAAACATGTTTGGAACGACGCCAAACCTTTTCCTTTTTCCGTGTTTGAATCGCTCGATGAAAAATTTGCATTCGTGGTTCGGCATCGATGCACGGTGAACTCCATTCAGTGCACTTTGCACTGCTCAGGAGATCTAAACAACGGCATCGGAAGCCTCCTAGGCTGGAGCGCCTGAGGCAGAGAATGTTTCTTTCACACACGCAATGCAAGGCGCTCCCGAAGTCACATACAACCTGGTGCTCCGTAAACTTCTTTCATTATGCCTTTATCGCTTATGGCGCATAGAGCCTCTTGTCGCACGCCTGTGGTTTTGGATTCATTTTGCTTATTGAAAGTGTTACTCATCAGCAGGCACAAACAAAGGTCTTGTTAAGAGTCTACGCGTCTAAATTCGTTTGACTTTACAGTCCTCTGACAATGTGGTCGTACTGGGGGTGGCGATACCTTTAGCTCCGATTCTCAGCAAACGCAGGCGAGCATCGAACATCAAAAGAACATGAAGCCATACTCCTCCGAAACAGTCCAAACTATCTCGTCAGAACTGGAGGCAGCGGGAAAAAAAGAATACTTATCATACTTGTAGCGCAGCTAGAGTGGGATTCAAACCGTCATTCGTGCGGCGTCATTCTCCGATGCCTAAGATAACTCGGCCAGCGCCACATTTCGAACTCGTTGCCTCCCGAGCTGAGCTTTGAAATCCGTCGTTTCCTCATCATCATCCGTCCGCTGTGCACTTCCAAAGACTTGCTCCCATGTTACAGCGGTTACAGCCAAAGCCACTTGAATCAGCGTGTAGAAAGGGTAGCCTACGTCGCCAGCGGCGATTTTCAGTACGTGCACACGCGAGTGAGCGGGGCCAAATCTGTCGCTGAGGCCGATGAAGAACGGGAGAGCCCTGCGGCGCTTTTAGCAGCGAAAGCAGCAAGGGATGATAAGCGCCCTACCGTGCAACAGCACTAGAAGCGGCTGAAAGCGGCGGCTCGTGAAGCACTACACTAATGGGAGAAAAGCGCGCTGTCCACATAAGAAAAGCGGCTAACGGCGGAAGCTCCCCAAGACGCCAAATCAGACAGTGAGACCATTCGCGCTGTCTAGCTGGAAGAACAGAAGTGGGTGAATACAGAGGCACGTTCAGTAGCCCACAAGCATGGGCGGCTACCCATGTGCGGCTACCACCATCTATGAGCCGTCGTATAAGGTGCGATATAAGGCGTATAAGGCGCCTTTCCAACCGTGCATTTCATGATTTCTGCCTACTCTCGACGACAAGATAGGCTACAAAGATTTTGTGTTCCTTCTGTCCTCGTTCCGTAGCGCTGTTGTGAATCTGTTTGTTTTGTGTGCATTTGGAACAGCGAGAATTCTCAGCACCTTGCATATATGTGCTGGGTGGTACGAAAGTTCGCAGAGTATCGGCAAGCCCCGAGGTGTAATCGCTAGGGTCAACCAGGCCAACCAGCTGGCCTCACATCATGTTGTCGATCGTGGTGTGCCTGTGAAGCCGTGCAGCGCTACAGAACCAAACCACAAGTCATTTAATGATTACACCCCCCCTTCAGCTTGAATGGAGTTAAGCTGCGCCTTGAGGGTGTGATGCGATAGCGTAGTGTGTTATATAAGTGGAAGAGTCTTAACGCTGGCGCACTAAAACAACTTTGGGCTCCGGTAGATCGCAAATTATATCACGCTATTGCAAGCTTCCCATGGCAGCGCACCTTCGGGCCGGATGTGCGGTTGTTTCGTTCAACAGATTATGTGAGGGCCCACTGTACCCTGGGAAAATCTGTGGAATGCTCCTTCGGTATCGCATCAGGTCGTCGCTACCTCCTATAGCGTCAAAACGGCACCGTTTGTATTTAAAAACAATGCCAGAGGAATCTTCAGCTTTCGGCGTGCTTTGAACGCGCGGAAAAGTTCCACTCGAGAATAACGGTACACCACGGTATACGACGACGCACGTAATAAATTAATTCCACCACGGAGCATCTGCAGCTGATTATTCGTGTTTTTACTATCTTTTTTTTTTGTTCAGCCGGTGGTCTGCATGTACTGACAGAAGCCTTGTGATCTGTGACGTGACGACCATACATGAGCGCCGCTTTAACGTGGCAGCATTAACAGCGTGTCTACTTTCGTTCAAATTAGCTTCGCAAGGAGCACATTCTTCTCGTCTCTCTTTTTTTTTTCTTAGTTCGGAGGTGCTTTTCTCTTTCTTCGTCCCCTGCTGCCCCTTTCCTTCTCAGCCCTCGTTTTACCCCCTTGCCACCACCAGGGGCAGCACGGCCTTGTGGGGGCTCTTCACGCGGCACTTTGCGCGGGGAAGAGGGAGGGAGAAAGATTAAGAGCGGGGTGGAGGAAAGCGTACGGGTGCGGTAATTAGAGGAGCTGTAGGCCCTGCTCAATTATGCAAGAACCCCGTGCGCAGCCGCTCGGGATTTGCGATCACGCCCTGCTTCTTGCACCTTCGTAGACTTCGTAAGAAAAACCGAGTAAAAGTATTAAAAAGAAAATACCTCGGACCATTCTGAGCAGCAGCCCAGCTCCGAGGCGTTCCTCTCTGCCACTGTTCTGGGTGCTACTGCCAAACTCGAAGCGGGCACGGAGAACTACGGAGGACTCGACACGCCTCGACCACCGTCACGTTTTTGGACGTGCAGAAATGAAATCCACGGCTTTTATCTTGCACACCGATGACGTCGATCATAAATGCGTGAAATCCGCTCGATTTGCATTTGTCCAGCGCAAAATTATTTACGGTTCTGCAATTAATTGTGCAAAAAAAAAATGAAAAGATATATGAGGAAAAGATAATGACAGCAACTGAAGTGACGCTGGTATCTGATGAGATCACAGAGTTGTCATGCCTACTCATATGAGCTGCCTGGAGGGAACAAAACCACGTGCAAATGAGAAATTTACGCATATTCTGGAGGTGCGCAGGCCTTTCCTCCTGCTGAGCAGAAAAGCAAGATATCATGTCCAGCTTTCTCGAGCAAAAATTATGAAAACTGGAAAATTGTAAGACAGTGTTATGGAGATATTGCAGGTAATAGTTCATTATTCTGATGTGCAGCAAAATACTTCTTTTGAAGTGTTTCCATCGATTGCATCGAACATTTAAGACTGCCATAGAAAACCAATCGGGAACGGTTTAGGCGATGCCAAAAACTTGAATTGGCAAAACAATGCAAGACTGCCGTCGGGTAACCTGCGGCTATATTGACTGTTATAGTGAAATATTACATTATATGAAAAAAAATTGCGTTCATAAATCGTTTCCCGCTCAAAAATGCTTTTGTCGAGAATTGCTGGGTATGACCGTAATCGTATAGGTATGCATACTATCACCCGCGCCCACCGCATTACTATCGCTGCCCTTGCTCCTGTCGTCATTAAACCAGATCGCGACCGACCATTTTATGGGGGACACAACCAGGATGCCAGCAGGTTTTACACTATATTCGGTCTCTGTGTACTCTGTCCAAGTACGATGACGTCATGCATGTTGCCGCAAAGATGCGCGCTCTCTTCTTGGGCTATTCTGCCTCGTACTCTCTGATAGACCAACAGTGTGCGCAGAGGCTGTAAAAAAAATGGCAATGGCTTACCTCAGCTGGGCCAGGATATACGTAGAGAGAGGTACGGTATATCCCTGGTTATGTCTAGTTGTTTTGCTTATTGTCATGGCTACGTGTCAGACATTAAAGACGAGACATGTGGTGAAGGCGGCACGTGTTATTCAACTTTATTGACTGCCAGAAAGACGGCTCGGTGATCCGTAAAGTAACACGCAGCTGGTCAGTCGGAGGCGAGCGGCTACGCTGCGCAGCTACAACGTCACTCGGCTCCTCGCGCATGCGCACAAGTGGCGCTGAAGGCCCACAGCGAAACGGCGAGACTGCGGGTAATGTACTTCTCGCTACAAAAGGCGGTTAGCGGCGCATGCTTAGCGCTCATGCATCGAGGCGGATCAACGATGCGGCCAAAAATTACCCCATCAACGGAAAAGATGCTGTTCCTCCTCACTTTCTCTTATCTCTCTGCATCTTTCAGTTCTTTCATAGGTCCCCTGCCGGTGCGGTCCATGTGTTCGCTTAAAGACAGTTGTATTTGTCTGAGTGACAGGGTACATACCCGCGCAGGGGGATAGGCCAGGGTTCAGTAAGGAGGGCCAAAAAAAGGGGGGTGGGGAAACTGGTGCCAAGCTAATGGTTGTGCTTTGGTTATGACAGCTTTCCCTTCCTTTTAACTTCTTCCTCAATTTCACTTTAGTCACAGGTGAACAGCCGAAGGAGCTCTGGGGTTATGGCGTACGGCTTCTATGCACCAGGTCGCTTTGGGCGCATTTCGAAGGAAGCTAAATAGAAGAATGTAAGTGTGCTGGTCAAAACTAATCTGTAGCCATCTACTACGGCGCCTCTTTGCCTCCTTCTTGTTTCACTCACTCCTTCAGGATCCATTCCCCCATGGCACGGTTGAGGTGTACACCCAGGGATGAGACAGTTAATTCGCCTTTCCCTTCCTCGAAACCAATTTTCAATTTTAGCTGAGGGTCTGGCCGACCGACCGACCGACCGACCGACCGACCGACCGACCGACCGACCGACCGACCGACCGACCGACCGACCGACCGACCGACCGACCGACCGACCGACCGACCGACCGACCGACCGACCGACCGACCGACCGACCGACCGACCGACCGACCGACCGACCGACCGACCGACCGACCGACCGACCGACCGACCGACCGACCGATTTACTGAGACGACAATACAAAGAAGTGTTCCTGTTAAAACATCTGAGTTTTGTACATCATAGGTGCCTTGCTAATTGTTACGCTACTAAACCCATAAACAGTAACATGAATTAACTATATGCGCATGACGAAAAACGAAAAATCGGCGCATGTTTTTCGGAATAAAAATTGTTGGACTATTCAGTGGAGGCTTTGGCGCTTTTGTTCGAGCACCCAAGTTACTGACGGCTTTCGCTAGACGGCCTCCCAATCCGTAGACGACGACGATGACAGTCGACGCGTGTTGCAAGCGAGGCCGGCAGAAGAGGCAAACAACAACAAAAACAAGCAGGGCTTACGTATATCAACTCAAAATATGAACTTTAAGGGTAATACGATTATAGAACGTCCCCGAAACTTTCTTTGTCGAGCGTTTTCGTTTTGCCGCACTCGGTGGCCCATTCCCTCATTTATTACTCACATACCTCCTAATACCCAATTCTTAACTTAATTTTCGATACAGCTGATTCTATTCTCATTATTTTGAAATTTTCTTTTAAGAAATATGCTGTCACCACCGCTCGATTCTTGACCAGTCGCCCACAGCGAGAAGGGGTCATTTACTGTCGGAAAACAGCAACAGGATTGAGCGGCGATGTCGAACCTCCACTTAGCGCTGGCTTACCGTGCTCGCCCTGCTCGACGCCGCGGCGCGCATCAGTTATGCGCTCCGTCTTTCCTTCGAGCCGCCCTGTAGCTTCGTCCACCGATCGCAGAACAGCATTCTCCGGGCGTTCACTCGCCCCTTAGTTCGAGGGCCGCATGCCTAGCTGCGTGCTTTGAGCGCAAAGCGTGACGCCCGCGTACGCAGAGAACAACGAGTCGCGCCGAGCATTGATGGAAGGAGTTCGATGCGCGCGACTGACTCTAGCGTGGCCCCCAGTCGCACGCTACGCTCCCGGAGTCGAACGAGAACGGCAACTCACAGGGAGCGCCAAACTTTTCCCGCACTCACGCAGCTGGCGTTTTTGTTTCGACTGTGGCAGGAGTTTTGCGTCGGAGTCTGCATGCTTCCAAATAAACGGAAGGAAGCACGTGGAGATAAAACGACGCCTTACAGGATTTTTTTTTGTTTTCCAATAATCTACGTCGGAGATACGAGTGACGCTCGCTTGGGGCGGCGTAGTGTCGGCACAGTGACGTCGGTGTCTCAGAAATGAAGTAAAACAACCCCAACGAGACTGGGAGACATACAAATAGGCGCAAAAGGATGAGGTGCTGCGAATACTTTTGTTGGCATCTTCGGAGACGGCAAAGCGGAATCCAAAAGCACATGTGAACACCTGTGCGTTCGAACTTAGACCATTTACTATAATTCCAAAGGCCTATATATATATATATATATATATATATATATATATATATATATATATATATATATATATATATATATATATATATATATATATATATATATATATATATATATATATTTTGCATTTACTCGTCCGTTTTGAGGACTTAAAGAATGACGAGGAAGCTCGAAGGAGCAAAGTAAATCTCTTCGAAAGAAAAACGTTCCGCGTGTCATCCTTTACTTCTCAGCCAGCGCTCGCAGCGCACATCACTCGGACAGCGTCCACAACACGAGGAAGGGAAACGGGGGGATATAACTACAATCACGAAACAAAACTGGCTGCAGGGGAAAGGCGGAGACGGCAAGCAATAGGCAGAGCCCGCACACATACACACACGCACGCTTGCAGTCCCGGGCAGGTCAGCGCGGCTGTCCAGTCAATGCTGCCTCGTCACGCGAACACCTGCACTACCACGTAGACGTCCTCTCAACGCAGCATCGACTCGTGGCCCTTCAAGTGCGCCCACGAAGATTACGGTCGGGTTCCACTGACTTATTCATCGTACTGCAACTCAACACATCGAACGGAGAGACTCGATCGTGCACGCGGGATCAGAGCGATTTTTGCTCGGCCGCGCTCTAACCGCGCCGGAAGTGCTCGGGGCATTGCGTTTGTGTCATTTCTTCTCCCGCTTCAACCCCCCCCCCCCCCCCCCCCCCCCCTCCAGCCACCTTTCTTCTCGACTCCCAAAACGCATCTTTTTTTCTTTCGCCATGAGCAGCATTGCGAAGAAGAAAAGGGTTAGGAAACGCTAAAGCGGCACGAAAGGAATAGTCGATAGCGTGGTTAGAGTATAGCCTGTCTGGACACATTGTTGCGAAGAAGAAGAAAAGAATTTACTCGTGAATCAATGATAGATCAAAATGCTTTGTGACGCCGCAAGGAAGGGGACCCTTATGAGATGAAGTGAGATCCACACACACACACACACAAAAATAAAAAATAGCGCAAGAAGGCGTCAGAAAAAAAATTAAACAAATTGATGATTTTTTTTTTATTCGAGAAGTCTGCCATGAGGCATAAGTTGAGAAAAGGGGGAGTGGAATGTAGGTTACAGAGAGTTAAAAGAAGGAGTGTAGACCAGCTGTAGGTGCACCCGTATTTTTTCATGCGTTCAGTCGCAGATACCACTGCAGAGGTGAGAGGAAATAACGGAACGACACGAAAAGCAACAAGCCAATAGCGTGATTAGAGTGTTCAGGAAAGAAAAAACAGCGCTAAATTGTACACAAACCACACAGAAAGACGGACAGGACGGGCGCTGACTCCAACTAAGTTTATTGAAAGCCACATGTAGCATATATATTGCCCGAAGAAGGTGAACGCATGCGCATTTCCCACATGGCAACAACACCCACACACACACGGACGATAACTTCTCATAATCGCGTATTTTTTAACAATCTGTGCTCACTTCCTCGTAGGGAGATAGAAGTGGTGCTGACGCACATGCCACTCGTCTCTTTGATAAAAAAGGCTTCTGCCAGTTCGCGAGCTAATCTATCTTTACTTCTGGTTAGAATTTTAATCTCTTCAAGTCGTGGTGCACAGTGCTTTTTATTTTCATCAATGCAAGAGCGGCAATGGGCGGGAAGGTTTTCGAACGAAACCGATGCGTTCGCTAAGGACCTTCTGTGTTCCCCGGCACGCTCGTTGACGCAGCGTCCGGTCTGACCGACGTACACTTTGCCACATGTAAGGGGGATCTCGTAGACCACTCCCGTGGCACACCTTACGTAGGGCTTTGAGTGCTTCTTCCCACACCAAATGTGGCTTTCGCACCGCTGCTAATCTTGGGGCACATCTTTGCCAATTTGCAGGGGGTGGAGAAGACCATGGGGACTCCGTACTTATTGCCAACTCGTTTTTAAATTGTGGGACACCTTGTGCATGCTACATGTGGCTTTCATAAACTTAGTTGGAGTCAGCGCCCGTCCTGTCCGTCTTTCTGTGTGGTTTGTGTACAATTTAGCGCTGTTTTTTCTTTCCTGAACACAATGTCACACAACTAGCCCAGCAAAACGTACTGTTAGCGTGATTAGAGTAGGACGTTGAAATTCAATGCCGGAGAGAAAGAAAGAAGGAAGTTAGAAAAGGAATAAAGGAAGAACGAAGAAAAGAAATAAGAGAGCGAGAGAAAAGAAGGAAAGAAAAAATTAATAGAAGAACAAAAAGGAAAAGGGAGAAAGAGAGAAAAAAAAGTGAAAGAATAAGAAAAGGAAGAGTGGAAGAAAGTAAGACGACAGGAAAAAATTAAGGAGGAAAGAAAGAAAAATGAAGGAAATGGAAGAAAGGCAATGAAATAACGGAATAAAGAAAGAAAGAAAGAAATAAAAAGAAAGAAAGAAGAAAGAAAGAGAGAAAGAAAGAAAGAAAGGAAGGAAGAAAGGAAGAAAGAAGAAAGCAAGAAAGAAAGAAAAGAAGAAAGAAGGAAAGAAAGGAAGAGAGAAAGAAAGAAAGAAAGAAAGAGAGAAAGAAAGGAAGAAAGAAAGAAAGGAGAAAGAAAGAAAAGAAGAAAGAAAGGAAGGAGAAGAAAGAAGAGAGAAAGAAAGAAAGAAAGAAAGAGAGAAAGAAAGAAAGAAAGAAAGAGAAATAGAGAAAGAAAGAAAGAAAGAAAGAAAGAAAGAAAGAAAAGAAAGAAAAGAAAGAGAAGAAAGAAAGAAAGAAAGAAAGAAAGGAAGAAAGAAAGAATTTTAAATTATTCAATGCACATTTTTCTTTAAAATACCAAGAAAGACACATCAGTGCGGTCTGTGCAGGTGGATAGTGCGGCAGCGTAGGCATAGAGCGTAATGAATATAATAATAGTTAAGTAAATCTATCAAAAACTTTTCACTTTTTTTTATGGCACCATTTATATTGCGAAACTGGACGCCTAAAACTTCGATGCCGAGCCCAGAGTATTAAATATCTGAGCAGACATGGTGGTTCCAAATATCGAAAGCAAAAAGATACGCGTTTGATAGATCCCTAAGTTCGCTTGCCGCATTGCACATTGCTAAAATACCCAAGTCCTCTGCCGAAATGTCGGCAAGCTCCCTGAGGCTTCGCCCTTGTTTGTTCATTTTGTTTTGTCAAGAAGATAATTTACTTTCCCCCTCTATACCGATGGTGAAGCTTAGCAGGTTAATTATACTGCCAACGTATCATTGTAGCGTCCGTTCGTTCGCGCAAGGCGCAGAAAAGGGGTGTTATCATTTTTGTTCGTGACGCGAGAAGCGACCGGATTAATCTCGATTGGTCACAGCCATGAACAGCTGCATCTACGTGTTTCTAGATTACTCTAGATGATCTCGACCTGTTATCTCGAAGTTTCCCTTGCTGGCTTTAAATTGAACGATGCCGCGAGCAGCGGGCATTCATAGTTTGGCCACTGACGAGCACGCTTGTTGCTTACGCCGCCACGGAGTGATTCAGTTCTTTTGCGGGCGCAAGTCAGCCCAAATAAAGAGCTTCGTTTGCAAGTCTTTCTGGTGTTTTCCTGACTGCTGGACTGCCGTCACTACAACGTGACATCTGGTGGAGGTGCTGAGTAGCCTTCCCTGTTTCCGGACACCCCCTACAAGTCGTGACGCCAGCCCTCTGAGTCATTCACCGCAGACCTGACTCCAGTCTACCACGCAGCCTCTGGAGCCTCCAGCCATGTCTTACGCCGCAGCATTGCGCCGTGCTGCACCTCGACGACAGGACCCAAGCCCCTATCGCCATTAGCCAGCTGCGCTGGAGCGCCGCCCTCTCGCCCCAACTCGCCCGTCCTACGAGCGTCGCACACGGCCTAGGGAAAATGCGGACTAGTGGAGAACACCCGACCAGCGCCGCCCCCTATGCTTCCACTGCGGAGAAGCCGACACATTCTCCGGTACTGCCCCTACAGGAGAATCCGAGGGTCCTCTTACGACGCCCACGACCCCGATGCGGCAGCGACCAGCCGAAATCGAGGAGTTTTTTGCGTCGGGAAGAATACTCATCGCCGAGCCGCCTATCACGTCCCCGTCGCCATTGTCACCGCGCTATGTATCTCCTAGCCGAGGCTACGCAGTGCGTGGACGCTCCCCCAGCCCCCGATGGTTAAACTGAGTAAAGCAGCCTCTGGAGGTGAGGTTGCTTCTGAGCGCAAGAACTACGATTCTCCATCGAGGAAAACACAAGACTATGCCCCAATTACGAAGACCCCTACGACGACGACGATGACGACGACGACGACCACGACGACGACCACGACGACGACTACGACGACGACCACGACGACCCCACGACGACGACGACCCCTACGACCACGACGACCACGACGGCCCCTACGACGACGACCACGACGACGACTACGACGACGACTACGACGACGACCACGACGACCCCCTACGACGACGACGACCCCCTACGACGACGACGATCCCTACGACGACGACGACCCCTACGACGACGACGACCCCTACGACGACGACGACCACTACGACGACGAAAACTTCGACAACACCGACGACGACGACACTGCCAGACTTGAAGCTTTTACCGCTACACTTAAACCTTACTATGAACGCTAAAGGACTCGAAGTTAGCATTCTCCGTGTTTATTTTCATTTTAAAGCACCGAGACGATGCTTCTTTGGAAGGGGGGTAATGCCACGTATCATTGTAGCGTCCGTTCGTTCGCGCAAGGCCGCAGAAAAGGGGTGTTATCATTTTTGTTCGTGACGCGAGAAGCGACCGGATTAATCTCGATTGGTCACAGCCATGAACAGCTGCATCTACGTGTTTCTAGATTACTCTAGATGATCTCGACCTGTTATCTCGAAGTTTCCTTGCTGGCTTTAAATTGAACGATGCCGCGAGCAGCGGGCATTCATAGTTTGGCCACTGACGAGCACGCTTGTTGCTTACGCTGCCACGGAGTGATTCAGTTCTTTTGCGGGCGCAAGTCAGCCCAAATAAAGAGCTTCGTTTGCAAGTCTTTCTGGTGTTTTCCTGACTGCTGGACTGCCGTCACTACAACGTGACAATACGAACCATGAAAGACGTTCTTAAAGCAATTGAAATATTTAGTTTCTGGGCTAATATAGACTAAAACTTTTCTGCAAGAAACTGTTTTATTGGTCACTAGCATCGCCTCAACACATCGAAGGACGTTACAGGGTTCATGATGTGACTTGTAAAAGTCTTATTAGCATGCATTCTTCTCTTATCACCCAAATGTTCTGGAATGAGTGGGCGATGAGTGAAGAGAATGTATATTAACGTTGTTACTAGCTTGAAGAAGAGAGAAGAAGGGCAAGGTGAAGAAAGGAAGAAGGGGAGGTGTTTTTGCCCCGTTCAACCCTGCTTCACCCTCGCCGACTGAACCGCTCGCCGCTGGCCTGTTGAACCAGCCAGAACGGCTCGGCTGTGAAATTACAGTGGTAACGATATTTTTAGGCAACTTCCCTTTTTTATGCGTTTGTTTAATGAGATCTCAAGTTTGATAGAGGAATAAAAATAAATATCAATTTTCAATGCTCATTGCACTACATACTGCTGGTACTCAAGAATAAAATTATAAAAAGCGCTTAAAAGATGAGCGGGGGCGTTTACCTTATGAACTGTTAATTTTGGTTTACTTATTTGTCGCTATTTCTGCGGCATACCCACCTGCAATAATGCCCTCGGCGCGCAACGTAGGTATATAAATAAATAAGTAAAAAGTGAAATATTTTGTGTGTTTGGTGATGATTTAGAAACAAACGTTGTGCTCCTTTAATTGCACGTTCATTTTTTTCTCTTGTATCAGAGGGATGTAACGTAATTTTGTTGTTCTGTACTTATTGGCGCTGGAGAGCCTTTTAGCTGAATTTCGCAAAAGATGGGCTGTTCTCGTTTTTTATCGCGTGGTAAAAATTTAGGCGAACTTTTAAAAGTGAAAATATTTGGAGAGAGAGAGAGAGTTTTTCTTTTAAAATTGTTGGCTGTTCTAGCGCTTTGAGCTTAAGCTCTTAGCATTATTTTATTCAAGCAGCGGAAAACCGCAGGAAGCCTCCAGTTGAAATTTCAGCCTTAGAGTAATAGTTTGAAGACTGGCGCCATATTTTGTCCACACTCTTATCTTTTTTATGTTAAGCGTCAAAATACTGAATTTGCGGGTGTGACGAACAGATGAGTGTCAATAATGAAAAAAAAAAATTAATTACTTTACAACATTATTCTTTGTTCTATAGCTCGCCTGAGTTAAAAAATTTGCAGTTAAAATGGGCATCTCCCATCTCATATATTTTTTTAGCAAGAAAACGTTTTGTTTAATCGCCCAGCTGAGGCAAACTTTATTGACAGGTTCTGGGGCCGGTAACTCCGCACAAGGTTGTTTGATGCACTTATTCCTGACTGACAAAACGCGCGTTGAATTTAGTCTTGTATAAAGTGGACTCGATAGAGCCCGATTTACTCCTTTCAGAGCTGTGCTAACGCTTCTTGCACATATATTTATATCCTCATTGTTTTTCTAGAGAAAGGCTAGCTGGATCGATCTACGGATTCCAACATATGCCTATATAACATTTATACAAAGAGAGGTTATTGCACGAAGGGGAACCTGCGGTTACATTCCTCGAGGGAACGTTACTTCTAGGAGTCGGGAATTTCAATTAAGCTGTCACCACAGTTCTTAGTCCCGACTCCCCTTTTATAAGAAAAGAAATAAAACTTGAACTTGAGTGAACAAACGGTCATGTCGCTCGCGCACAATATGAGTTCCTTCATATTATTTTGTATACCCGAAAGATAAAAATAAAGAGTTCTACTTTAATGACACGAGGTAACAAGTTCTCGCTGGTTACGCTCGTTAAGCAGTCTGTGCACACATAACTTGCTCCTTAACACAGCCTCATACACAGGCATTGCAGCTGGATAAAGTTCTACGCTAAATTTAGCTGGTAGCACCTGAGCCCCTGTGCTTTCCTCGGCAGCCAACTCATTGAGAGGTCCACATCTGGGCACAACACAGCCCAGAAACTTCGCACCGGCTCTCTGGTGCTCGGGTAAAGTTCACGGAAACACTCTTTGGGCGCGAGACGGAGCCACTTTCTGACGTGCGAGGACACGGCGTCACGAAGCCAGTGCAGCGTGCGTAGCAGGAGGCAGGCGCGCCTTGCTCATCAGGCAGGGAGCATTAAAGCCGCTGATGAGCGAGGCGCGGACGAAGCAGACGAACGAAGGAGATGCTGCCTTGTTCCTGCCGGTGCTGACCGCGGAGAAATTCACGCGGGGTGCTACTATCTTACGAGTTGGCCCGGGGGGGGGGGGGGGGGGGGGGGGGGGGGGGGGGGGGGGGGGGGGGGGTGCTGTGAGCAAAGCGAAGGCGCGGAATTCGCGTCGAGGATTTGCGAGCAGTCCTCCCCTCCCCTCCTGCCTCCTGGACTCCTTCTTACACAATCCAAAGGATATGCTCGCACAGAACAACGCCTGTTTGCAGCGTGTGCGCCACGCAAACGCGCGAATGCGCTGCGTATTGCGTCTCGCCGAGCGAGTCGGGTGTAATTGCTTTCCAAGGGCGGCGAGCTCTGGGAATGCGACTCTCTCACAAGACAGGCATATTAATGTGTCGTTTGCGCATGCATTTGTGGCTTGGAATTGTTTTGGCTTAGCCTAAGCAGAAGCGTGTGTGCGCAAAGAACGGCCTAGAAATCTAGTTTACACTTGTAAATGCGCCAGAATGTCTGTCTTTCCTCGATTGAATGTGCGCTAAGGCGACAACATGGAAGTCACCAACATTGTTACGGACTTATACCATTTTGTAAACATACAGACCTTTTGAAACCTGTGTGTATGTGCATTGAAACCAGTGGGCTTGTTGCCTTTCAGAACTCAGCCGTCGTAAGTGTAGATAGCTTCTTGAAAGTGCCCTTGTTCAACCTCAGCTCGATCGTTGGTTCCTCTGAACCTGCCCGGTAGATTAACAAACAAGGTATTTCTCCTGTGTGGCCCAGTGTTTTGTAATTTTTTTATCATGTGTTAACCATGACTCAACAATTATATTTGACAACGTACCAGTTCAGCGAATTCTTAGATGCGGTGATGACTGCTTAGTGATAAAAAGCTAACCATACATTGATGTTTTTCCGTGTTCAGATAACGTGAGAAAAGGCTCGTCCTTACCCATGAGCTTCCTAGGAATATCAGCATGCCGTTTTTCGATATTCATATCATGTTTTTAGAAGGACAATCATGCTGGTTCCAGGCAATAAGGAAAGACCATCTTCCTTTTGGCTCAGCACATTCCAAGACTGTGAAAAACGCGATTGCTTCTCTTTGCCTAGAAATTGCGCTACTTGGGTCCTGCATTCCCACGCGGTTGAGGCCAGTTTTAATAATGAGACTGAAATGCTTCAGTTGGACGGCATCTCCTGTTCTCTTACAGTTCGGCGTAGCCGAAACCGTGCTTCAAAGGTCAAGGTCAAAACAAGAGCCAAGCCGAAGATGGGATCGAATCGACCAGCGGGTGGTCCCTTATGTGCATCAAGGGGTGCATATCCTGCAAGAAAGTGGCGAACAGTTAAGATGTGCCCCCTTTATTAATGATTTAGCTTTATAAAAATCTGTGCAAGCGGAAATGACAACCACTGCGACGCGTGACGACTGACTCGTTTCTAACCTTGTGACGCCATCCCAACCAGCCCACCGTGGTAGGTGGCAGTTAAATTAATTAATGGCAGCGAGAAGTTGCTCTGCAACCAAGGTTTCGCAAGCCCCACCGGTGGCTGTGTTTGGAACCGCCACCTTCCGGGGCAGTGGCGCATCGCTTAGCCGCGGCACCACTGCGCCAGGAGTGGTATGAGGACTCCCAGCGATCTATGAATGTGAAGTAGGGAGTGACCGATTCCGCATATACGGGCATTAGCTACAACAGAACCAGCAGCAACAGAAAATGCTAACGCATTCAAACGAACCATCGAAGATCGCCTTAGTGTTTTTTCGGTTTTTTTTTTCTCTGCGACACGACAGCTGAGCGGCTTACGGTCGCGCTTCGCGCATAAGAAGCCCCAGTGCAGCAATAAGCATGCCAGGCGCTATGTTGCCTATGTGCTGTCCGTAGTCCGTAGGTTGTGAAAGAAAAGATGAGGCTAATTTGTCACAGCACTACCAAGCTCAGTTGCGGTAAATACTGGGCAGGAGTGGGCACGTGACCGCAGCGGGGACCTAGTCGTCTGAGCATCCGCCTCGCAAGCGGGAGGTTGCGGGGTTCGATCCCCAGTGCCACCGGGTGCCCGCCGGTGAAACAATGGGCCCCAGGCCTGGTGCTCGGCTTAATAAAGGTGAAATGCCTGGGAACTGGGGCTTTGGCCCCACCTTGAGCATTAGGAAAATACCTTCTGCCATGGCGCACTTTGGCCACAGATGCCCTTGCGCCATAAAAATCCATCATCATCATCAGGAGTGGGCACGTGATTGTGCGCGAGATGATGGAGGCGCTTCATATTAGAAAGGCGGCACGTGTGTCAATGATGCTTCCTTAGCGCTACATATGAATGAAAGCTCTTTTCTCGACCCGTTCTTGTAACGCGAATTTTTTGAAGTTGTTAAGTTTGGGCTGTTCCTAGAAGCCTTTAATCTCGTTGTCCACTGAATTTTGTTGCTGATGACTTTGTTGATTTATTGGTTTTTACTTCTTACACTTTTGCTACTAGCGTGTGACGCTGCTTTTGAATGATTTGCTTCTTTCGTTCTAGCGAAGCGAAACTTTTATGCGTGGGTCAAAAAAAAAAAAATTAGATCCACACATGTCCTCCGCCAGTGTCTTGTTTTGTTAGTTTAGGGGTGTGCATGTTTCCATATTGCTGGTTGTTCGTTGATTCATTTACGGAGGCTTAACGACCCAAAGCTACTCAGGCTATGAGGGACGTCGTAGTGAAGGCTTCCGAAAATTTCGACCACCTAGGATTCTTTAACATGCACTGACAGCGCACACTACACGAGACTAGAAATTCGCCTCCATCAAAATTCGACCGCCGCGGCCGGGATCGAAGTCAGCAGCCTAGCGTCATAACCACTGACCACCGGTATTTTTGGCCTTGTGGAGATGAGTCCTGTGAAGTTATTTCTGATATATATATATATATATATATATATATATATATATATATATATATATATATATATATATATATATATATATATATATATATATATAATGTAGGATGGGGTTGTGGCTGAGCAGAACCTAGGTCGCTTTGCAACGTTCAGCAAAGGTGCAGGCCAAGCGTTCGGGCTGCGAGCGAGCGTCACACCTCAGGATCGTCGTCGTCTTTCACTACTACAGTTCACCACAGTGAGCGAGCACGGCTGCTACACTACAATTACCCCCCGGCGAAAAAGGAGGCATCCTGCCGACTTAGGGCGCACAGATGGTAGGCGGATCGTAGTACGGCTTGAGACGGTCAACGTGCACTGTTTCACGGCCACGACGGCGCGCATCTTGCGGCGGCGAAAGCGGTTCAATGATGTAGTTGACTGGAGAGGTCTGGCATACGACACGGTACGGGCCGTGGTACTTTGAAATGAGTTTTGTGGAGAGACCGGGACTGGTGGAGGGAACCCAAAGCCACACGAGCGAGTCTGGGGTATAGGACGGAAGCGGACTGGTAGGGGCGCGAAGGTGCTTCTGGCGATTCTGATCTTGCGTTGTAAAAGAGCGGGCAAGCTGGCGGCATTCTTCAGCATAGGTCGCTGCTTGAGAAAGGGTAAGAGACTCGGAGATATCAGGGCGATACGGAAGCACGGTATCCATGGTACAGGAAGGCTCGCGGCCGTAAAGAAGAAAGAACGGAGAGAAGCCAGTTGTGCTCTGTGTGGCAGTGTTGTACGCATATGTTACAAATGGGAGAATGCGGTCCCAGTTTGAGTGGTCCGAGGCAACATACTTGGCGATCATGTCGGTCAATGTGCGATTGAAACGTTCAGTAACGCCGTTCGTTTGAGGGTGGTAGGCCGTAGTAGAGCGGTGAACAATGCGGCATTGGCGAAGTAGGGCTTCGACGGTGTCTGAGAGGAAGACACGGCCGCGGTCACTCAGAAGCTCCTTAGGAGAACCATGGCGTAGAACGAGATGATGCAGGATGAAAGACGCAACGTCGGGCGCAGACGCGGATGGCAAAGATGACGTTTCGACGTAGCGGGTAAGGTGATCGACTGCCACTATGACCCAGCGGTGTCCAGCCGGAGTTATGGGAAGGGGCCCGTAGAGATCGATGCCAACGCGGTCGAATGGGCGCATGGGGCAAGGCAAGGGCTGCATCGGAGCAATGGAACGGCGAGAAGGGGCTTTGTGGCGTTGGCATTCCGGGCAGGAGCGAACGTATTGTCGAATGAAACGGTACATTCCCCGCCAGTAGAAGCGGAGTCGAAGGCGCGTGTAGGTCTTCACCACACCGGCGTGAGCGCACTGGGGGTCGGCGTGAAAAGAGGCGCAGATGTCGGAACGCAGGTGGCGAGGAATGACAAGGAGCCATTTGCGACCGTCGGGAAGGTAGTTGCGGCGGTAAAGGAGGCCATCCCGTATTGCGAAGTGGCGGGCTTGACGACGGAGAGTGCGGGTCGCAGGTCGCTGAGATGGTGTAGACAGGAGAGCGAGGAGGGAAGCGATCCAGGGGTCCCGTTGTTGTTCAAACGGCATGTCGGCAATATCAAGGGAGGACGCATCAGCGGTGGCGAAAGATGTGGAGTCTAAGTCACAAGGTAGCGGGGACCGCGATAGTGCGTCGGCATCAGAATGCTTACGGCCAGATCGATAGATGACTTCAATGTCGTATTCTTGTAAGCGCAACGCCCAACGAGCAAGACGGCCTGAAGGGTCTTTGAGGGACGACAGCCAGCAGAGGGCATGGTGGTCGGTAACGACAGAGAACGGGCGACCATATAGGTAAGGGCGGAACTTCCCAATAGCCCAAATTATTGCCAAGCACTCCTTCTCTGTCACGGAATAATTGCGCTCGGCCTTTGTCAAAGTGCGGCTGGCATACGCAACAACATGTTCGGCGCAGCCGGGCTTGCGCTGAGCCAGCACGGCACCGAGGCCCACGCCGCTGGCGTCAGTGTGAATTTCAGTGTGCAGGCTGGGGTCGAAATGGCGGAGGATCGGCGGGGACACAAGCAGGCGCCGAAGCGTTGTGAACGCCGCGTCACAGTCTGGTGTCCAAGACGAGAGGCTGGTGTCGCCGGCAAGCAGATCAGTCAGGGGTGACAGGATGGAAGCGAAATTGCGTACGAAGCGGCGAAAATAAGAGCACAGCCCGATGAAGCTACGCAGCTCTTTCAGGGAGGTGGGTCGGGGAAACTCGGCGACTGCGCGCAGTTTTGCAGGATCGGGAAGGACGCCTTCTTTGGAGACGACGTGGCCCAAGATGGTAAGCCGCCGGGCTGCGAAGCAGCACTTCTTTAAATTCAGTTGCAAGCCGGCGTCGGTCAAACATTGCAGGACACGCTCGAGGCGGGCCAGGTGGGACGAAAAGTCTCGAGAAAAGACGACGATATCGTCCAGATAGCACAGACACGTGTGCCACTTGAGTCCGCTGAGAACTGTGTCCATCATGCGCTCGAATGTGGCCGGCGCATTGCACAAGCCGAACGGCATGACGTTGAATTCGTAGAGGCCGTCAGGCGTAACAAAGGCCGTCTTTGGCCGATCAGCAGCAGCCATGGGCACCTGCCAATAGCCGGAGCGGAGGTCCAATGAGGAAAAGAATTCTGCGCCTTGCAGGCAGTCGAGGGCATCGTCAATACGGGGAAGTGGATACACATCCTTGCGCGTAATCTTGTTGAGGCGACGGTAATCAACGCAAAAGCGGATGGATCCGTCCTTCTTCCGCACGAGAACAACGGGAGAGGCCCAGGGGCTGTGAGAAGGCTGGATTACGCCGCGCTGAAGCATGTCGTCCACTTCCTTGGTAATGACGGTGCGTTCAGGGGCCGACACGCGATAAGGACGCTGGCGCAAAGGGGCATGCGTTCCGGTGTCAATGCTGTGTGTGACGACGGATGTGCGGCCAAGAGAGCTGTGCGGGAAGTCGAAGGACGTACGGAAACGTTGAAGTAATGCGACGAGCTGATCACGTTGGTGCGGCGAAAGGCTGGCATCGATAGATCGGGAAAAAACAGAAACGGTGTCTACGTTTGGCGTAGCAGGAGGCGAACCAATGGCATCTATCTGGAGAGGGGCAGGTTCGTCAGAGACGGAGTATGGAAGAGCGTGATCGACTGATTCTACATGGCCCAGGCATTCGCCGCGGAGAAGCGTTGATGGACAAGAAAAAGGGTTCGTGACATAGATTGCGCTGTGGCCATCGCAGACAGTCAGAAGAGCGAACGGAAGGAGGAAACAGTGGCGACGGGCAGCGGCATCGGTCGGAGTAAAGAGAACAGTTGAATCAGGATCGCAGGCGCAAGTGAGGGGAACCAGGGCAGCAGAGAAGGCAGGGATGTCAGTATCTGCAGCGACCAGCATTTTACCGAGGCGGAGAGAGGTGTCGGACGGCAGAGTAGCGCAGAGCGGAGACAGTTCAATGCTGGCACGGGCACAGTCGATGATCGCATGATGAAGGGTTAGAAAGTCGCAGCCCAGAATGACGTCATGAGAACAGGAGGACAGCACGAAAAACTCGGCGATATACACAACATCCCGGATAACAAGGCGAGCTGTACATAATGCTAGAGGTTGAATGCGGTGCGAGCTTGCAGTGCGGAGGCAAAAGTTCGAAACAGGCGTCGTCACTTTACGGAGTCTACGGCAAAGGGCTGCGCTAATAACGGATACAGCAGCGCCCGTGTCTACAAGGGCGAGAACGGCGACGCCATCAACATATACTTCGATAACATTCGCAGGTGAAGACGGAGGACTTGGGCAGTTCGATGGAATCGCAGTTCTTGCCTCCGGAACTGCGGCTGTTAGTTTTCCTCCGGACGAGAGGGTGATCGCCGGCGCATGGGAGAGATAGATCGGCGACGGGGAGAAGGCGACCGGCGTGAAGAATATGAAGAGCGGTCAAGGTGGAAGGAGTCCGCAGGGGTGCCGGAGGGAACTGGTTGCGAGGGAGGCGCAGGGTCGTAGTGGAATGGGCTTGCCTCGTCCCGGAAACTCGGCGGGTGTTGGCGACAAAGCCGGGCGACGTGGCCCGGCAAGCCACAGGAGTAACATATGGGGCGGTTGTCGTAGGTACGCCATGGGTTCATGACGGCACGGCGAGGCGGCAGGCGACGACGGACAGGTGCCGGCGGAGGTGGTAGCGGTGCGACAGATGGGTGGTTAACGTAGACTGCGGGGCGTCGGGGTCTGGCGGCAACCTCAGCGTAGGTGAGGGGGGCAGCCACAGGCGGAGGCCGAGGGCTAGAGGGCAAAGCTTCGGCGACCTGCTCTTGGATGGTGCGTCGAAGGGTGGGATCTATGGGTGACGCAGGGTCGCCAGACACAGGCAGTAGGGACAGTTGGCGGGCCACTTCTTCCCGTATGAAGGCCTTGATCTGGGGAAGCAGGGAGGCCGAGTCAGAGACCAGACTGCAGACCGCCGGCGCAGGAAGGGACTCGTCGAGGACTCCGGAACGGCGAGTAGAATTCCTCTGCTTCCTGAGGACGTCATAGCTCTGACAAAGCTGAATGACATCCACCACCGTTTGCGGATTCCTGGCGAGCAACATTTGGAACGCGTCGTCGGAGATGCCCTTCAGGATGTTGCTAATTTTCTCGGCCTCCGGCATGGATGGATTGATGCGCTTGCACAGGTCTAGAACATCTTCTATGTAACTGGTGAAGGTTTCAGTGGCGTGCTGAGCGCGAGCGCGGAGGCGTTGTTCGGCGCGCAGTTTGCGCACAGCTGGGCGGCCGAATACCTCCGAGAAGCTGGTCTTAAAGGACGACCAGGTAGGCAAGTCGGCCTCGTGGTTGCGGAACCACAAGTTGGCAACGTCGCTGAGATAGAATAGTACGTTACCAAGCTTGGTGGCATCGTCCCACTTGTTGTGGGCGCTGACGCGCTCGTAAGTCGCCAACCAGTCGTCAACATCGTGGTCGTCGGCACCGCTGAAGACGCTGGGATCTCGCTGCCGGAGCCCGCCAGAACACAGGATGGTAGGCGACGGGATGGAGGCTGTCTGGCTGGTGACTTCAGGCATAACTGGCGGCGAAGGTAAGGTGCGGCTACGGAGCTCCAGGATGAGGACGAGAGGGGGAACTTACAGCAGCCTCCCAGCACCCAGCACCTCCACCCAGCACCTCCACCAAATGTAGGATGGGGTTGTGGCTGAGCAGAACCTAGGTCGCTTTGCAACGTTCAGCAAAGGTGCAGGCCAAGCGTTCGGGCTGCGAGCGAGCGTCACACCTCAGGATCGTCGTCGTCTTTCACTACTACAGTTCACCACAGTGAGCGAGCACGGCTGCTACACTACAATATATATATATATATATATATATATATATATATATATATATATATATATATATATATATATATAGCAGCTGGTCGTGTTCGCCTCTCTGTCGTCTTTGGTATATTGTCGTCGTAGTGCTCTTTCAATCGATAACAAGCACCTACTCGCCCATCAGTCTGCCATTCTGAAGAATGGCCGTTCAGTTGTCCTGTTTTCACTGAAATAGGCTTCAGTGGAGCAAGTCATGAATAGGAGTGAACTTTCTGTTTGGTTTGTTGTGGAGAAGTTACTTCTAAAACAGCCTTTGGCATGATCGTCTCTCTTTTTACCTGTCTTTTTTTCTCATGTATTCTATCCTTCTTGAAGTGGGCGTACAATCTTCCTTTTTAATTATGATACATACATCTGATGTAAGAAATATCATGCATGCAAGCATCTATGTACGCAGGCGCGATTCGTATGTCCTCACTGACCGAGTCAGATAGTGTTGCTTTGCTTTCTATTAATGTGGCCATTATTATCATTGTCCCCATCATCATCTTCTCTGAACTATCTACACCTGAACTAACCACTTGCAAAGTATACAAGGGCTCACTAATGTGAAATTTACGGCGTGTGACGCTTCCTTACCAACCCACAAAAAACCCGTTTGTCAAAGCGAATGAAATGTGCTTTCGATAAACTCTGCGCCAACAATAACAACCGCAGATGTCGCACAAGCCTGAAGACCAGATACGTGTTTCTGTTCTGCCGTCGAAGCATGGCAAGCTGACAAGAGTTCAAGCCGCTCTTCCGGTACCAAGGAGGAGAACGTTGAATGGGAAGTGAGTGAGGGATGCGCGAAAGCTTCCTTGTTAGTCGATAAAGCGGACTCGCGGAAGAGTGGACTGGAGAGCGTTTCTAACGCTGCGACGGGTCATGGAGAGGGGTTCCTGGAAGGTCGGACGGAGCGGATCAACTGGCGCCTTCCGTGAACACCCACTTTGGTTCTGTTCTATTTTTCTCTCAAACGGAAGCTTGTGATTTAATACAAAAAAAAAAAATAAGATAGAAGATCGAAGATCGGACAGGATTTTCTTGCCGTCATTTTCTCTCTCTCTCAGAATTTGCGATCTCTGCTCAGAAGGCAGCAGCCCGTGAACATCGCGGTGAGTGTCAGGCGCCCTTTGTTGTGATTGCTTCCCCGTCGCTATCCGTGAAACATGCAAGTAATTGATTGCAAGAAGCCGAGAAGAACAAAATCGAGTGCGGGGATCGCATCTTGGGCGCATCCTTCCTTCGTGGCATTATGTTTCCTCTTCGCGATTGGCCAGCCCTGCGACGGCCACAACAGCCGACTAACGATAACGCTCACTGGCTGTCAACCCTGAGGTCAGAGACGGCAGCTGTCAGTCACAAAGGACAAAGGAGCAGATTAGAAAAGATGGCTCCAAGCTCTATATTGTAGCGTGCAACGCCAAAAAGAACACCCGCGCAGAGACGAAAAACCTGCGGCGGTCCCCTAGTGGTTCGAGCGCGCGCGAGAGAGCCAACTAACTTCTTCCTCTTCTAGCGCATGCGCTACTTCTGTCTCTTCTTCGAATGCATGTATCACTGCCCCCCTCTTCTGCAGCATCGACACGATGCGGCTGGGAGTGAAAAGTCAGCGAAAGGGTAGAACACAGCTGCAGTGGACCGCAGTTCAGTCAGGTAGCCGGTCGTGGTAAGGCTTCATGCGAACAACGTGTACGACTTCAGTTCGGTGCGACCGGCGCGATGAACAAGCTGTCGGGGCGGGAGCAACTGCATAAGTCACATCACTGATGCGGCGCACTACTTCGTAAGGGCCGAAGTATCGGCGAAGCAGCTTTTCAGAGAGCCCGCGGCGACGAACAGGTATCCAAATCCACACAAGGTCGCCGGGAGCATAACTGACGAAACGGCGTCCACAGTTGTACTTAGTGGCGTCAGCCTCCTGTTGACGGTGGATGCGCAGGCGGGCCAGTTGACGCGCTTCCTCAGCACGCTGAACGAAGGTATCTACGTCGATGTCAGCGTCAGAGTCGCAGTAAGGGTCGACGGGCAACATAGCATCCAACGGAGGGGTCACCTGGCGACCGAAGACAAGCTGAAAGGGGGTCAGTCGGGTTGTTTCCTGCAGGGCGGTGTTGTACGCAAACGTTACGTACGGCAGAATGGCGTCCCAAGTTCGATGCTCGACGTCAACGTACATTGATAGCATGTCGGCTAGTGTGCGGTTGAGTCGCTCTACCAACCCGTTTGTCTGCGGGTGATACGCCGTAGCACGTCGGTGGCTCGTGTGCGTCAGAGTCATCACGGACTGGGTTAAGCGGGCCGTGAAAGCAGTTCCCCGGTCAGTAATAACAACGGCGGGTGCTCCATGACGCAAGACAATGTTGTGGACGAAGAACTGCGCCACTTCAGCAGCAGTGCCCTTGGCAAGAGACGTGGTCTCAGCGTACCGTGTGAGGTAGTCAGTCGCAACGACTATCCAACGCTTTCCAGACGAAGACTTCGGAAATGGGCCAAGGAGGTCCATGCCCACTTGATGGAAAGGGGTCTTCGGTGGATCGACGGGGTGAAGAAATCCGGCCGGTTTCAATGGAGGAGTCTTCCGACGTTGGCATTCACGGCATGTTTTGACGTAGGCCCGCACCGATGGGAGTAACCTGGGCCAATAATACTTTTGTCTAATCCGCGCGAGTGTACGGCTGACTCCAAAGTGGCCGGCAGATGGTGCATCATGACAGGCACTCAAGATCTCAGACCGCAGCTGTGATGGTACGACGAGTAGGAACACTTCTTCGCTGTTGGCAAAGTTGCGTTTGTAGAGAACACCAGACCGTAAAGTGAAGGTGTGAAGCCCTCGAAGAAAAACACGCGGAATGGGAGCTTCACTGCCTTTGAGGTAATCGATGAGCGGCGCCAACTCCGTGTCCGCCCTCTGAAGCTGCGCCATTTGGGTGGTACTAACAGAGCCCAGGAAAGGAAAATCATCGGTGGTTTCTTCGGTATTGATTGGGATAGGCGCGCGCGACAGACAATCCGCATCCTGATGCTTGCGGCCAGACTTGTAAACTACTGTTAAGTCGTATTCTTGCAAGCGTAAGCTCCATCTAGCCAAGCGTCCTGAGGGATCTTTGAGGCTCGCCAGCCAGCATAAGGAGTGGTGGTCGCTTACCACACGGAAGGGTCGTCCGTAGAGGTACGGTCGGAACTTGCAGATGGCCCATATCACTGCAAGACATTCTTTCTCCGTCGTTGAATAATTGGTCTCGGAGCGCGTAAGTGTCCGACTAGCATAACTGATGACCCGTTCTGCACCGTCTTGCCACTGAATCAGTACTGCACCAAGGCCAACATTGCTGGCGTCAGTGTGGATGTCCGTGGCAGCATGCTCGTCGAAATGGCCGAGTATCGGAGTGCTTTGCAGACGGCTGCGAAGCTCGACAAATGCAGCCTCTTCGTCGGTCCCCCAGAGGAAGGGCGTGTCGTCACGGGTCAGTGCGTTCAGCGGTTCCGCGATTTTCGAGAAATCTTGAATAAAGCGCCTATAATAGGAGCACAGGCCTAAAAACCGGCGAACGGCCTTCTTGTCAGTTGGGCGTGGAAAACCTGAGACGGCAGCAGTCTTGTCAGGGTCCGGGCGACCACCTTGTGCGCTGACAACGTGACCAAGAAAGCGGAGTTCCTCAAAGCCAAAATGGCATTTCTCGGCTTTGATGGTGAGTTGCGCGGATTTGAGCGCTTGTAGCACAATGCGCAACCGCTCCAAGTGTTGGTCAAAGGTGGGCGAAAATATAACGACATCGTCCAGGTACACCAGGCAGGACTGCCATTTCAAGCCGGAGAGGACAGTGTCCATCATGCGTTGGAAAGTATCCGGTGCTGAGCACAGACCAAATGGGAGCACTTTAAACTCATAGAGGCCGTCAGGCGTCACGAAAGCCGTCTTCTCCCGGTCTCTCTCGTCCACTTCGATTTGCCAGTACCCGCTTTTAAGATCCAATGACGAGAAGTATCTGGCGTTCCGCAATCGGTCGAGCGCGTCATCTATCCTGGGCAGCGGGTAAACGTCCTTTTTGGTCACGCTGTTAAGTTTCCTGTAGTCCACGCAGAAACGCAGAGTATTGTCCTTCTTTTTGACAAGAACCACAGGCGATGCCCACGGACTGGTGGACGGCTGAATGACATCGTCTGCAAGCATCTCGGCAACCTGATTCTGAATGGCTTCTCTCTCCACCGGGGAAACACGATATGGGCGCTGGCAGACGGGTCGCGTAGTCTCGTCAGTGATGATACGATGCTTGGCGAGTGGAGTTCGGCCGACCTTCGAGCACGTAGCAAAACAGTCCGCAAATTCTGCGAAGAGGGCCGACAGAAGATCCCTCTGAACCGACGGTAAGGCAGGATTTATTCTGACTGACTGAAGAACGTGATGTGGGCCAGCATACTCCGGAGAGGGTCCTCCCACGGTGCACAAACCTGGAACCTCAGCAACGTCGTGGAGGAAGGCAATAGCCATGCCTTTGGCCAGGTGCTGATATTCGTTGGCAAAGTTAGTCAGGAGGACGTGGGTGCGGCCGTCACGTAGTTGGACGAGACCTCTTGCAACGGCAAGTCCCCGCTTAAGCAGCAGTGGACTATGGCTGTCCGCTAGGCCCTCGTAGTCATGAAAGAGGTCGTTCCGCACGAGCACCAGAACACTGCACCGCGGCGGCACCGTGACGTCGTTCTCGACAATGCGCAGAGCGTTGCTGCAGGGATCGCGGGAGTCAAAGCGCGCCACGGCCTGTTTGGTCGAGAACGTGACACGTGCCTCCTGAAAGTCAATCACAGCGCCGTTCGACTGCAGGAAGTCGATCCCCAGAATCAAGTCTCTGGAACACTCGGGGAGTACGACAAATTCACCAACGTACGTAAAACCACTAATCCCAACTCTAGCCGTGCACTTGCCCACAGGGGAAATTAGGTGGCCACCAGCGGTGCGAATGGGGGTCCCCGTCCACGGTGTCAGAACCTTCTTAAGTTCTCCAGCGAAGGCACGGCTCATAACAGAGTAATCAGCACCGGTATCGAGCAGCGCGGTAATGTCAGTGCCATCAATTGTCACACGCAAATCGGATGCAGCGTATCTGATACTGTCGCTGCCTCTCTCTGTCCGGGTATCGTCGGCTCGAGGGTTCCGCGATGGAGGATCTTGACACGTCCCGACGTCAGCGGCCTTGCCTCCAGAGGTCGCTGGTGTTAGTTTTCCCGACGCGGACTCGGCGAGCGACGGCCAGCAGAGCTACTCTGGCGGCCAGGGCTGGAAGAGCGATAACGGAGAGGCGAAGGGGAACGGGACTCGCGCCTTCCAGAGTAGGCAGGGTTCTGGCGTGCCCAGAGATGCTGTGCAATCTCATGCGGTCGTTCGCCGTTCTGAGGGCAGGGTGCGTCGGGATGGAAACCGCGAAGGCCCACTTGGCGGTACGGACAGGCGCGGTAGAGGTGACCAGGCTCCCCACAGTGGTAGCAGAGAGGCCTGCGGTCCGGTGTACGCCACAAATCCGACTTGCGAGGGCGTGGCCCAGCTGTAGCAGATGCGGTTGCAGAATACGTGGCGATGTTACTCACGGAGGTCGACGGGGTCACACCGTAGCCAGGCACGCTTGCGTGACATGTGCCGATGTTGCTCACGCCAGGCGTTGGGGTAATGGGACCGTAGCCTGTCGTGCGACGTACAACAGATGCGTACGTGGGTCGGTCATCGAATCGGGATGGCGCTTCGGGGACAGGAGGTGCCTGCGCAGCCTGTCGCACCTCGTCCCTGACAACTTCGGACAGCGCTGCCAGCGGCGCAGGTGCAACCTGAGGCAGATGGATCCGTTGCAGTTCCTCCCGGACAACGGAGCGAATTAGTTCACGCAAGGTGTCTGCACTGCCGCCGAGACACGACGAAAAGCCTTCGGGCACCATGCAGTTGATGTCGCGGTTGTACTGGCGGGCCCGTTGTTGCAGCGTCGTCTCCATCGTGGTCGCCTCGGTTAGAAATTCCGCCACCGTGCGGGGTGGGCTGCGCACGAGGCCCGCGAACAGCTCCTGCTTAACCCCACGCATGAGATGGCGCAGCTTCTTCTCCTCTGTCATGTTGGGGTCGGCGCGCTTGAAAAGACGGGTCATGTCTTCGGTGTACATGCGCACGCTTTCGTTCGTGCGCTGATTTCGGGAGTGCAGCGCAGTTTCGGCCTTCTCCCGGCGGTCAGCGTTGGGGAACGTAGCCAGGAGACTCCGGCAAAACGTCTCCCAGGTGGGAAGTGTAGCCTCGTGGTTTTCAAACCACGTCCGAGCAGACTCTTCCAGGGCAAAGTAGACGTTATTCAGCTTGCGCTCGTCGCACCAGCCGTTGTAGCGTGCGACCCGCTCGAACGTCTCCAGCCAGTCCTCAGCGTCTTCGAACACGTCACCGTGAAAAGATGGCGGTGTTCGCGGTGGGTGGCAAAGGATCGGCGCCAGGGGCCTGGTGTCAGCGGCCATGGCAGTTGGACTCGACGGTAGAGGCTGGATCGGCGGCTGGGTCCTGGTGTCAGTGGCCATGTCAGTTGGACTCGGCGGTCGAGGCTGCGTCGTCCTTGTTGGCGGGGGAAGGGGCCCAAATTCAGGCGATTCTCCGCGGAGACGGCGGCTGGGTCGCTGGTGAACCGGTGTGAGGTCCGTAGTGACGCTGTACGGAGTTTGCAGGTCGGGAAGCGTACCCCGCACCTCCACCAAACTGTAGCGTGCAACGCCAAAAAGAACACCCGCGCAGAGACGAAAAACCTGCGGCGGTCCCCTAGTGGTTCGAGCGCGCGCGAGAGAGCCAACTAACTTCTTCCTCTTCTAGCGCATGCGCTACTTCTGTCTCTTCTTCGAATGCATGTATCAATATTATCATTTTTGAGTAGTAGCAAATCGCGGATTATCATGCAATTTATCATAAAAACATCATGAGAACTTCTTTTGCAAATTTTATAGCAAACCTCAAATTCGGGACTATCCTCGTCTTGTTTTGTAAGCTTTCTCACTGCTGTAACTTAGCAAAATTAAACGAGCACCACCATATACTCGAATAGTTTGCATACATTTTCGTTCCAGTAGACCAATTTATGCTAACGCTGCGTTAGAATGCGGAGAGCAAATCCAGTTTTCATAAAGACTGGTTAATTTCAACATAGCTTACCTTTCTGGGAGCCCGACGACACAAGCGAGTAAAGGAGCAAGATCTGTAACACCACATTCACCGAAGCTGCCCCGCTGCCGGTACGAAGCACAGTCTTCATCGCTGTCGTCTGCATCCTGGTAGCAGACGACGCCCAGTGAACGGCATGTAAACGACCTGGTGTCGTAGTGAGTTGCTCCCCAAGCACGTCAAGGCGAGAAAAGTATAAACAGGAAATGGCCGTGTACTCCTCTTCCACCGGAAGCGACAGGCGATTTCACGCAAATGACTTCAGCTGGACCTTCGCCAGCGGCAGACGATTTGCGCGGAGTCGGCGGGTGCAATTAGCCAGATGAGCGCGTCGAGTCGACAGCGGCGAGCCAATAAACGAGGTCGATTCGAAGCGCGTGGCCACGCGGCGTGGTCGATCACTCGGTCGCTGTCAGGGCCCGTCGCGACCGTCGGCCAGGCGCCATCTGCGATCGACGAGCCGCGCGGAGCCCAATTTGAACTCCGGCCGTGCTCCCGCCGCGGACACCGAGGGAGCGTCGGCGACGAGCCCAGCGACACCAAACATGCGCGGCGCGAAACAGTCGCGGGTGAGACTGCGCTCCGTTTCCCTCTCTCTCTCTCTCTCTCTCTCTTTTCACCTTTCTCCTCCAATGCTCCCAACGTTGTGCACCCTCGCCCCCTGAGCCCGGTTCTCCTGACGATCGGAGAGAGTTGGCTCTTCCGAAGAGGGGCTGTTATATATTGATTGAATGGCTGTCACTTCGATATCTCGCGGCGGCCGTGAAAATCTCTGCTCTTGCTTTTTTTTCCCTCTACCCCGCGAGTACCCAGCCCCGTGCAAGCACTGGCGCCGACTGCTTCAAAATACTGAAATATGAGAAGAAAACCAAGATGCGTTGCTTGTATTTTAGTGGATCTGGCAGTGCAACTCGATGGCAGGAGTCTCGAACAGGAAAAAAAAAAAAAAGCACCTGTGACGGAATCCAGCATGTCTGTGCATTGTTAGTGGGAAGAACAGCAAGACTTCCGGTAGAATATCTTCGTCAGTCCTGAGAAAAAGTTCGGTTTGTGACCGTTAACCCCTATATCTCTAGACGTCAGGAAATAAAAATAAAATATTTTTGATATAAAATGTTTTTCGCACCTAGTAAAATACTATGACTGCACATATGTGGTAGAAATAAAGCAAACTCAAACTTATTTCACTCCAGAATTCAGAATCGGTCTTTTGATATACAATTTTCTCATCACTGACTTTTGAGTCGCCCTACAATGTAGCACACTTGGCAAATGCTCTACCTATTGCGTGTGGCAAAGCTGGAAACATTTGACATCGACTCTAATGTCACGTTTCTTATCCCGCATGATGGTTGTTTCATGTCAATGTGCAAACCTTGTTTGTTTCTGTTGCAGAATCACAATGTAGTCGGTACGGTACAATCAGCTCCCTGCTTCCAGGGAAGCCTGGCGTCTCCTTCAGACGCACACAACGCACAAAACTTAAAGCAAACAACGCAACGCTTATCCGGCAAACATTTAGAGCCTCCTGAACCTACAATAGCGGGCAAAAGATTTCAAAGAATAAAATTTTGCAGTTACTGCGCGAAAAAGCGGTGTCCTATATGGTGGACACTAGGATTTTTTGAGTTAATCAGAGTTATGACATCTTCGTGTTTTCGTAAATCTAGAGAAAAAATTCAGCCGCAGGTCTAAGTGTTCTTTCTCGGAATACACGGCAGAGTACATATTTAAATTAATATTATGAATGTTGACATAGTGATACCCGAAAAACTTCGGAGTAACTTTCCACCTTTTTCGCTGATCCGTTCCGAAAGTTGATTTTTGGCAAAACAAGGTATACTTTGAAGGTAGCTCAGGGCACCTTTGTTGCTGTTGAAAAGTTGACTGCGAACGAGCACAGTGATTACTCTCCGACTTTGCACTTGGGTTGAAGAACTGATACGCTTTTTAATAACCCCGTAAAAGTCAAATCTGCATTATGATGTACGCAGGGTCTGAAGAGGATATTGAGCCGTCTCTGTGCACCTATTTCTTTCTCTTTTTTTGACTGAAGCAGGTTTTTATAGCGTGACAGTAGGAAGGGAAGGGGTGGAGGGTGAGGAAGGGAAGAGGGTAAGTTCAGCACCAAAGCCCGCGTTTCGCGAGGAAAAAAAACAAAGAGAAACAGAGGTCAAAGGACGATAACAACGTATCGCATAGAAACCGGGGGAGAAAAAGAACGAACAGAGAATAACCAGGCGGAGGTATGCTTCTCTTGTTATAACTGAGAAGCCAATTCCAACAAATTCCCTTCCTGGAATGAAGTCCGTTTTCTACGAGCATGCAACTTCTCCAAGCACTGCAGAATGACCATTCATGTGCACATAATGACGCTGCTGCCGATAATGCTGATGGCGTTAAAATTTCAGTAATCAGTAATAGATTATTAAGTCTGGCCTTGCCATATAAATGCACTGGTGTATTCAAAGGGATCGCAGTTTGTTGTTTGTTCTGCATCTGCACCTGGGCAGGATAAATAAATAAATAAATAAATAAATAAATAAATAAATAAATAAATAAATAAATAAATAAATAAATAAATAAATAAATAAATAAATAAATAAATAAATAAATAAATAAATAAATAAATAAATAAATAAAATTCGCCTTAGAAGACGCGAAAGAATATCAATTCTCTAACCAGTGTAAATGGCACGTAGACAGCCCCATAGCTTGAGGCTTACTTTTCTTGTGTAGTTCATTTGGTTATGTATAAACGCACCTCTTATTTTATTCACCCTCCTGTTTGGAATAAAATCTCGCGGCACCTGTTCAGATGCGAAATGACATGAGGGCTCCGCTAATTTTCTGAGGGAAAAGAAAAGCTCAAGCAAGAAAAAAAAACACAGACAAAAACAAAATTTATTCGGCGGCGCATTCATTCTTGCCGGCTTGTGCTCCAGTTTGCTGAGAAGACAGCTGCAGCAGGGGTAAACAAGAAAAGGCACTCTATTTATTCTGCGCTTTCTGGCACCCAGTGCACCAGACTAAAGACCAAGACAAAAAAGGCGCTCTGAGCTGATATCTCGAAAGAGCCCTGCAATGATCAATATGCGCCCCGAGGAAGCAGTGTGATACCTAACGTACCTTCAATGGGCCCACGACACACACGCCCCCAACATGTTGATGCCCTATAGCCCGAGGGCGGTGCAGTGAAGTCAGTGGAGCACAAGGCAGGCACGAGCCCTTTGGCTTCTTTGCATCTAGTTTTCATTGTATTTTGTTCCGAGTATTAGCGGCCGCCTGATGACAAAATTTCATTGTTCACGGCAACACACCCTGGAGCAAGATTAGTTTTAAAGGACCATGCGATTACAACTGCAGGCCCACCTCTGTCCTGGTTTCCTTTCTATTTACTCTTTCCTGTTAAGCAGCGCACTCTTTGAACTGCAAACATGGCGGAAGCTCAACACAAACAACTACGCGCCTAATGGTTGCAGTTGCCCTCGATCCAAGCTTGCTTTCGTTTTATTCATCATCGGTACGAGAGATACAACTAATGGCATATATACTGATTACCGTTTAATAACATCAACGTGCCTTTTCAGCGAAGCAGCCAGAGGAAGCTGCTTATATAAAGTTAAAGGTCGGGAATCATAGCACCTGACGTCGGGAGCATTATTTGTCTGGCTGGACAAGAAGCTTTATGTACAGAGTCGTCTCATCAAACAATGTTGTTTGCTGTGACAGGTTCCGCAGAAATAAGTTCTTACGAAACGCAGAAAAAAAAAACGAATTCAGAGCGTTGCATTTGCTCCTTTTTATTAGTGAGGAGTTATAACTTTCTCGGATACGAGAAAGGTAAAGAGAGCCTTGGTGTGTTCACCAAAAGGAAAGGTCGCACGGGTCGTCCTGGGGAAGTGAACACGGGGAAGCCATGCTTCGCGATGAGAAAAGGGAGATTCCGCAATAAATGTGACAGGTAAACAGCGCATATAAAACCCCTCGGGCGCTTCTGGATAAGTCTGCCTTGTGCATAAGTTTTCGCGAAAGTATTTCAATAAGCAAGATGTACTGCGTCGGAATGATGCCATCAACGAGGTTGGCTTTTCTTCTGCATTCCTTCATTTCCTGCTCTGGCTGCCAGGAAAACGAGGAGACTAAGTCTGGCACATCAAAGTCATAGATTACAACGTTCTGATTCACCCTCGGCGGTTAAAGTGCTCCAGTCGTAAGCCGGTGCGTTAATTTCAGAAACGAAGGAGCGATGTGACGGACTAGCTTAGATTTTGCGATAATTTTCCAACAGCGATGATCATTAGTTGAAGGAGAAAACGATCAGAATAGATCCAAAATATGGATTGCGAAGCATGTGTATGCACTTGAAATACTTTCAATTCTACTACTATTTCGGAATTGTGAAAACTTCAACAATGCTTAGCAGTTTCTGTATCCATCCCGAAACAAAAATATTTTAGTTGAACGAATTTCAGAATAGTGAATATTTCATTGTATGAACCCCTGTTCTGCACGTGATCGTGTGTTTGTAATCGGTTAAGGGAAGTCTCGCACTCCAGACCACTGCTGTTGGCCATCGACCTGCGTTTTAAGAGGCTCCGCAAATGACGCAACATTGCTCGCACTTCATTTTATGTTCTTTTATTGTTTACAGAATATGCCAGAGTGTACACCGATGGCATATGGCGTATGAGGTCCCGAGGCTAACACGTAGGCTATGAGGAAAGCTTTGGTGGAGGGCTCCGAATTAACTACTTCTACCCGGGGTTCTGTAACGCGTACTCACATCGCAAAGCACACGGCGATGACACTATGGAGAGTGCGACGCGGAAGGTGATGTGGTCAATATGAACCTGGGTAGAATACTGCGGCACTCAAGATCGGTAAGTGGGTGGGGTTGAACTATAAGAACAATTGAACCCAGCAACATAACAACATACTCGCTAAAACATAATTAGCATAATGGGCAGTAGTCGAAATCCTCATGCCTTAAAGCGTAACTGCCACACATTTCACGCATCTCTGCAGATGATACACACGACAGGTTTTTTTGTTTACGTCTGAACCTGCGCGCTCCGTCGCATCCGTTTTTCTGCGCTGCAGGGACATTATGTTCACGTAGCTCGGTAACGTCAAAGCCCCGCATGTTCCAGTAGGGGTCACTACAGTTGGGCACAGTGCGACGCAAGTGCTCCCGCGTAATGTACCGCAACGCTGCACGCCGCCTGACGATAGTCAGGTCAAACAACAACACCGAAGCTCATTTTTTTTCTTCTCGAAGCTGTAAAACGAATGAAGCAGCAGCCGTCGGTTCACTCGCAAATGGTCGTTGTTTCTATCTCAGTCAACTCACGTCTGCACCGATACAGTTTCAAACTGCTACTGTCTACAATCCCGACCTGCCGCATTGAAAGTTTCCCTACGGTTTTGTATTGAACGGTAGGCGCTATTTTCTTTATTTTTTGCCCCGGTGCCGCAAGGGCACCCTTCACTTCTGACGAACACTAATGAGGTTACTGTCAGTGCTATCAGACATACACACGCCTGCTTCCTGATTTTATTCTCTTTCTTGTTCTTTCTTCAGTTTCTGGCTTTTGCCTTTATTCCAGGCCAGATGATCGAGAGCCGTGAGGGCTAGTTAACGCGCGCAACCGACGTCCTTGCCAGAGTAATAGGCACCCACGCGACTCGTCCGTTCCAGCAGCGTGCTATTTCCCGTCGGGCAGAACGTCACTGATTTACACCCCCTAACGTGCCCTTTTTGCCCTCAGCTATTGCAATTAGTCGCAAAGTAAGTAGCTTTAGTATCATTGGAAATCTTCAGTACGGGTTATTGAAATCAGGACATTGGCAGGAGTGAAATTTTTGTGGAGCAACACTGCGTGCTCTCACATTTGCGCAGGATACAGCGGTTGGATTCACGCAGCTTTGACGAGACAGCCGTCGCGAAGGGAAAACAAAAGACTGATGCGCTTTTTTGTATACGAGAACGCACATAATATCGAGGTAATAAACCTAGCAGTTAGAGAAAGCCGAAAGGCTACTAGATATAGTGTTTGTGCCTCACGAGGTGCGCATAGTGGAATATCAAGTGTTTATCAGCGTCGATAGGCTTCTTGCTCACATTGGATGAAAGCTTTTTGCTGCACGGCATCCACGAAAAGCTAGAAGGTCAATGCGTTCGTCGACAACGCCTCTTATGGTGAACTGTGTTTCGCTTGTAGTAGCTCGACGGTTTTAGAAAAGGAATCACCTCTTCGGAGTGGATCACGCATATGCAGACGCACATGCGTGTTAAGGACTGTTCCTGAAGGTCAATAAAACCAGGAAAGAACTTCCATAAGACGATATCCTCAAAAATGATGGAAACAGAGCTGTCCACATTGTAAAGAATGCCTGCGCATTTTATTTTCTGCCTCACTCTCACCCAACTCAGTAACGCATATGATAATTACCAGAAATATCAGTCTGACTAACATGGTCCCTTGCGTTGTTTACTAAGAAAATCTTCTTGCTGACACTCATCACCCCCCCCCCCCCCCCTTCCCTATTCTCTTGATACGCATTTTTGTAATGAAAACCAGAGATAATGCGCACAGCATCTCTACCGTACATCCATTTCCGCAACATACGACAGATAGATGATATTCCAAGGTCATGCTGCCCCGGCTGCGACACTGGGAGCATGAAAGCCCTCATCAAGCTTGCTTCGAAACCGGGACTGACTTTTGAAATCAGTTCAAGTACCTGTAAGAATCCAATGTTCATAATAACGTTTGTTATGTGACTCTATCTCACCATCTTTCCTTCTTTATGAGTATGGCTGTTGACCAACACCAGAGCAAAAGATCAAGAAAAGTACTTGGCTAATCAAATCTAGGCCTTCAGTTTCCTTTTCTTTGACTCTGGGCTTTTTCAGTGACAAGAATGCCGCCGTGTAGTAATATCTGATTTAGAGAGAGAGAGAGAAAGAAATTTTAATGAGGGAAAGGTGGAGAGGTCGGCCCTGGCCTGGCCCTGATTTAGAGATACACCGATTATGTCTCATAGCTACGGGCAAGGGACAGGGTCGCGCAAATATAATACACTTTTCTCGTGTGGAAAACTTGTGTTGTAATTCTTGGTACGGCTTCAAACTCTCGTTTTCTTGGTGTATGCTGCCACTCTTCCTCCGCCAGGAACCGTGACATCGACCCTCGAAAGACCGAACCGGCCAGACATATCACGATATCCATCAGAATTCTCGTGGCCTCGTCGCGTTCATCTGTTATCGTTACACGGCGCGCGCACCGGGACCAAGGACCTTCGGAGAGCGATCGTCGAAGCCTCTCGGGACTGCATTTCCTGCCACCCTGCGCTCGGTAAAGGCTTTCCTCCCCGAAGAGGAACCCGGCGCTGCGAGCCCTGGCTCTCTTTTCGGAGGAGCATCTTTCCATGGCGGCTGCCTCAGCTGCGGCCACGCATCCACGAGTGCCTTTTCGGTCGTGTTTGAACATCGATAAAGCAGAGAATAAAACAGCCAAGCCACTCCCTGCCGACCCCTTGCGCACTCGAGTAGGTGCACCCGCCAGCGCGTCTTTAAGACGAGAAAGAGCCCTTCTCAGACGGAAGCATCAATGCTTAAAAAATGATGAGAAGCTAAAGGACGGCACAAGAAGTACAAGCTGCGCTGAAAATGGAACGTAAGGAGTTGGAAGAAGCTTTGCGCACGCGCACACAGACAAGCAAACGCTCGAGACGTAGAACTTGCTTGAGTGATCAGTTTTTAAATCCATATATGTTTAAAAAAAAAAGAAACACTGATTCTATGCAGCGAAACGGAAGCCGATTGGTCCGGGTATAACCGAAAAATTAAGAATAAAACTTGAGCTGGCGGAAGAAGCTGCGAAATATAAGCGCACTAAAGTTTCAGAATGCAAAAATTCCTCGCACTCTCCGGGAAAACATTTTCTACTGTTTTCTTTCGCTTTCTGCACAGCTGAATTTTGAAACCTAAGCTGGAGTAAAGTGCAGATTTGAAGAAAAAGACTCTTTGCGTAAACATCGTTTCGCAGTCATACTGAAGTATTTTCTAGTTGGGATAGGTGGCTACATGAGCACTGTAAAACGTACGCCTGCAATGTCGCTTGTCATTTGCTTAAGTCGTTGCTGTGGAACACCGCTCATTTTAATGCACACACCCACATACTTTGAAAAAGTAAGTCGCGCAAATCCCAGTCCAAGACATCCTGACTGATAGAAAACGAAATGGGGATGGCAATATATTTCTCGGAATATAAAAGCGGACGTTCAAAGCGAATAAAAAAATGGTATGCTTTTCTGCAAGTTTCTGCTCTTAGCGCTATGCTACAGTTCAGAAACTGAAGGATGAAATGAAGAAAAGAAACCCGAACAGCTGCGAACTAAACATCCTCCTAAGTGGAAGAAAGCAAAACAATACGGCAACTTCGAGGAAAGAAGGCTATCGAAGCACGCGTTATTCGGGAACGCGCCACGCAGGGGCTTCTTGTCTCAGTGCCGTACTTCTGTATGAGAAAGAGGAATTCGAAGCCCGAATAAATCGCGCGCAATTCAGGAGCAGATGGAAAAACAGGAGCTGCTGCGAAGCAAAGCGCCGGGATGGCTGTAGAGCACTGCGCTACCACGCAATCCTCCTTCGAGCCGACAAGAGATAAACAAAACAAAAAAGAGAGAAACCTGTACTGAGCTCAGAACTCCCTACTCCTTATAAAAAGAAAGCGAAGAGAGAAAGACCAAATCGGAGCTTCAAAGTGGAAGCTACTGACAGAGGTGCACCGAATGCCGAGGCGAGGGAGACAGTCCCTCGCCACAGAAACAGATGCAGCGGGAAAAAACTGAGGGAATGCGGCTGAAAGTCGGCGCGCGCGTTATTCCCGCGCGTCGTGATATTTCGATTCGCTCCCGACAGAAGGTTCCCCCCCCCCCCCCCCCCCCCTCTCTTTGCGTCCCAGCCTCCCCGACTGCAGCGCGCCAGCAAATCGTGCGTTCACCTCGTGTTGCGTGCGCTCCGTCGAGGAGACTCCCATATGCGCCCTCTCGGCTCCCATGTTTCCGCCGCTTTGCGTTTTAAGAGCGTCTCTCTTCTGCAGCCCCACGCCTCCGTCGCCGTGAGCGTGCATCTCTATTTCGGTGGTACGCGATGCTAAATTTCCCTTTCCTCCTTCACCAGCGTGTTATAACCTCGTTCTGCATTTCCGCATGCCTCGCAGCTTCATACGAGGTGGCATCTTATACGGAGGGGCATCCTGCTTTCAGTGCGCAGCGGGGCGGTAGGTAAAATAAAAACAGAAATATTAGGTCAAGGCGGGGGGCGAGCTCGCGCAGCATGCGTTTTTTTTAGAAGCAATGTGCATGAACACAGCAATAAAGTTTATGGTTTATGGGGGTTTAACGTCCCAAAGCAACTCAGGCTATGAGGGGCGCCGTAGTGAAGGGCTCCAGATAATTTCGACCACCTGGGGTTCTTCAACGTGCACTGACATCGCACAGTACACGTGCCTCTATAATTTCTAATCCTGTTTTCCGCTAATCGTGTCCCCGGTATCGTCTAGGCCTTCTCGGGTATGTTTCTGAACATATAAACAATTGCTAACCTACAAAAGTGAGAGAGGGACCATAGCTAATAGATAGAAGAGAAAGCAAAGCGAAAATACAGCGAAAAGAGTATGTGCGCATGCAGGTTGACCGGATTTCGAAACCTGTCGACTTTCGGTATTGCACGAGCCCTCTAGTCGCTTACTACGCCGTTTATCGATGGGGCTAAGACCCCCAAGCTCTTTGCTTCACAGATAGTTTGGGCCTCAACCATACTGCTCTATCGTACGTCTAACGCTCAAGCGATATTAGGCGTCATGGGGATTTTCATTGCCTCTCTCACATGCGCACTTGTTGTTTATCAAAATGTCCGTCATCTGAGTGAAGTGCCCATAAACACTCAAGCACACACACACCTCATCCATAGGCAGCTTGAATTCCCAAGTGGGAGTGTGCCGTTGGGATCCTTCCTATTCAAGCACACCTTGTGCGCACCGCAAGCAAGTTCGCAGTTGTCTTTTCTGTTAAAATTGATTGGTTATTAGATAGAGAGGCAAAACGTCTGTGCATTGTTCCTAGGGTCTAGGGAGTCTTCTTCAGTGGAATCCCTAGTACAGGACTCCTGAGGCGGCTCCGACAGTTTGGACCCGTTCGACTAGTGAAAGCTGATCTCCAAACTGCCAGCTGGGCAACGCTACCTCCCACTGCTCCGGCGTATCACTGTGTATGACTGAGACTGCAGGGTTGTGTTGGCATCTCCATGTGGTGTGGTATAGTGTGGCTGTCTCTCCGCACTATGGGCATGCGGGATTGTATGTGGTGGGGCGTATTTTATTTAGAATAAGTAAGCATGGATATGTGTTTGAGTTATCTCCAAATTACAGTTTGCTCTTTAGTCAGTTAACTTTGAGGTGGGGATAGACCCTCCTTAATTCCGTAAGGTGGTCTAGTATGTCGCCGTACGTCTGGGTAACTGGCTGGTGAACACTTCAATTTCGTCGCATGGGAAGAGAGGAAGGTGGGAGTGAAAGAGGAGGAAGGGGTGCTGCAGTGAATGGCTCCGGAATAATTTCAACCCCTTGATGATCTGGAAATCGTATATCACGCCGGTGCCTCTTGCGGTTCGCCTCTATTGAAATGCACCTTCGAGCGGATAGCTTTGGATGACAGAAAGCCGTTTCGTGTACTGTAAAACACTTAGCGCGAACAGTTCAGATGTGTAAAACCGCACACTCTTTTAGGTTTCTACGTTTAGACACGCATGGACAATGCGAAGAATCACGCTTAATGAACGTTAAGCGACTGTTTTGGTTTACGGGACTTTAACGTCCCAAAGCGACTCAGGCTATGAGGGACGCCGTAGTGAAGGGCTCCGGAAATTTCGACCACTTGGGGTTCTTTCACGTGCACTGACATCGCACAGTACACGGGCCTCTAGGATTTCGCTTCCATTGAAAACTACTGAGCCACCACGGTGGCCGTTAAGCAACTGATTAGACAGCAATATTATGTCATAAACTCTAGCCACAAGTTTTTCACCACGCTAAAAAGAAAAGAGAGTTCACCTGTAACTGCCCTTCAAATTGTTCATAAATCACTAGGTATGACACGTAGCGAGCCCGGGCATTAAATGGACATGAAGGACGCACAGAAGTTGGCCTGCATCGCCAAGGTACCGCGTTCTAATCACAGACAAAGCACTCTAATCGAAAATGGTGGAGTTATAAGCTTGGAAGGACCGAAATATCAAATACACGCGTCGCCATCGCTGACCGGTTCAGCAAGTAAAACTCGTGCTTCAACACCAATTTTCAACTCGGATCTCCGAGGCTACGCTACACCGCCATTCAGTTAAAGAAACGCTGGAGACTCGTCTTTTTTGTCAAGGATGTCATGAGTTTGAGTAGGCAGCTGGGAATGTTTTTAACTACAATTTTCTTGGCCCTAAACAAGTATTTTGCTGCCGGACAGATGCTGACGTAATCAGGAGGAGCCTGAACATAAATTCTTAGCGAATACAATAATTGGAGAAAGTAGCCCTCAGTATCCCTTAAAGCCACCGGTGCGTCTCAGCGTACCTGCTGTAAAGCAAAATCGCGTTGAATCAATTTTTCTTGTGTTATCTTTCTTAATTGTGAAGTTATAAAAATTCTCTAGCTTCATTTTTTTTCGCACTTCTGAATGTGTGCCGAATTAAGCGCTTTTGAAAACTCGTATTCTCAAGAATACAGGGGCATAAATCAGCCCTCTCCCTGGTGTGTGCTATGTGTAAAACATCAGTAAAGATGTGAGCAGTAAAGATGTGTAAAGCAGTAAAGGAGATGTGTGTAGAGCAGTAAAGGTGTGAGCAGTAAAGATGTGTTGCAGCTGTTGCTGCAACACATTTTTACTGCTCAGCATACTACGATTCTATTGTCTTGAATATATATTGAGAGACAACGCTGCTAAGTAAAATAAAAAAAAACGCAGTAAAGGAAGTCACGATGCCCAAATACAGTGAGCAGTACACGTCGGCTACATTAAAAATGAGTCAGCTGGCGTATGGAAGCTGGTGCAAGTGCAGTTGCTCTTCTGCAAGGGTCGAGTTTGGTGCCGTTTTAGACGAGAGCTCACGTGGTCATTCCAGCGTGGTGAAAAGTGCGGAGCTAGTGTGACGCAAAAGCCAAGCGATAACAAAAAAAGGACAAGGAAAAAGAACCCCGTGCAGTTCGTTGAATCCGATAACGCATTATTTATGCGAGTCTGCATTCTCTTCGGCTCGACCGAAGCTCGTAACGGGAAAATTGAAAAACACCGGCTTTCGTTTCAGCCCTGTTCTTTCGGTATTCTCTCCCCCCCCCCCCCCCCCCCCCCCCCCCCCCCCCCCCCTCCTTGACTCTCCTTTCTCCTTTTTCTCGCTTTGCACCCAACCGTTTAATCCGAGCCATACCGCCCTTCATGTTTCAGCGAAAAACATATCGGATGGCCTTCGGCCGTATATTTCGCAAATTCCAGCGTATTGTATGTCCTCCGACTCCAGTTTCCGGATTGAGAGGCTCAGCACGCTTCGGGTCCTTCCCGCGTGCTGCAAGCTGAAAAAAAAAAAAAAGATAAAGGAGAAGAAGAATTGTCCTTTGCGCCTGTTTGTTATGAAGCAAAGCGCAAGGAAAACTGAACAGGTCTTCGAGTCAGATCGAAAAGAGCGCGGAATATGATTCCAATTGTCTTCTACGAGAAGCGTTTTCTGGATGTCGTGTGCGGAGCGGTTTCTCGGAGCTGAAATTATAACTTCTGGAACTGGGACCGACGAAGAGAACGACTCAAAGGTCAGGAACAGTTCATTTTCAATCAGCTCTACCTCACGCTGGTAAAGGACATGAGTGGAGGCCGTTGTAAACGATTCCAGCACTAACTGTGATCTTTTTACCCTTGATGAATGGCAGTCAACCAAGCATTCAAACGTGGGAACGAAGAAAGAGACGTGTAATCTATCGTCGTCATAGAATGCCGGGCAAAGCGGTGGATATCATTGTCATCGCCAGCCCAGATCAGTTATGTCTTCCGGAGGGCAAAGGTCTCTTCCATCAGTCTCTATTCAGCCCTCTCTTTTGCTGGCTGCGGCCACCTTATTCCCGGAAACTTTCTAATCTAGCCTGTTCGCCTGACTCACTCTCTGCCACCCCTTCCTATGTTTGCCTTCTCTTGGAGCCCGCTGTGTACTAAAGGAACCGTCGGTTATCTCCTCTTCGTACTACTGTGCCCTGCTCATGCTCATTTCTTCTGCGATGGATTTGCGGGCAGATAAAGTAAGCTTGATCGCGCGTGTGATGAAAGTGGAAAAGCTGTTTGTCGCAAGGTGACTTCCACGGTGTCTCTCCAGACACGTTCACTATTAGAAAGCAAGATGGAGAGGGGAGAGGAAAGGAGGAAAAGTGAAAATGAAGCTCTATTCATATCCAGAACGCGTAGACATACAGAAACGGCGGGCCGCCGGTTTCTGCGGGGCTGGTCACCACACAGGGGAGGCGTCTGAGGGAGGGCGACACCAAAGTAGCGCGCGGCCTCCGCAGAGAAGAGTCGGAGATCTAAACTCGTAGCTTTGGCTCAGCCTCAAGGATCCGATTTTCGGGGAACACCCGAAACGGGCCGAGCTGTTGAGCTCAGCATTCTCTCGTGCCTTTGAAGGTGAAAACATTTATTGTCTCATAAGTCCTGATGCCACGAGCTACTCCTCTGCTGGCATTAATCAGCGCTTTGAACCAAACGAAACCACAGGGATTAAAGCAACTTCATTCATGATAATCGAGAAGGGGGAAGAGCAGAAAACATTAAAAAAAAATTATTGTGGACGTTTTGCAATGCTTACTGGAAGCGGGACCGTCGCAGTATTTCGTAGACGAAATCTGCAGCTTTAACCTGGTAAGAGCGAAAAAAAACTGCGCGAAGACGACGGGACAAAAGAAAGGCACGAATACACACATACAAAGCGCAGCGCTTTGTATGTGTGTATTCGTGCCTTTCTTTTGTCCCGTCGTCTTCGCGCAGTTTTGTTTCGCTCTTACCATGAACCGACTAGCCCAACATCATGTCTTACTTTAACCTGGCGATCCAAGCGAGCTTGAGCTACATGGGCTTCGAGGTGGAAACTCTCATAAAACAGGGGCAGGAAAGCGTTATACCTAGATGCTACTTCCTAGAAAAGCTTTGAATTTTCGTTTTGCTTAGTCCATCCACATGAAAAACAGAAGAAATAGTTGTCACTAGAGTTGTCACTTGCCATGTGTCGCTGGTGCAGGAGCCCATCATGGCGCGCGGGCAGCGGCTCCCAGTTTCACTCAGATCTCCAATTAAAAAGAACCCCTATGGGCGCAAAAACAAAACAAAAATTCACAGGCAGACTTAGTTAAATTATGCGGTGGGAATGCGATAGGCTTAGAAGCTGTTGATGCCTTTACCTGAATTGACGTCACGTCACTTCGCTCCAGCCAATGGACTAATTTTATGACTGACGACGCAGTTTGGATTGATGAGCCTTCTAATGCTGTGGCGTTAATATCCACCAGCACAGCGTTCCTTTGTTTTAGAAAGCATCGACGAGAAAGGAAAGAGGACAGTGAGCTACGCTTCGACCAGCACCGAACAGGAGCCACTCGTGTTTCGACCATCGGACAACACCCCGACGAGGTGGCGGAGCCGACACATGCCCCGCAAAGAGCGATAATAACGATCAAGTAACTGCTGCTGCAAGACAGCGACGTTTCAGATCTATGGGTCTCATATGTCTTGGTCGCCAACTTCTGCTGCGCGCTGCCCGCCGCCGCCAGCGAAGTGCGGCGCGCATTCCCGGCGAAGCTCTCCGAACTTGCTTGCTCAACAAAAGCTGACACCCGAGGAAAAACAAAAGCACAAACGAGACGAGCTGCACACCACTCGCGGAGGAACACAAAGCCGCCGAAAGGTAACGGGTGATGAGAATCAGACGGCGCAGAAGTGTGGACGAACAGCAAGAGAGTCTGAAAGAGAGATGGAGAGAAAATATAATCAAAACAAAGAGCAAGAATGGAAGAGAAAAAAAGAGGGGTGGTATTATGTCCAGAAGAAGAAGCAGTCGCGAGAAGGCTTGTTGGTGAGTCTCTCTGGGACAAGGGCAGCAGCAGACGATTATGTTCGCCATTTGTCTTTCGTCCAGCGGCGGCAGCAGCACTCGGCCAGGATCTAGCGCCGACATCAATCACGCCGCTACGGCGTCGTCTAGGGGGGTGCGATACGTGCTTTGGAAGCGGCTCGCAAATTTAATGGGCCCGGCGGACGCGAGAGGGCGTGTTGCGCGCGGCGTGATTTTCGGGAAACGGACACGCCGTGTCTACCTCCCTTTATCCTCCTTCGGGCGTTCGCCACGCCCTCTCTCCTGATTTCCATGAACGAGCGACAGGGTCCAAAAAGGGCACGCGGTCAGCGCGATGACGGCAGGGCGAAACAAAACAAAAGTTGAGCCGTTGTTTGCGTTATCGTTTTTTTTTTTTCTGCAGCGAGCGAGAACTGAGAGCGTCAGTGGATAGTTTAACGTGAGACCGGATCGCCATTCGTCCCACGGCTTCGCGATCGCGTTGCCGTTGAGAGTGGACTGCACTGTGCCTACTTGTGTATGCCAGTCGCGTTCTTATCCACCTTCGCTCGATGGCAGCTCCTGCCCCTGTGACACGCTTCGCGACACGCGCATATCTAGTGGGCTAGTTAGTGTACTTTCTGATCATCTGCAACAGGGATATTGTTGACAAAAGGTTATTGTCTTGCTGTCCTCATAAATAACGACAATATGAAAGAAACTCTCTGTCGAGGTGACTGCCGTGCCGAATCATGCATTTGCAAATAACAGTTCGTGTTTTGTAACAAGCTTTACAACAGCAGAAAACAGGTCAGCATGTCTTTATTGTGCAAAACGAAAAGAAAGAGCATGATGCGTTGTGAAAAAAAGCTGAAAAAAAGTGAGTGAGTGAGTGAGTGAGTGAGTGAGTGAGTGAGTGAGTGAGTGAGTGAGTGAGTGAGTGAGTGAGTGAGTGAGTGAGTGAGTGAGTGAGTGAGTGAGTGAGTGAGTGAGTGAGTGAGTGAGTGAGTGAGTGAGTGAGTGAGTGAGTGAGTGAGTGAGTGAGTGAGTGAGTGAGTGAGTGAGTGAGTGAGTTACTGTCAACGGTGTCGCCGCCCATACTGTGCAGCATATTCCGTACTCCAGTGCATAGTTTTAGCAGAGCTATAAGTGATGTAATTGAATGCTTCAGAATTAATAAGCAGTATGACGCTAAGGGTTTCTTAAAGACAAAAAGTGTGTTCATATGCTGAACAGGTTAGATTTTTCCAGTAATCATTTGAAAGATGGTTTTGTCTCAGATGCCAATAATTACGAACTATACTGCTCTTGCTGACCCAGAGGGAACCTAAAGAATCGTGAAGGAAGCTCGAGATTATGCAGCTCCTAAATATAGAAGTCACCAAGGTATTACGACCACCATATCAGCAAAATGAGTTTGTCCCAAACGTAATCTTTTAGTTAAGGTGGTTCTCTTGAAGAGTAGTAACCTCAATCATTCCTATGAGCATCTTTCTCAGCGCCTTGAACAATGGTCTCTTCCGACTGATATATTTCTTTGTATAAAAAATAAAAACACAGACCTCATCAATTATTCTTCTTATCGCAGTTCGCGGTTCCCCCCAGGCTTTATTGCGATCAGGAGTCGCGACTCTTTATTCTCTCCTCTTTGTTCGAGTAACAGAAAGGTGATAACGCCATTCCCCTTTTCTTTTTCATTTTACGAGTGCGTCTGTGTGTGCGCACGTGCACGCGCGCAACTGTGTTTTTTTATTTTCTGTCGAATTAAAAAAAAAGTAAAGCCTCTCCATTAATCTCTGTTCGTAGCACACAAAGCTGATTGCCAAAGCACTGCGGTCTTTTCCCGGTTTGGCTTCGCGCCAGTCGTCGTATCGTGGGAGCTAGGCAGCTCATTCCACCTTTCCGACGAAGATAACGCCTCGGTACCTCATTTGAATTACTCACGAAAGTTTCGTAATAACTGCGAATAAATTAATAGCATCGGATGCACAACGCTGGAAGAATCTGTCGTCAGGAGGGTTAATGTCGAATGTTAAGCTCACGCGTACTCCAGAATATTTCAGAGCTGCTCACAACGCTAACTCACGGTTCATTCGCGAGAAGAACAGGTGGACTGTTGAGGGCAACACACAGGGGCGTATGCAGTGAAATACAGCAACAACTAGAACTTGAAGAAAATTTATTGGCATTTGGAATGGTACAACAAATTCTAAACTGTAACAATAAAACAGTCCACAGTAGATTTGCAGTTTGTTAAATGCCAACTACTGAAATATTTCGCTGTGTGTAGCCTCACTGCGGTGGTTTCGTGGCAAAAGCTATGCTCGAGAAGCATCGCACGAGCCGTTACTACAGAAAGAGGATGCATCGACGCTCTGTAAAAATGTGCCCAAAATCAAGCATACGCAGCGATGAAACAAACCTAAACGTATTTTAGCGACTTCGTTCTCTGTTTGTTCATCTTGTTCCAGTCCTAAAAGCGGCGAGACCTTTTGATGCCAAAAACATTATAAAGTAAATGTTAAGGCAAACAATATGTTTCTCGTGAAATATATTGTAATTTATATCATGCGATGTCAGCTCTACAACATAGCCGCCTATATTCATAAATAAATCTAGCGACTAAGTCCCTCAGGAAAACCTCAATATTAACAAAAAAAAAAAAGAACTTTCAGCAGGACGCTTTGCCGCAAGCAATGGCAACAAAGACTAATATAGCGAGATTGGCACTTTTGTATGTCTGGTGGATGATCTTTTCATCTTCAACACATGTTAATCATTAACAAAAGCGGTCACTGCAGATCGGGCCTCTGCACAGCGAATTTGTTTACTTTAGCCAACACTACAAGCAACGGTGAGAGAAGCCTCCTGAATTGCTGAATTTGCACACAAAATGCGCATTGTTAAAAAGTGTACTGCTCTAACAAACGTAGACAACAAGAAAACGGAAGTGGACAGAACTTGTTGATAAAATGCGCGAGCAAGCATTCCAATAAAGAAGTAAAAAATGCAGATGCGGTTTGCAAGGCAAAGTACATACTGTCCTTGCCAAAAGTAACCAGCCAGCATGGTTTTTTTCTCACTTATACAGTGGAGCCGTAATGGCTTCCTTAGGTATCAAATGCTCCTTAAAAATGAGGACAGGTATTTTCCTTACCTTAAAAAAGTTTAGAGCTTGAGGGATGGCATATGTGCTCCACTATGCGAATGAGAAGCAAACCTTGTAGTCCGGTCACTTTTGGCCAACATGACACTTAAACCTTGAAGAACTCTGAGCTGTAAGACTTCGCCAAGATATTTCGCTGTGTGACACGAAGGAATTTTTTGCGATAATACTAGTCGCCAACGACGTAACAGAAGGACTGCCGTGCATCTATGCTGAGAGACAGCAGTAGGTAACTGTGCGATTGGGCAGTCCGAAGATGAAAAAAAAATGCGAGGTCTGTGGCTTTGAGGCTGCCAATAGCGTGGGTCAGGACGCGACCACTGTATCTGACGAGGAGGAAGTGTGTGTGTGTGTGTGTGAGGGGGGGGGGGTGCGGGAGGAGTTGCTTTTGCGTAAACAAGAATATACTTTGCACAAATGCAGGACTCTTATATAAAAGTATAACTTGTCGATGCGTAAACATGAAAAGTGACTATATTATTTTGTCTGGCACTCAACAAGCTATGTATGCTCTAAGTCACCATGGAGAGGGACATAATAAAACTTCGCACAATATTTAATTGAATAAATGCAGAAGATGGAGTTTATTGCTAAATAATCTTCAGTGCACAGCCATCAGGGACATAGCAAGTCGTTAACACAGGTGGCATCATTTGCACCACGCATGGCGACATGCCACATAACATGCGTTGTGGAAAGTTTTCAGAACTGTAAGAAAACTGACTGGGTGCTGGGACCTGTATTGCTCTTTTGAAGCCATAAATGCTGGCATTAAAAAAGGCGCCCGCCATTCAGCAACTTGATATGAAATCATTGCCTAAGAACGCACTACAAACACTTAAATGCAGACGTCGATTTTTGGTCGGCGCTATGAGCATACAGAGCAAATGATTAAATAGTAAAAAGGGGATATATCTCTAAGCTCTGCGTCGACAACTACTGCACTCACTATTCAAACCGAGTGCCGATAGACTCTAGATATGCCTCTAAGAACAAACAACAGTGAAAGACTTTATTTTGGAAGTTATTGCTATTGCAGTTTTACACGCGGGTGTTCGGAGAATTTTCCCCGATGCTAAGGTGTAGTGTATGTTTATGTACACGAAGAATTATCTACAACTTATCTCATCCTGCTGGCCAATGACTGATGACAATGTAGACACCATAGTGGAATGGTATTCTTTGTTTTTTGCAGCTTACACTCCTGCCCTGCAAATCAGAAGCAGCGGCTGACGAAGTGTTGATATTAAACATCATCTTACACTGTAACAACCAGCGCAACGTTTCCCTTCAATACCTGCCTCTCAGCTTTGTCCTGCTTTTAGCCGTGATGTTTCGGTGACTTGCAATCGAGCGCATGCAAGTACGTCCTCACTGCCTGAACTTTCACTATGAATTATGTTGCTCCTCGAACCGGTTCGCGCGCCTCTATTTCTACCGTCTATGCGCTTTGTTGTCGAAGACTTAGCAAAGCTGCTATAGCGCGACCCATCTGGTGATGTCCCGTCACCATGAGATGAATGTGGTTTATTACTCCGAATTCGGAAAGCTTGATCACATTTCCATGCTCTGATGCCACAGAGCCATTTGCCTGGGATTTACATCGCCATGTTAAACCTTGGTATTCCATTTGCGGCGTTGTTATTCCACTTGTGACTTAAGCTTCGTCTCCTTTCTTTAATGTTCCGAAACTAATCTCGCTCGTTCTGTCTTGAAAACTTAGCTTTCTGTCATTCTTGCGCTTGGAGGCACAACCTTTCAAGGTTAGTAGCAGCAGTGTATAATGTGCTTCTTCATGTTAAAGCATTCAGCAGCTGGGTTTTTCTTGTTATACCGCGGTGCTATGCGAACTGTCTGTTTTAGATTACATCCAATAACAAACTATAAAGTAGATAAACAAAGCGTAATCGCGGCGTTTTAAAGAGGTAGATGAGATAATATGAGTCACCGTGACGCCAACTGCTTCGGCCGCAGTTTCACATGAATGACACCTTGTGTCACTCCTCTGAGGAGCTGGAGGAGTACATTGCTGTGTTTATAACATCCGCCCATTCGTTCAAAGTTTTCGACTGATCTTCCGACCCCTGAATTTCCCTCAGTTATTGTAGGCTACGCTGTCAGAATTCCTTAGGCATAATCTAAACACCTGCAGCTCAGCCCTGCTATGGTCATAGCTTTCGCTGCACATATTGTCGCGGACATCAGTTCGCATCAGTCATCACCCACCGCAGGCATTTGCCACGCTTTCCCTCCTTCATAACAATCGCTCCTCTTTTTTTATTAGAGGAGTGCCAGCGCAAACGCCTTCGTCACCTTTAGCGATCTCACCATTCTACTCTTCGTAAGAAAGAGCAACACTTGAAACGAGATAAAAAGGATATAACGCCACATATTTCTTTTTTTTGGCTTCTTCGTGATGCAGAGAAATCAATTTTTGGCTCAATTAAAAACGTGCGTGAGGCGTCAAGCTTGTTTTTGCCGGAACGAAGCTGTAGTTACCTCTTCAACCGATGCGTCGATTGCAAAATTAGACACGGGCCTCCCATTAGGAAGCAGGCGCTGCTTTTCAATCCGCTTAACGTTGGATTATTATGCCGTTAGAAAGAACAATTGAACCGCAATATGCCCAATAAAATAACGTTGCATCAATCTTAGAGAGGCGCCACGTGATGGCATGTGGCGAAGCTGCCTAGGTTCATCAACGGCGATAGTTGCGCAGGTCTTGCAGTGTTGTACATGTCAGGATGCAAGCGTGTAGCTTGCCTTTCATTCGTTTTGTTTGTGCCACAACACTACGCACGTTTTCTGCCGACAGATCCTCGATCCACCGGGCGCGTTGTTCTCAATACTTTGTCGCTACACACCGGCCTGCACGCGCACCAGCCATCTTACGCGTCGGAGGTTCGCGGTCTCTGCTGCTCACATGTGAGTTTGTAATGACGAAGCGCTGGCTACGAATTGCTCCGCGTGTGCTAGTTTTGGCCCATCTGTCCGACAGGCACTTTAAAAATGCAGTCTTGCCACAGTGAAAATGGTCGTTGTACAAAGGTCCCTCTAGGGCCGGAAGGTTGGACCGCGAAAAAAGGAACCGGTGTAAAACTGTTCGGCAGAAGTTCTTTCGAAAGGTGCGGGCGGGGGCAGGCAGTGCATGAGGAGTTCACGTGGCGCGGTTGGCGTCGCCGAGGGCACGGTTGGGGACCATCTTCCAGACAACGAAGTAGCCCGCCTGAGCCAAGAGGGTGACCAGGTACTTGTCACTATGCAGAAACCGGACGCACATCACGGGCGAGGTGCTAATCTTCTGCTCCGTGAACCCCGCCTGCAAAAACATGACGTCACAGCCACTAACCAACAGTAGAAGCGACGTTTATCATTCATGTAAGAAATTTCATTATCACCGTAAACACAGTCAACATCACCATCATTAGGCCTACTAAGTTCACTGCAAGACAAAGGCCTCTCCAACTGCCCTCCAACTAATCGTGTCCTGTGTCAGCTACGGCCACCTTATCCCCACAAACTTCCTAATCTCATCCGTCCACCTGACTATCGCCCTCTGCTCAGTTCGTCTTCCCTTGGAATTCAGTCTGTTGCACATAATGAACATCGGCTATCTTGCCTTCCGATTACATGCTCTGTCCGTGCCCATTTCTTCTTGATTTCATCTATGCTGTCATTGAGTCGGGTTTGTCCCCTGACCTATTCTGCTCTCTTCTCGTCTCTTTAATGGTACACCCCTCATTTTCCTTTCATAGCTCGCTGCGCTGTCCTCATTTTAATTACAAGCATTTTCGTAAATTAAAAATATAATTGTTACGAACATTTGCTCCCGAAAAAGCACTGCAGGAGACGCTTTCCCGGGCTATGAGAGCTATACGCTAAATAAAACAGTATGGATAATACTCTTTGACCACAATGTCCTTGGGCTTATTCAACAGCAGGTGCGCAACTTAGGGGCGATCTGGAGATTAGTTTGAAAAACTTTTCTTTATAATTTAAGAAGTCGCCAAGGAGATTTGGCCGTGCACATTGTTAATAAGTTCAAGAAAGGCCGTCGCCCACTCCTCAAACCCCAGATTTTGTACTTGCGGGTGATACCTTCGTGTTGGTGCAGGGAAACCTAAAGATTCTCAGGAAACCCGACCGATCTCCGGCTGCCACGACGGCCTTGTTGTGAGAACGATGGCATGTCAGATTGACTACGTCCGACAAGTGTTCATTGTCCCAGATACCTGAAAAAGAAGGTGCGAAAACACTTTAACAGAAATCCATCGGAAGGTGACACTGGCCACAGTGGCTGTACTGAGCTTGTGCCCACGTGCACATTCCAAGAAATTCGCGCTATGGTTTCGTCACTCACAACCATCACTGAAGAATACCATTTATTATTACTTCAAGCAAACTCAAGAAGTACGGCTCTGGAGGCCAATGATTTCGGCACGCGCTCCGCGGCGCTGGTTTAGATACCAACTTCGCCGCGATTTCCTAATAATGTTCAATTGAGTTTGTCGAGAACTTTGTACAATGCATTTCACGCTTAAAGGGACACCAAAAGAAAATAGCAAAATAAGCACTATGAATAGAAAAAAAGTTGGAGGCTTATCAAGGTTAAGCCCAGTGGATGCGAAGCAGCCTTCGTTTTGCATTCTTATTATTAACGTCCTTAGCGTTTGGAGGCATCTTGACCGCATACACGCCCGGCGCAAAGACGCTGGCGCGGTTGCGGGCACAGAGACTGACGCGACGGCGGGCGCGCGCCGCTTCATCCCTGGCGTGACGTCACATATCACGTGATGCAGCGATGGTGGCGCCGCCGCCGCGTCGCTCGCGACGGCGCGAACCGAAGCGTGGAGGCCTCCGGCGCGATATGAGGCCCCATCTGCAGCCGGTGTGACGTCATCACGTGACGTCACATCATGTGATCTCACTTCAAGGTCAATGGTGGCCACCGCCGGGCGTCGCGCGAAGGCCCGAAACCTACGTTAATATGCTTCGCATAATATTTCTCCTAGACTCTCCCAACGTTCTGTCTAAGCGGAAACATGGCTTCGTTGCTGAGAAAATCACAAAGGAAATTTCCGAAACCCTATCGCATCCAAATCACACGCGAAACATGGCGAAAGTTATATCATTTTTATGACACGTGCTCGCCGGCCAAGCACAGGGAGAGTGCCAAACCACCGTCAAGTGACTTGATGTAGGCCACGTCTCGAAACGGCGGTGATCGGCGGCTAATAAGCCTTTTTTGTGTGTGTGGCACGCTTCTGCGCTGTCATGCTGAGTAACTTTTCATGGTCAAACGTGATCCGCCGTCAGTGGTTCGTTTTTTCATCGATGAATCAGTGTCCTGTGCACATGTGGATGTCGCCAGGTTGGCATTTTCTAGCACAGACATGGCATAGCAAGCGAGCGGAGTGATTTGGCGTTGGGACTATTGCCATGTCAAAGGAAAACAGTTCATTATGTTCAGGTATGGGGACAAACGCACTTTTTTTCAGTGTTTTCTCCGTTGTCAAGCGTGACTTGCCGACAGTGTGGTCCTTGCGATCGAAGGAATAGTGTACCGCGCGTCTTTGCATGCGTTCTCATGGCTGCGTTCTCATTGCTGCATGCTCGCTTGAGATTAGAGCACCAACTTCTCGAACCACAAGCTAAATCAATTCTACAAGCGCACTGCTAATAAGACGCTGTACTAGCTAGTGAACGGTTCTCCGACGCTACTTGCCTACTGCCATAAAAATAGCGCTGTATGAGAGAGCTATGAACCAATCTTTGCCGGCGGAAAAATTGCGTCACCATTCGCAGTTGTAGGAATACGCAAGGAGAGTCGCCATGTGCACTTCACTTTTACGTGATCACAGCACGCTAACCCATCAATCTAGCTTGACTTAGTGTTACATCTTTAGAAAAGGAGATGTGCTGTATCACGTCAGTGGGTGTAAAACAAGAAAACAATGTGGTAGACATTACTCCGGAGCGCTTCACCATTTTTTCGTCCTTCATAGACCACGTGCGGCTTCGGGCAGTTAAACCCCACGTACCATCTCACATGAAGATGCCACAATCTAGGCACTCCTTAACATTTAAAGCTATGATTTCAGTCTGAACGTGGCAGAAGGCCTTTAAAACTGTGAAAATTACTTACCGACAATGTCTGGATTCAGCGTGCAGGTGAGCTGGTACCAGTCAACTTTCGTAACTGTGGGTGATTTGGCTTTCAAACTATTTACATCCCCTACAATGAAAGAACGCAAGGCACGTGTGTTAATTTAAAGCAACTAGTTCCAGGGACAATAACCACCCAGAAGAAACTAGATAAACTGCAAGTGTGATTTTATTGACAACATCGTGAAAAATGGACATTACACATGCTGTATTTTCACATTTATTTCAAATTCACTGCGCTGTATAAACCGCATTACTCCATGAACTGCGGCGTTCTCAAAATTTATAGTAGATGATTACAAATTCTAGTTAGGTTGGCAGAGTTAGCCCGATCAACCTGCGTTGATAAATTCGTTTATGTGCACAAGGAAAAATCATTCATTCGTTTCGATTCTCCTTCGTATAGTCGTCGTCACTAAATGTAAACTCTATCGTGCCGTTGGTTCCATGGGTTGTCATTAGCTCGACCTATCGGAAACTGCTACTAAATAATCACAGAAAACGTAGGTGGAAGGCCTTCAGTGCGGGCACGTCGTCTGTTTTGGATGTGCTTCTTGCACGCAAAGGCAAGACAACCCCTTCCAAAGAGAGCGAGGAAAGAAACTGCGCGTTCTCTGCAGTCAATCCATTTTATTTGCTTAAAAATTAACATTTTAATCTAAATAAAGATGATTTTTAAAAATTAAAATAAAGGCTGTGACTCAGTTCATAATCGGAAAATACGCGAGTCGTGTTTACAAGCTAAACTTCCCATGCCACCGTCGTTCAGCAGTGCAAGATAAATTTCGACACTATATCAAAACATCAGTGTTGGTTGATACAATTTAAAGGCAACAGTGCGAAAGAAATCGACGAAAGGAGAGCAAACAAATGAACGCGAAGCACCGATCATATAACGAAATTTCGGTTGAGTGTTGGAAAAGTTCTTACAGCAGAGAAGCTCTTGGTACTGGCCATCACTCGTAACAACTTGGAGTAGGCGGCTGTCGGCGGACCAGTCGATGTTCACCAGCGAGTCTCTGCCCTGCGTTTAAGGTCCTCAGGGTTTGTTTTTAACACAACAGCGCCAAAGTTCGTCGCGGCCAAAAATCTTTTCTTTCCCTCTCCCTGTCCTTTTATTCCTGCTGGCCGCAGCTCAGGTGCTTCAGGTTTCGATGGCAGATGCGGCGACTAGCAACGTTTTTCCTACTATTGTTATTTTTATTAATAAATAGTCGCTAACAACCACAAAAATATACGACAGAGGCCAGCAGCCTTTGAAATTAGAAAATGCCGTGGAAAATATTACTATTATTTTTTACTGTTTGGAAAACTAATCAAGTAACCAATTGAAATGGGGATAATTTGACAAAAAAAAACAAAAATTACAGGTTTACAAGTCTGCTTAAGAACGGAAATGCGATAACCTTTTTCTTGCCTCTCTTTCACCCTCCCTTTTTTCATTTTTCTGTTATGAGGAGTAGGCTTAACTATGTCGACGTCCATGGCTATTTCGACGTCCATTTCCAAGACGGGCAAACTATGTGGACGCTCATGGCTACCGTGAGTGACGTCCGAACGAACTTCGCGGGACTCGAACCTCCAACTTTCGCGGAACTCGAACCCACGACCTTTTTGTTATCGCAATCATAATCATTACTATCATCACCACTAACATCACAACTGGCACCGTCATCACTATCACCTACTATCACTATCGCTGTTATCATCATCACTATTATCACCATCATCACTATCATCATCGCTATCACCAACTATCACTATCGCTGTCATCATTACTATCACTATCTATCTCTAGCACTATCACCATCACTACCATCACTACGACTATCTATCTCTAGCACTAACTGTGACCTCAGTAGCTATAATTATCGGTATCACTATTTTCACTATCTACTATCACTACTATCATTACATATATGCTACTTATCAACTGTTGCGTAATTAACTTTTACATTTTATTTTAATTATCATGCAACTTATGATTGACAGTTCGTGCAGACACTTTTGCGGACAGCCTCTGTCACCAAACTTCCGTCCACGTCACTCATGAGCCAAGAAAGGCTTTCGCCTTAAAAAAAAAAAAACAGCGTAACGAACAAAGGACGAGGGAATAGACTGGAAAGGCGCTGTGCATTGCACCAACTAGCTCACCTCTCGGTTTTATTACAGAACGGCACCACGCTGGGCAAGACGTGGTATGCGACAGTAGAAGAACCATGGCGCTACGCACTACGGTTGATGCTATTTTGAATGCTTGTAATGAAATTTCCCAATTACAGAACAAAATCGCCCACAAATATTTTTGATGCTATTTATTAGAAAATAGCAAAAATTAAAACCTCTTAAGCAAGAAACATTAAAGTTCGGCTTCTTTGCAATTAATGTGCATGCGTGGCGGAGTCTCTTTACAGGCACGCGTAATAATGGTCAGCAACGCTGTCAGCGATGGAACCCCGCTAGAAAAGACGCACAATAGATACGTCACACCCGAAGCGTCCAGATGTTCTTTCCCCATTACGGCTACCGCTACTTAAGACGCAAGTGATGGAGTTGGCTCATCCGTTCGTGCGTTTACGTCAACTAACTTTGTTTAAATTACTTCAGCGACGCGAAATAATACAAACTGGCAGCAACAGTAACAGCAGGTACGTACCCTGATGACTTCGCCCTTTTGATTTGTCTGCCCTTGGTCTTGCACGAGAAGTACGTGAATGAAGCCGTCATTGGCTCCAACCGCCATCAGCATGCCGTCTGAATAGGATGGAATATGAAATAGAGAATTGGGTTCGTATGCGGTTTTGCATAACGGTAAAAATCTGTCTTGTAAATAAAATCTCTTTCGTCGTGGTCCAGATATATATCTTCTCCATGATTATAATCAGCCTTATGTAGAGTCAGATAACAAGTAAACGTTAAGAAGAGGTCGAGTAAAAAGGAATGAAAATACAAAAGTCATTGCAAAGCTGATAGTGGACCTTTTGCAGCTGATGTGCAATCAACGAAGGCAGTCGCAACTATGGACAGGTGTCGGAGGAAGGGACGCAGAGGTTCGTGACTGTAAACTTTCATAAGCGATATCCCCATGCAGGAAATTCACCCGACGTTCAGAAGCTGTTTGATGCTCTGTGAGGCATACACTGTATGTTACCGCAAAAGGAGGAGGAGCGGTCGCACTTGACAAGTAAGTTCCGCTCCTTTGCGTTTACTAGAAACACAAGAGATCTGCAGAGCAAAGCGATGAACCATAGATATCTTTTTCTCACGTGGTTTACGTGACAGCTGATGATAGAAGAGTAAATGATAAAAAAGCTTTTACTTTTAAAAATAAATAATATTATTTTTGGCTTAAAACGTTTCTAGCGTCATGTACTAAGTATATTTCCTTTTGCATTGTGATAAATTTTGCTGTTAAGGCTATGAAAAAGCGTGAAAGTGCACAGTGAATATTTTGGCAACATTGCAGACACTGACGTGAGGAGGCTAGGACTACTGCTAAAAAACTTGGGGGCTTTCTTAATCACATTCATAAAGAAGAAAAATGCGATAACATTTAGTCAAATTTTCTCTAATCTCTAATGAGTGTCTGGTGCTCTTCTGATTTTCCGTCTAAAACACCTGTTGAAACCGGTTCCATTGACCGTATATGGTATGCATGAAGTAATCATCGTCTAGAATGTTCCAGTAGCTTCCATTGTATTATGATATGAGATTATGCTGATCCAACCCAATAATTCACCTTAACCCACCCACTGATTTCTTCTATTCTATCTTAATATATTTTCTGGGACGGCCTTGTTTTCATTTTTTTTTTTTTGCGGGGGAGCTTTTGCGGGTGGGCTAACATCCAATTTTGGGGGATCCTCAGATTTTTCAAATTTGAAGGTGCCCTATGATTGGTCCACTGGTGGTCACGCAGTGTTGATGACGTCACAATACTCTCAACCGTATTCATAGATCGCAAGGAATCCTTATACCATTACTGGCGCAGTGGTGCAGCGGTTAAGCGATGCGCCATTGCCCCGGGAGGTAGCTGTCTCAAACGGAGCCAGCGGTGGGATTTGAGGGATTCAGGTTTTTCTCTTCATTTTCGTCTGTCATGTACTTGACTGAAAAAAAATAGATTCCTTGTTCTTTTTGGTTCTTTTTGCTTTCCGTTATGATCGAAATAACTAGCGCAGCTTGTCCCCACTCCAATAAAGAGTAAACGAGCCTCCTGCATGGTGCTGGCTGTTTGTATTTTGCCGCTTTTTTTTTTTCTGTAACGGCCTGATAACTCTTGCACCCAGAGTGCGCGGATGTACCGGCAGGTTACAAGGAGGTCCTCACCAGGTGAATAGGCCAGGGCGTTGAGCGCACTGTTGGCCACAGTGAACGTGGTGAGCATAGCGCCGGTGTCAGCAGCCAGCACCGACACGCGGCCATTGGCGCAGCCCACGGCAAGTGCTGTGCCCCGAGGGTGCATCGAGGCGGACAGGCACTCCGACTGCGAGGAGGTGAGCATGCGAGGAATTTCAGGCTCTGTGTCTCCCTCAACAAATCAAAAAGCAGGTTTGCTACCTTTCCTGGTGTGTTAGTTACATAAAAACTAACCCTTTTTACGACGAACTCCTGTGTGTGTCGCTTTCATCTTCGTTCTATATCGCTATATTCTCACGTCGAAATGAAATGCCGGCTAGTCGGTGCCTATACTTTGTTGTCAAATTTGCTGCATGGAAAGACGCTGATCACTCTGCTCTTAAAAATTTCAAGGGCGTTGATCGCTTGCTTTAAATGGAATTCGTTTGCTGAGGAGAAATTGAGAGAAATTCATTTGCTTCCGAATGAAAACCAAGTGCCAGGAAAACCAACTGAAGAAAATAGGAAAACTGACACGTGGCATTATTGCGCATGGTTGTGAAGTTCACACGAGTCACTTTAGGTTTTTTTTTTTTTTAGTTTGTGACTGCCTGTTTTCAATTACAGTTCTCGTTTAACGCGAAATCGTTCTCTCTACACCGGGAACTGATCTTTCTTCCTTAGCATGCAATGGGGCTTCATTGTCTTATTTTTCTGGTGTTGCTGCATTAAGAAAAGAATACTGCCTAGAATCCGCAGGGCGGTAGGAAACATGTAACTGACAGTACAGCAGCGAAAGAAACAGTAGCAAACTACTCCTGTGGTATTTTTTTTATGCGAAGATATTCTGCGGGAACCATAATATTTGTTCGTTGCTGCATAGAGCTCAAACTTTCAATGATCAGTAAAACAATACAAGAAGTTCAATTCGCTTATTGAAGATTCGCCTTCCCACGTACGTTAAACTGTGGTGAAAAAGTTCAAGAGTGTGGTCAGAAGGCGTGCAAATATTTTCGGCATGCCGTATCGAAGAGCGAGCACCTCGACAGGCGTCATCCAGACGAGGCTCGCGACGTTCCAACGGCAGACGGCCCTGTCTCGACCGACCGTGAAGAAGACGTTCTCGGAAGGAGACACCACCACACTCACCGCCTCGCGATAGTGGCTCTGAAAGTACGCACACAAAAACAGGTCGTGGGTGAAGCACTCCAGTGCGTAGAAGCATGATTTATTCCAGGTCAAAAAAATCAATTAGGATTTCAGTATGGCATTACTGTCCTAAAACGAAGATGGTCGCTGAAGAAGCACTATCGTGCGTACGCCTAATTTGCGTGCAGCCGATGCTGACAGTGGACTCAGATGCTTCCCACATGTTAACGAACTTATTTCATGGTGGGAAGTCTCGATGCCAATTTAAGAAGCATCCATCGCAAATAAGCAAATCAGGGCAGCCGCAGCAGTATGTCGGAGACAAAATCTGATGATTTATTTGAAAGACTGAAACGCAGTTGAAGAGTTGCACGCTGTGCACTGCTGAATATTGCCGCGTATCATTGTAGGGTTTGTTCGTTCACGCTCAAGGCTGCAGGAAAGGGTTGTTATCACTTTTGTTCGTGACGCGAGAAGCGACCAGACTAATCTCGATTAATCGTAGCCATGAAAGGCTGCATCTAGGTTTTTCTAGATTACTGTAGATGATCTTGTCCTGTTATCTGGAAATTTCCTTGCCGCCTTTAAATTGAGCGATGCCGCGAGCGGCGGACATTCGTAGTTCGACGACTGACGAGCACGTTTGTTGCTTACGCCGCCGCCGAGTGATTCAGTTCTTTTGTGGGCGCAAGTCAGCCCAAATAAAGAGCTTCGTTTCTAAGACCAGTTGGTGTCTTCCTGACCGCTGGACTGCCGTCACTACAACGTGACAATATCAACAACTCGCTCACCTGAATGACTGGCCTGAACCTCCTCTTGAAGGAGCCCTCCATGATCAGGTTGTGCGTTGTGCCGACGAAGACGTTCTCGTCGGCAGCGAACGGCAGGTGTTGACACATGGCATGCACGCCGCCCGTGCCTCTCGGCAGCTGCAGCGGGAAGGAACGCGGACTCAGCACAGCGGACTCGTAAACATTTTCCAACATTTCGAAAACTATAAGTGAAACCGAGACACTCTCGAGTGAATGGCCACAAGGGCTACCCACGCAGGAGCGAATGGCAGAACGATAGTTTAAAGTTGCTCTCAGCCCACAAGTTACAGCCGAATACTGGCGCTGGAGCATGAAATTTGCTCTTTCAATAGAAAAAAAAAAAAGGTAAAAAACTTGATCCAGCACTTGTTTAGTCAGACCAAGCCCTGCTTCATTTTCGGATGATGAAGTGTTTTCTATGAAGAAAAACAAGCATTACGAAGGAAAACGCTTAGTTCTCCTTTGTCAAAATGGCTTTTACTCCTACATCAAACTTCAAGAAATAATTCGTAAATTATTCAACCAGACAAACGGTACTTAGAGAAAAGAAGAAAGTATGCTACTCATTATCGCTCGAGCAATGGTCGTAGGTTTTATGCTAATGTGCTTTCGTTATCATATAGCTTATATATGTAGAGGTGTCCACAAAGGTTTACAGAACACTGAATCTAAAAAAAAAAGTTAGTTGTTTGGCAGTCTAAGCATATAGCCACAAAATAAAAGGTTTGCTTTGAACTTCCCTGCTCTACCTGCACAACTTATCCGTCAGTGAGCAGCCACGCAACTGGACAGGCAACGAATTTAACTTTTCCTGAATTTCTGCGTTTCGGGAACTTCTGTGGGCACCTATACGCACCTTAATATACCCTAATCGCTATCACCGTCATCATAACCCTCCGTTTCTGCGTTATTATTTCCTATCTATCTTGCATCCAGTGCAGTCCAGCAGGACAGAGACCGGCTCTACCGGCCGTCCTTTTCGTCTTTTCTCGTGAACTTTTTTCCAGCATTTTCGTCCGGTTTAAGATCAAATGGGCTATTCTGAGATTTACGCCGTTCAGGAAGAAGAGGTTTGGAGACACCAGTGACATCGCAAAAGCTGCCACGAATTCTGAAGTCCCAGAGCACACTGTCAGCAGTTCGTGTCACAAATCTTTTTGTCCAGAAAAACAACCTGATCCTCAAGCAGTTGGGTTTGTGTTTCTGGCATCCACGCGATGATCAGGTGCCAATGTTATTAAAACTACGGGCAGAAGATTTAGCAAGATCTGCGTGTATACAAGATCACCCAAAACAGTATACTTGCCGATGTGACTCCGAGCCTCTGAAACTTTCTGTCAGCATCCCAAGCCTTAATCTGATCTTCTCGGTCGACAGCCGACGCAGATATGAGCAGATTATGAGGCAAAAATAGCAGGACGTTCACGTCATTCTGAAATAAGAGCAGATAGAAGGAACAATGAAAACGTCACTTCAGTCGGTTGTCCCGATTCATGTCACCATGATGTCATCATGACTTTCTTTGGCTTCAGGATCGGTTAGCCAGTTAACAGTTCCCGTATAGGTCGTATCATTCCTAAATGCAAGAAGACCGTCCAGTTGGTGCATTATATCAGGATCTTTAAGTGCTGTTTCAATACTCAAAGCATAAACGAAGGTCCTTTCCCTTACGGCGCGGTTCAGGTGTCTACCGAGATATGTGAGACAGATGATGCGTCATTTCCTCCCCCCCCCCCCCCCCAAAAAAAAAAAAAAACTTAATTTTAATTTTATTAAGGTGTATCGTCTGTTCTCGTCTTATCCGCGTAGCTGTCTTGTGTCCGTAAAAAAAAAGCGCTTAAGTTCGTTAATATGACGAGGCCTTAAAGCACCGTTCGAATGTGCCTATACGTAGGTTCAGTGACGCTACAATTCGATGTTAAAAAGCGTTTAATGATGTTTCCGTTACTTTTTCCATGAAAGTGGTTTGGTTTGGTTTATGGGGTTTAACGTCCCAAAGCGACTAAGGCTATGAGAGACGCCGTAGTGAAGGGCTCCGGATATTTCGACCACCTGGGGTTCTTTAACGTGCACTGACATCGCACAGCACACGGGCCTCTAGAATTTCTCCTCCAAAGAAATTCAACCGCCGCAGCCGGGATCGAATCCGCGTCTTTCGGGTCAGCAGCCGAGTTTTCCATGAAAGTAACTTGACATAATTTCAGCCAACTATAAATAAGGCCAGAATGGAAAGCGCGAAAATTTCTCATCGATTTCGGCATAGAATTTTCCCTGACCACATGCCATTTTTGTGAGCAGCACTATCTATGAGCAAAACGCACTATTTCCATTTCGTCCAGAAAAGGTGTTCTCAACGTAACTGCAGGTTCAGCAAGAGTGATCGCCTAGCAAAGATGTTTAATTTGTATTATCTCAGAAAATTGGGTAAGTTGTCGAACTGTGACGAATATTTCATTCTCTCCGTATTCTTCACACGCAGAGAGAGAAACGTTTATTTTACAACTGTGCTCCGGGTCGCTGTGTCAAGTTGGACATGCAGGTTTTCGTACATGTTAGGAAAAAAAAAATGGGAACTCCAGTCAGCCGATTAACTCTATGAGGAGAATATTAGCATCATTTAGTGGCTGCAAGGTAGACATGTTCGTGTTCATAAAAGCATTACTCGTCTATGAGAAGTGTTCTGCATAATTATTCATTAACATTCACTGAGTGCTGGCCCACGGTAACTATTGAAGGGAACACAATAACTTGATAGTTTGGATGATCAGGGATAATTTTGTTTTTAAGAGTAAAAGACACTAAAAAGGTTGTGTAGCTTTACGTTGTAGTCGTAAGGCAGTGCTCATGTGAAGCTAATGAGCATTTGCTCCCTTAAGTGAATTCTACTTCACCCTGGCGATTTCTCTGAAATACACTGGATAGAAGGCGCTCATTTCTGGTAACGTATTATCGCCTTTCGGCTGAATGGCTTCGCAACAAATACATCTCTGGCAAAGGGAGCGCTCATGATCCGGTAGTTGGATTCTCGCTTTTGAGGCCGATTTTTCGGCAGCTCTCGAAGCAAAGGAAATGTTATATTTAGCTTCTAAGCATATTTTTCATGGGTATTGAGGTACATGATGAAATAGGTCTTAAAGGGGTCTTAAAGGGCTTTTATAAAAACATGGCCTAAAACATCCCATAGTAAACAAAACAAGTGGGGCTAAAAAAGCGAAAAAAAAAAAGCGTTTCGAGAGTAACCTCAAGTTATGATATCTCTGTGCTACCAAAGAATTCATAAAACGCGCTCTGTAGACATAAATGCATGTAAAAAACTAGTTTCTGTTCGTTAGACATGAGGCCAGCAGCCTTAAAAATTGGTCGTTTTTCCAAGTGCGCAGGAATCAAGCATGCAGGGGAAGAAATTGGGGCAAAATAAAAGCAAGCGTCTTCATCAGATCTGATAGAACGCAGAATGGCGCAGGTTTCTAGTCCAAAATGCGCATAACGACTTCTCACGCGGGAAAAAGGCGTGTCATAGAGTTTACGGAGGACCTACAAAGTTACGGTGCGCTTTACGGTCACGCAAAAACCAACAGAAAACTTCTGTGTCGTTGAACATCTGTCATTTCTATGCACGAAGCCGTTCAAAAGTATAGAATGGCCAATGAATATTAATTTATTTACGACTCGACGATGGTCAGAATGCAGCAAACTACTCTTACTGCTTGTACGTTGCTCAACATGAAACGTAACGGCAACAGGTGCTGCTCATGTTCCGGTCAAATTATGCAGTAGTTCTCTCTTCTGGCGCACAAAAACTTATCTGTCGCCCCAAACGAAGCCTCACATTGCCCTACTATTATTTATTTCATAACATATTTCAGAAGCATAAATGCGTTCCGCACTAGCATTCTATTCAAAATATGTGATGCCATACCTTTGCAACAGAACGCAACTTCTTTGTTAGATATAAGTAGACTGCTAGACACCAGCTACAAGTACTGCATGGCTCCAACCGCGATCGAAAAAAAACTTACTGTTCTTTTTTAAGATGCGAGGAAAAGAAATTAGATAGGAAAAAGAGGCAAACTCTTTCGCAGCAACTAGACCTCGTATTTTAGTTGCTAGCTCGTCTGAAACGAAGCGCGGTATTTTTTTTTCGTTTACATAAATAAACGAGGTTTCCAACAGCGGTGCGTGCTACTTAATTTCGCTAAGAATAAATTCCACAGAAAGTGACGCCACAATTTCTCGCTCGAGGAACCAGCGGCCGACCATGGTCACCTCGTGCGCCCTGAACTCCTTGCTGATGAAGAAGTAGCTTCCTTCGTTGGAGGCTGACCAGACGGTGACGTAGCCCGCGTCATCGCCGGTTACGAAGCCAGCGGTGCCCATGAAGTCGACGGCCGTGATCGTCTTCGGCGCGTGCTCCTGCGCGTGGAGGGCACCACACATAGCGTTGGCAACACGACAATGGTAAAGCGAAGAGGAGCTGTGAAAGAGTGCTGAGGAAGCGGCGTCCATGCAAAGGCCAGGAGGGTGGCCTATGTTCTTCGTGAGTTGCATGCAAAGATGTTGAACATAATGTTATGTGCTGCCCAGATTACAACTCGGAGAGGTGTGTCCTACTCGCCTCCCTCAAAAAAGCAGGAGCATCTCATGGTTTTCTTCAAGACATTATTTGCCCGCGCGGAAACCAGTCATAAAGGAAGGAGGCTTCCCGCCTTTTAAAATTTCGTCAAGACTCTGATCTCGACTCCAGATGGTGACAGCCGCAGTTTATGACCATTGTGAGCGATCGTGCGCGTGGCGACGTAGATCTTTCAATTCACAAATCTCTAACTCAAATTCCCGAGCTTAATTAGCACTTTAGTGTTTCTACGGTGAAACAGTTGCCGGAAGGATAATCGCGAAGCTAATCCCACCAGTAGCTTGCAACAGCCACAACTCGACAGCACTCACAGCGGTGATGGCGTCCAGCCTGTCCAGGTAGTTCTCCTTTCCCTTCCTCCAGAAGCACAGGTGCTGGACGCCGTACGTCAGGAAAAGCTCGTTTTCGGAAGGAGGGAAGTGGCAGCCAAGCACGGGAGCCGGGTTCGCCTGCATGCACGAAGCGGGCGGACACGGCAGAAAGCGCACTTTCGGTGGTTGCTACAGACTGCAGTGTCAATGGTTTGTGTTCATCGGTTTGCATAAGAATTATGGCTGTGTTTATACTGTCGTGATGTGAAAATTATTTGTCACAGTAATAGGATACTTTTGTTACTGCACTGGCAGGGTGAAAAATTCCCAGTGAAACTGAAAGGAACGGGAGGCACCGGACTCACAACTGCTCTGCCAAGGATCTCGTTCTTCTGCCAGTCCCATAAAGAGAGTTCGTGGTCGTGGCTTGAGTCCACTGCGACCAGGAGTGTGCCCTGAGGAGGAAAAAGAGGGAGGCCGGGATTAAGAGGAAAACTACAGGGATGCTTAGCATTAATTTTTGCATCTGTCCCAGCTTCTGTTGCAACTTCTGTGTCTGTTTGCGTCACTTTCTTTGCAACTGTCGGTCCGTAAACCACCATATTGGGACTGTTATCTGCAGTATGCTATGACGGTACCGTAATTTGCATATATCACAGTTTCTTTTCTGATTTTTGATTTCAAGCCTCTATTCAGGTTGCTGTCAATAAACTAGGTTGCTCACAGCCTGGTTGGCAGGTTCTAATGACATCGAAAGATCACAGGACTTCTCTCGACCAATCAACGAATTTAGTGACACCAGGTATCGTCATCGTCGAGGTTTTTTGTGATGACAGCTCTAATGGTATCGCATTAAAACAGTAAGTGATCGAGTTTAACGCCCCTAAGTGACTCATGAGCTGTGACGGACGCCGTAGTGGAGGGCTACAGATTAATTCAGACCACCTTAAGCCAAAATATGCAAAGATAAGATCAGAAACTTGTCACAAACGTATCAATTAGCCCACTCATATTGGTCGACATGTCCGCCAGTACGTGCCAACCAATAAAAGCGGGGTTTTGTGACCCTTTTGTGACTGTTTTTACACTGTGATCTTTCCGTAATTCGGCCTCTGAAGTTCCTTGCCACGCGCTAACAGCACACAGCACTTGAGTAGAACGTGTTGTCAGAATAGTTGGTGTAAATTTTAAGGCATGGTAAATACGTCACAAAAAAAAAAAAAACACACACACACACACAAGACAGAATACGGGGTGTTGCGCCCGTCCCGTGCCTTACCTTGTGTGTATTCCAAGTGCGCATCTTTGCTGTGTCTTCAGAATCACACAGCACGCAGGCGTTTTTGTGTTTCGCTTTCATCTAAATACGAACGCTGAGGTCAGGATCGAACCCGCGACCTTGGGATCAGCAACCGAACGCCAAAGACACGGAACCAACGCGGTGGGATCGCGGGTTTAGGGAATAACTGCAGCTATTTTGTAAGGAGATGGCACCCCAACTAGTGACTGATGAAAGGCGGGCGCCTCGAGACTTACAAATCTGTTCGGTTTTTCCATCAAAAGCACCTGGATGACAGCCAAAGATTTTTTTGCATACGGGCGACCTGTCTGAGGCTTAGGTAAGGAGGGCCACCTTCTGTTGATGCTTGAGGTAACGCTCTGGCTTTGTTGACTGTTCAAAAGCAGGTTTAACCCAGAGAAGCAGTGTGCTATTTTCATGACCCGACATCGTTACGAAAACTGCTACGTCTTCAGACTAACAACGTCTCGTAAAGGTGATGGAGGTCAAAGTGCACAAAAAAGCTAGAATTTCCTAGCATGACGCATTCGATTATCACATAACCACGATTTGCGTAAGCCATTGGTTTACAGCAGTTTTTTGTTTTCTTCAAGTGTAGAATTTGCGATGGTTCCGAAAGAAAAATTGTATACAAAATGAGTAAATCAACAAGAGGTGAGTCAACATTTAGCACAAATACCGACACCGAAAAGAAGCGGTAGAGGGCCTCACAAGGAGCAGGTCCCGGGCACCAGCCTGGAAAGCGATCAAAGTTGAGCTTCCGCTGCCGCAGTCAACAGCTGCAGAGTTCATTCACTTCTAAAGTTGTAGCTTTTTGTCGTGACAAGAAGAAAAATTAAATTGATCCTTTTATTGCAAGACGTCAGGGCAGAGAAGGTAGCCTTAATACACTGTAAAAACACGCATTACTCGGATAAAATGCAGGGACTTGCCCACTGGTCTACGTGTTAGCACACTTTTGGTTAACCAGACATGGAAGAAGGCTAACAGGCATGCTACATCCTTCGAAACTGAATAACCTGGAAAAAGAGGCTGAAAAGGAAAGGTGAGTTCGGAAGCACAAGAAACGAGGCCGACTTCGTCGAAAGTGTGTCCCAAGCGTAGCTTCCCATTTCGGCCTTTCTTTTTTTTCAAGTTCGAGAGATGTGAAACTTATCTCACCTGGTACGAGAATCCAAGACATGACAGCCCCACATTTATGATTCCCGCTCCCAACACTGCCAGTGTTTCAAGTGTTGCCGTCTTCCAAACACGGATGTGTGCCTGCGAGAGACAAACAAAACGACTCTAAATTTGGAAGTCTTTCTGCGAGGTGGTGCTCATATAGGGGGATACTCGTGACAGAGCTGCAACACCCGGGTATTAAAGGGGCCCAGAAACACTACCTTAGTTGACTATTTTGCCTGTTGATCGCATACACTAAGTTACAATGGTGCTATTAGCGTCGATAATACCGCGTATATTCCGTTTTTTAATATTTTAATATCCTCCCAAAAACAAATTCATGGCTCTGATGGTGTCCCCACACAGTGTCGGGTTTCAGCAGCGGATATGACATAACCTGGCGCGAGCTTGATGATTGTACAAACAGTAAATATACTGCAAATTGTGTGAATAAATAGAGAAACATTTTGTGACCTGTCTGCGTTTTATATTAGATAAAAAAAAAAACAACTTGTTTGTCTTAGATAAAAGCCCTGCAAAGCAAGTAAAATAAAAATACACCACCAGGGGCTCTGGCATGGAAACGACGCTGCCAGACTCAGCAAGAACGAGTTACAGAGGGCAGGCAACCGTGGAGTGCAAACTTCCGCGACGTGCTCTGGCAGGCTGTTTTGATTGGTCGCGCCAGGTGACGTCATTGGGAGAGCGAAATAGGAGTGGGAAGCCCCGCCAAAATCGAGTTGAGGGCAGCGTTTTGTTTGCTTGTATTTTGAAATTTCTTCATTGAATAACTCCCGTTCCTGTGCATCGATTCCTGTAATTCTTTTTAAGTCAGCATCTGTGTGACATAAAGAATGCACCTGAAGTATAGCCGGTATTCCCCCAAGGAGTGTTTCGCAGCCCCTTTAAATTTCTTCATTAACTGAGTAAGCGGTATGAGTGCCTTTAGGCAAAAATTCCGGCGTGAGTCTGTGTGTGTACGCCGAGTGAAGCCTCTAGCACCTGCTGCGCGCCAAGAGCGAGAACCGCACCTCGATAAGAGTCTAGAGGGAAAATATGCATCGGCGGAAGCGGAGATTCGGGATGAGCGACGCCCCCGAGCGAGCGGCAACAGCGTAGAGAAAGAGAAAGCGGCGCCGAAAGCGAGCGCGCCTCATCGAGTGATCCTAAGCGGTGGGCCAAAAAAGGCGTACAATTTAATAAATGTACAAGTAGAAAAAATCATTAACGAGCCATAAAGCGCGGTAAAGTAAAGCAAAGTGCAACTGCGGAAAATGTAAACCAAGAAATTGTTAGCAAGGTATAAAAGCCAACCAAAGTAATGCGAAGTTGGTTGACACAACGCTCAGGCACCGAGATGCGGCGGAAGAGAAAGACATAAAATGAAAGGGCATTACCCTAAAAGATCAGCCTGCTAACGCAGTTCATCACATAAGACCATTTGAGCTTCTGTCATTTTGTTTCTGCGTATGAATGCAGAGTACAGCAATGCTTATTTCAAGTACCATTCCTGCCTGCATACACGCTGCCTCCTTCCACTGCACACCTGCAAGCAGTTGTGAATCGAGTACTTCAGTGGTCTCTTTTTCCTCCAGCACTTTCTTTGAATTCGCGAGTACGCTGAACTAGCTGAGCACTAAACGTAAAATCTGATAACATGTGATTACTTGCTGACAACAGAGTAGTCGGTTTAATTCGGATTTCTAACGCAGAGCAGCGAGTGTCTCCGAAGTGCGCGAATCGCATTTATCCCGCAATGGGGAGAACCGGCGTATTCAGCATGGTATATCCCCAACAATCAGAATTGAGCCTCTCTTTCTAAATAAACTGCTCATTCGTTCATTTATCACACAATGTGCCCATTGTCATTAGGTAATAGCGCCGCCGTTGGTGGCAGTGCGAGCGCAGCAACCGGCTGGTGTGAGACGAGATTACCTCCAATTCGCAAACGAAGAACGTTGGCGGCGGTTGCAAAACGTCGACACTGGGCAGACCCACGTGCGGCTAGTCACGACACGGTGTACGTTTCGCAAGCGGTTGCAAGTTAGCGACTGCAGAGATCAATTTACTAGTTCCACAGAGAGCTACCGGTAAAGTGCATTGCTGTATATGACTCATACGCGCATAACTGTGCGGTGAGAATACGACACGCAAAACAGCCACAGCATGGTAGCGCTGCAAGGAGAATGAAATGAGGAGATGGGGAAAAAAAAGGGGGAGGGGGGCATTTAAGGAGTATGACGTGAAAGCGTTAATGGGTCCTTCAGCGGTTCTTCTCGCCCACGCCGACATGGACACTATTTCCTTTTTCACAGCTACAACCATTGTGCGAATTACCAATATGACATGCATATAAAGCCGATTTAACCAAGCCGCACAAACATGCCCGCGTGTCCTAGTAGTTGCGTGTCTGACTCGCTACCCAAGGGTCAAGGGTTCGATTCCTTACTGATTGTACCAATTTACTTTTTAGCGCAATTCATTTACTTCATATACTTACATGTCCCAACGGCGTTTGAGTCATACTACGAAATTCTAATCACCAGCTTTCTAATGTTGTGATCATCTCTCAAATTCGCCGCTTCACGCGTCACGTAACCAGCTTTTCAACCAAACTAGATTTTTTGTTAGCAGCTACAACGTCGACACCGGATTCTCTGCTGAACTAGACCCTTCGCTCGTCCTGTCCTCTTCTCGTTCTTCAGTCTCGTCCAAGTTCGCGGTTATTCCTCCTCTCCATCATGTCAGACCAACTGGCGCAAAACTTTCCCTTGTTGGACCCTTAAAGGGAAGCTGGAACGGTTTTTTGAGAATTCGAGGTTATTCAAGAATTAGAATCTATCAAGCTTCTAGATAAAGCATGCAAAGTATTTTTGCACTAGCATTTAAAATGGTGGCATAATCGTCGATTAAAATCGCGACGATGTTCGGGCTTCTCCTCATTACGTTGGAGGAGTGCGAGGAAACTCGGCAGTGACGTCAGCGACGCCTGCATGCCGCTGTGCGTCATCAGATGGCGCCAAACAATGCACCGTCAGCTCCTCCTTCGATGGCGTCGGTTTTCTTCCGCGGAATAACCATTTCCTCGCTGGAAACGTAGTGCCATTATACGTGACGTCATTATCAGGGCATCTGCCCGCCGCTGTGAACTTCAGAGAAGCCTGAACGCCGACGACGACTTTATTCGGCGATTACGCCACCATTTCAAATGCTAGAGCAAAACGATTTCGCAGGCTTTGTCTGTCCATTTCGCACATTCGGCAACTTTAAACTCATCTAATTCTAAAACCGCTTCAGTTGTCCTTTAACGCTGCCGCGTTGCTATAAGAGCAGAAGGGATTTGGGTGGTTATGCGTCACGCGGTAGCCAGGCATTCTGACAACGGGGCTAATGAGTTGAAATCCAAAGGTACAAAAAAAAAGAGCGTCACGTATCTTCGCCTGCGCAATCAGACGAGCTACGGCGATGGTGCGACGCGGTACGCATCCGACGCATGTAGACAGAAAACTAAAGTGGCTAAAGTGGCGCAGAACATTTCCCCAACTTACAAAAGCGGCTAAAGAATCAGAGGGTGCTTGTTACGAGTCAGCTGCGCTCTAAATGCATCGCTGCTCGCATGAACTTTCGCCAGCATCCATATCGCCGGTAATTCTTACCGGAGGCGCGTGGTTGAAACCGGCTCCCTGTCCTGTGGCAGCGACGTCTTCGTTGTAGTTGTACGCAATGCTGAAAAGATTAAAATGGGGACATTGGTGCGTTATTTGCATGCAAGGTCATACGCTACGAGCATTGTGAACACAATTTTTTGCAATAATAGGAAAAGGCAGCCGTGATCTTTCTCGAAACACGTAACAAACTTCTCAAGAGCCTGCAACTGGTGCAACACGCTCGTGTTCTGCAAGAAAACCTCCTAGTGTTCTGCAAGAAAACGGAAAGGGACACAAGCTTTCTTCCTCGCGGTAGCTCTGAAGCTTCGACGCGGAGGTTTATATATGAGTGCGCATGTCTATGAGAGAGATGCAGAACTCTTGCTCCCATTGGAGTTGCGAATGGTAGGACGCGCCACACCGCCTTTAAGTTCGCTTCTGGAGGAATGAAATCTTGAAGACAAATTACCACTCTACAGAGAAAAAAGAGCAGCGGCAGACATAGATAGTCACATATAAAGTGCGAAGAGCTGAGATCTGGTGGACAAGTTGGTGCATGCTCATACGGACGAAGAACGAGAAAGAGAGGCATACACTGTGCCTAATTAAACAAATGCGTCCCCCAACAAGGCTAACAGGTCACGTGCAGATCAGCCAACAAAAACAAATAGAAAAACAACATTGATAGCGGGGAGGTATGAGCATACATAGAGTCTTGCGTCTGTCGTCTAAAACCCCAATCCTTTCTCTAACAGGTGCAATCACTGCCATGCATCTTAATGTAGCATGATTTTAGAAGCTCGCGTTCCTCTCTATCCCAGCCTCTTTGACCAACAGTGGGTGGCATCCACACTTCCGGAAGTGGAGATTCGTGTATGCTCCGTCAGTACAATCCTAAGAAGCATAGCTTTCGCGCAGCCTATTGATACACTAATTTGTTTGGTCGATGTAAACCTTTTCAGAGGAGTCGTACACACCACACGCGTGGCACCATATCATGGAAAAGTTGTCATGCTGCGTCGTGTATCCTGCGTTCTATTTTAGACATCAAGCGATAGATTCACTGTACGCTTGTGTCTCCACTATAATTTTCATTTTTGTTGTTGGTTCCTTTGCGCATAATCTCTTAGCCTTGCCAGAGAACAAATTTCTTAAGTGACTCAGAGTTGTTAGTCCAGATTCGCCGCGTCTTCGTAAGTTTCACGTCCTTCGTCTTTCTGACTAGTGTCCTCATCAAGCCTGAAATGCGATCCATTAGGCAAAAATATAATGAAGCCCGCGCATTAAATGCGCCTCTGCTTGTTTTGTTTACATCCAGCCTCCTCAACTCAGAGTCGCGTACAGTCGCTGACAGAGTGGCGTTTACACCTTAGCCTCGTTCACATCTCGGAGCAAGAGCAGCAGATATCACTGCGGATAGAGGCCGCTGCAACCTGTGCCACGAACATGCAACGCTGCTGCCGCAAATGTGCCCCAGAGGTCGCGTTGCAGCGCAGCATTAACCTTACCAGTCGATGTCCATCGAGTGTCCCATGTAGAACCGCTGCTGGTGCTTGGACCGGTTGAAAAGGACCGCCAGCGCCGCCACGTTGTACAGGATCTCTCCAGAACGCACCACGTGAAGGTTGCGGAAAGAACCGTTGCCCCGGTACCCATGTCTGCGGGCGGCGCCGTCAAGGAAGACATTGCCGTTCTTCCTTAGTACCAAACTTATGCGAGGATGTGCCTCAAGCACGCCCGGGCTACTACTCGGCCACATTGCGTCATGGACTTAATTTGCCATGTGACTGCAAACCACTTTTCTGTAACACAAAGCCAAAACTGGCCCCTAAGACAATTATTCGAGAAACGTGCATTTTTACGCAACGTTCATATCATTTGTTACCGATAATATAATTGATTGTTAACAGCAAAATGCAAAACAAACTTCTTTTGAGGAATTAACTGAAGCACCATGTGAACGAACCAGCGCCTAAGCGCACGGGTACTATTATGCATGTTGCTTTCTTATACGACCACGTAACACTAAGCTCTTGCACGCGAGAAGCGAAAGCAGTGTTTATAACAGCTGAGAGCCTCCACCGCGGTCTTCTGATTCTGCACGAACTGGCTGCGCGATACGGGTCGTTTGCATCTGCACTTATATTGATTTGCTTGTTGTCACAATTTCTGAACTCACGGCGTAAGCGCTCTAGCCACTAGTTAAACTTAGCGACATAGGAATCCACAGGTTCTTTGAGCACCGTGACATCCAGACATGCACGATTATCATGGCAAAAAAATGTCAGACAACCTCTTCATATACCTCGCTACGAGCCACACGCCCTAACGATCATCTTTCTTTTTGAAAACATTAAGAAACGCACCAGTCTTCATCGGCCATAGTATATTGACGACATTCAAGCGCTTGTTAGTGCTCTGGCAATTGTTTTTATCTACTTTATAACCCATCTTATTATTGTTATTGTTCATTATTATTTTCATGCGTTTTTGTTATCTTGAGCTGTACGATGTCCTGATTTTTTTACGAGTTTTCTCAGTTTGTTCATTTGTGACCCCTTCACACTATTCAACATGCTGAATGAGGCGCTAGAAATATAGCTATTCAAACGGGAAGCCGCGTTGGCACGCGGCTCAAAAACCGCACAGGACGGTTACGATACAGAGTAATGCGTTATTACAGCGCAGCTGTCTGTTGTGGGTGATTTCTGCTCTAGATCTTGGCTGCGCCATGCTGTGTGCGGGTGGCGCAGCTGCCTGCGTCTGCAGAGAGACTCGCACGAGCGTACAGCTCCACGAAACTAACAGGAGTGAACTGAGGACGAGGAGGCGAACGCCGCCTTGAATAATTCGACGTAGTGGCTAGCGCACAAGGAAGACGCACACAGAAGGAATACAGACAGGGCAAACGCTAGGAGTCCAGACAGGACACTAGCGTTTGTATTGTCTGGATTCCTTTTGTGTGCGTCTTCCTTGTGCGCTAGCCACTATGTCGAGTTAGAGCGACCCACTAACCCAGTTAAGAGCCTTGGCGTCTTGAATAACCGTCGTTTTGACCTCACGAATCTTGAAGACCAATCAGAGGCGTCGAAGAGTTCACGTCAGTGATAACGTCATTATTCAGAGAACCAATAAGGTGCGTTGTATGCGTCATGCGATCTCGCTACAACATGGACGCCGCTCAAACGGCAAACGGGCCATTAACAGCTGAGCTGTAGACAGGGCGCCAAGGATACACCCAGCAGATCTCGGGCCGCCTCTCCAGCCTCCTGGTGGGCGTCTTGTGGCTGGACGTGGACGAGGTCTCCGCGGACATCGGAGATGACCAATTGGTCGACGTGGTGGCCGTGCTGCCGCTTGCCGCCTGCGATCCCAGCTCCGCCTGCTCCATGTGCACGGGGCTGCCGCGTTGGCCGCCGTGGGGGCTCTCGGCCGTGCCGTTCGGCTGCCGCGTGCTCGATGCCGACGCTCGCTTGGCCGACGACGAGGCGTCGTTCACAGCCGTGGCCGTGTCATCGGTGACCAGAGCCGAGCCGTCGCCTACTTCCGCTCCGTCGTCGCCGTTCCCATCTTCCCCGTTGTCGTTGCCGTTCATGTCGACGCGTTGACGCTCCTCCTCCTCTTCGTCCGCCTCGTCGGGCACCTCCCTCCTGGCCCCTTCGTCGCCGTGGAGGCCTGGGTACGGCGTGTCCGCGCGACCTTCCCCGTCCAGGAGCGAGCCGCCGTCAGCTGCGCATAACAAGTGGCCGCTTTATTTCACAGGAAGGCCTGAGGAAGGCTTGCCTTGGTACGACGTCACTGTCCATGCAACTAACCAGAAACCAGAAATCTAATCATATCAAGAGACCCCACTTCAATATGTGACTGCCACAGAACATTGGTGCATTGTAGTGTGCGTGATGGGCACGGCCCTACGTCGCGAAAAAAGAAAAAGCAACCATTGCCCTTTCTTTGTGCAGTGATGCGAAAACTTTTATATTTCTTTCATTTTCGAAATTTATTATTTGATAAACAGTGGAAGGCACTCCTGTTTCGAGCTAGTTACTTCATGGTGTAGCTCGGACTTCGGGCAGTAGCACAGGCTCAAAGAGTCGTATGGACGCGAAGGCAACACCCCTAACCACTATCTCCCCACTCTGCACCCGTATTTAGAACAACTGGCTAGCTTCACCTATAGCACAGTTCAAATATTCATGTCTCTTCGTACGTATAATTCCTTCGGCGTGTTGTTGCTGAGGTGCAGTAGTCGTTTTGCAGCACGAGACGCGGCCCCTCCTGCAGTCGTACTCCCCCCCCCCCCCCCCTCTATTTCTATTGAGGGTCCCGGAATTCACAACAGAATCTACGCCTTCGACGAAAACACGATGATGTTCACAAACAAGCTGTTATAATCGAATTATCATCTCCATGCCATAAGAACCTGGTTCATCGCCTAAATAACGAACAGACCGTTCAGAAGAAGTAATTAAAAAGAACTAATAAATCCTTTCGAAAGAGAAACACTTCAAGTATTTGCAATATGTGAGGGCAGGCAGTGATTGCCGCTGACATTGTCTCTGGAGTACTGGAAATGAAATTCAGAGACAACTTCGTTGAATTGCCGCCTATTCGTGTGCGTAAGGCATTTTGATTTGTTCTTTATTTTCCGACAAGACAGTTATATCTGTAGTGACGGGTTTCAGTAAACTCTTTTCGCTGTGAATGCTTCCGCGTCATTTCCGCAATGCCCTGCCTAGCGCGTCTTGAAAGATCTGCCAGGTATACAAGCGGTACACAAAAGGGGGCTTACAATAACACAGGTGCCACGAAATTAACTTGCAGTCTTTCGTTAGAAGGAGTATAGGAGATGTTGAATAATTACGTCACTGCAGAGACGGATTATGCAGTACTGCGTGCACAGATTTAGGTAAATTAATCCATGCGGCGGTCGTGAAAGCGAGAACGTGCACACATGCATGATTCACAACAGAGCAGCAAACACGGACAAAAGGGAGACTAGACAAAACAAGCGCACCTTATCGTGTAAATGCATACGTATAATGTATTGCAATAAAGCATGCATTAATACAGCACAGCCGACGCATGACGTCTTGTGGACATCGTCAGGTTCACACTAGTGCCATGAATAATGCACAAAAAAGCTGAAGCAAGCGAATTGCATCGCTATCTCAAATGCAATGTTTGAATAACATACATGTACATTCCGTGCTACGAAACGTAAAAGAAAATACCGTAGCCCGAAGCATTCTATTTCTTCTTGCCGTTTTTTTTTTACTTTTCTTGTCGTTAATATACATCTCCTCTCTCATTTCCTAACGGCTCTCTTCAAATAATATTCGTAGCCAGTGCGTACTTCCGCACACCCCTTTGGACTTTGTCTATCAAACTGGTGAGTTTTCCTTTGCTGCTGTCACCTCTATTCAAATTTTTGATTATGCAGCCTAGCGACTGCGCCACATATGAGGTAACCCTTGCAACCAGATCAAGTCACCTTTTCTTCATTTTCTCTTCAGTTAATATTTGTTAAGGCTATAATGCTTCTGATGAATAGCAAATGGTAGCTATGAGGGGTGTGCGGTATGAAGCACTTTTAGTATAGGAAATTACTAACGAAAGTTATGTCGGTCAAATGTTTAGGGGAATCCCCCAAGGTGGAGTAGATTTTGTAATAAGGGAGTAATTACTCATTTGCATCCACCCGAGCGCAGCCATACGGCTACAAAGGAAAGCTATACAGCTTTCTCAGAAACTTCGTAGTTAAAGAAAAATTCGTCCCGGACCAGGACGAATTTTTCTTTAACTACGAAGTTTCTGAGAAAGCTGTATAGCTTTCCTTTGTAGCCGTATGGCTGCGCTCGGGTGGATGCCAATGAGTAATTACTTCCTTATTACAAAATCTACTCCACCTTGGGGGATTCCCCTAAACATTTGACCAACACTCTTCCCACTTCGAGTTATTGATCAATTCGCTCTCGCCCTACCATAAGCTTGCCGCCCTGGTTAGCTCAATTGGTAGAGCGACTGCTCCGGTGTAGCGGTGGTCCCGGGTTCGAACCCCGGACCAGGATGAATTTTTCTTTAACTACGAAGTTTCTGAGAAAGCTGTATAGCTTTCCTTTGTGGCCGTATGGCTGCGCTCGGGTGGATGCCAATGAGTAGTTACTCCCTTATTACGAAAGTTATGTCATCAAACAAGCATGACAAGATGGGTAGGAGGTCACATAGCAGGTTCTTGATTCCCTCGCTTTCGCGATGTCAAGAAGCACAAAATTAAAAAAAAAAGAAAGCAAAAGTACAGGTATGTTAACTGGAGAGGGTGTCCGGATGGCCTAATACCTGCGTCTCAGGAAGGAGGCAATGGGAGCCAGAGAGGACAGGAAGTGCAAGAGTAGGAAAAGTGAAGCCCGTCGATACAATGCACGGCCACTCAAGATGAACAAAGTATTACTATCAAACCAAGCGTGTGTATAGGTTGGTCATTACACGCACGGCCACTCAAGATGAACAAAGTATTACTATCAAACCAAGCGTGTGTATAGGTTGGTCATTACACGCACAAGCACTCATATAACTTAAAGGTTGCGTGGAACTCTCCGAGAGAAATGGGTGCGACACCGAAGAAAATCGAGGCAGCCTTGTTACCTGTGTCTGAATATCACACCAAGTTTGGGACCATGTGCTTAACTTGCCCGTGCATACAGTCAAAGCGTGTCAGGCGTTTGCATGCAGTCCATGTGCGTCTTGCGCACATCCGCAGTCAAAAATCTGTGGCACATAATATTGGCGGAAAGACTTAATTTCATAACCATCTTCACGAAAACCTAGAACGGATACATGCCGCATAATTCTGTGCGTGCAAATTCCATGGAGCACCAAGAGATCTCGAGTAATGCGCCCTGGCTGCAAGTACATTAAGCTTCTTCACCAAAGTTCCGATGGTGAGTGTATATGCCGCACGATTTTTCCACGACGCTTTCTTTAAATTGCTTTCAGGCATGCTTGCAGACCATCCTCGTCAGCTTAATCTTAAAGGGAAGCTGGAACAGTTTTTTGAGAATTCGAGGTTATTCAAGAATTCGAATCTATCAAGCTTCTGGATAAACCATGCAAAGTATTTTTGCACTAGCATTTAAAATGGTGACATAACCGTCGATTAAAACCGCGACGATGTTTAGGCTTCTCCTCACTACATTGGAGGAGTGCGAGGAAACTCGACAGTGACGTCATTGTTGCCGAAATTTCAGTGTCCGCTGCTTACGCCTTCATGCTGCTGTGCATCGTCAGATGGCGCCAAACAGTGCAATGTGAGTTTCACCTTCGATGGCGTCGGTTTTCTTCCATGGAATAAACGTTTCTCCGCTGGAAACGTAGTGCCGTCATACGTGACGTCATTATCGTGGCCTCTGCCCGTCGCTGTGCTCTTCAGAGAAGCCCGAACGCGGACGACGTCTTTATTCGGCGATTACGCCACCATTTATAATGCTAGAGGAAAACGATTTCGCAGGCTTTACCAGATTATTTTGCACATTCGGCAACCTTAAACTCATCGTATTCTAAAACCGCTTCAGTTGCCCTTTAAGGAACGCAACACTATGCCAAACAGTATGCCAAACGCATAGTGGACGACCCGTCAGAACATTCAGGCACTGCTGTCAGGGCTCTGGGGACCTAGACCATCATCCATTAGCGTGGGACACTACCATCCAAAATAAACAAGAAATAAACTTTGACTATGACAACATTACAAAAACTCTTTATAGACTTCCTGCTGTGAACAAATTTCTCACGACCACGCAACTACGCGTTCTTCGACGAACACATCTGAAATCACTCCATATTCCTGCCCGCTCTTTTATCTACCGTATCCGACACTTCACAACACGCCGCAATTGTCCCAAACCCTGCAGTTATTTAGAACATTCCTTTTTACCGACAATGAAAACTGCTTAGAATTCGGCGATTAGCGGCACCACTCGCCGAAATACTGGAAGTGGCACAACGCTTCCGTCCTCTCGCACAATGCTCGCACAGTCGCAAGAAGAGGGTGCAGCAAGGCTGGAGCATCGACTGTCAGAAAACTATCCATACACCGGTATCCTGGGACCAAAGTCGGTTTTGCGCTAATTGCTATTTCCTTCTTCCATCGCTATTTCTGTGTTTTCCTTTTGTATTTTTCGACATTTTTTTTGCTTCCCTTTCAAACACAATGGCTAGGGCTCTATACGCTTGTGCCCGCCAGCTACAAAGGGTTTAGCTCATCATCATCAGGAGACGAACAATACATGCTAGGAGCTGCACCTGTTAGCAATCTGACAACTATCACCACTCAGATATAAAGAAGCGGCTAACTGTTGCTATGCGATCGCTCATAATACACAACCAAGGCTTCACGTTTGCATGAATTGAACTGGCCATGATTCACGGCAAAGTTTTCGGCTTAACCGTCTACGCCATAGAAAGTATGAAAGCCTGAAAAACTGAATACACCGCGAAACGCTGGGAGTAACGTCTACAGAATGCATTCCTGCAGATTTCGCTTGTGATTCGTAAACGAATAACCGTGCGTTTGCTCAGCTCCAAGAAGCCAACGTATTCCGTCGAGGTAACCGTTTTCGTCCACTACCTCTTCCACTTCTTTCAAATATAACTGAATAACTTGGATAACCTACATCCTCCTATTTACGCGGCCATGTTTGCAGAGTACAGCGCATATGGACACGGATATGGCGTACATCTACGAAGACATAGTATCGCCGTGCAGGTTACCTTACCCATGGTTTGTTATCGAGGTGAGCCCTGCAGGGCGGACGCATGATTGGAGCCACGCAAATTTGGCGGGCTAACCGTGCAATGCATTCATCCTGACGTACAATACTCGAACAGTACAGTACAGTGGCTGTAGATACAGTAACAGTACAGTAAAGATTTGAAGGTACTAAACGCTGAGCGGTAACAGCAACGAATGACGTGAATGAAGGAGGGCTTGAATGTTTAACAAATACGACACCAGACCTCACCAAACAGAATGTCGAATTTTCGTTGAAGTAAGACGTTCGCAAACAGCGCAGGAAAAAAGGGACGCGTCTCCCGCAGACAGGAGCGCAGAAGTCGATACCGAAGCCTCAAAACGACCCACACACATTATGGCGGCCTCGCCGCCCATTTCAACGAAAGGAAAGAACGCTCGGCAAACAAAGCTGGTCCGGGAATACAAATCTCCGCGCTTCAGCGGGAACGGACGTCCGAGAACCTCGGCGGCCCGGCGTTGTCGAGTCAATGCTCGAATGGCGTGCTGAAACTCAACGATCTCTCTTTCATGCAATGCAGCTTCACTTCTTTGCTTGCTTTGCTCTGCTGCCTCATACGTGCAAGCCGGAATATCACTGCGTTCTACCAGGGACAAAAAAAAAATTAAGACACAATTTTTTTTTTATTTTTCACTCCTCTCAGCGTGATGAAGTCATTGTGCTATTGACGCCTGGTAAGCGCTTTACTCAAGGTATAGCCTTCGTCAAAAGTAAAGAGCCGAAAGGTTTTGCATCTAAGCCTTGTAGATGCATCCCCGAAAATCCTAAGCTTGGAAGCAGCGAAGACGAAGACTACTCTCACATGCAAGAGATTGAGAACAGGGCTATGCACAACGAATAAGGCAGCATGGCTCAAAACGAAATCCTTTGGGTTCTTTACTTTTAACAGGAGGTGTACATGTAACTACAGCATTTCAGTACAGACAAACAGATTATAGATGCTGGTGTCTTAACTGGATAATTGGCCAGGTACTTTGTTTCCTGAACATGCCCCCAACTTTGGTGGCTTGTGTTCTTCTAGCTATGCTTTCAGTGCTTCAGGAGCCATAGCCACGAGCTGCTTTTCCTAGCTGGGCTTCCTTCGCCGCTTTTTGGGGCTTTACGTGCCGCTTCTTTTTTTAGAGCTCAACAGCGCGCTTAGCGTCTCTCGCTGCTCTCTCTGTCTGACGCGCCACTGCATTCTCCCGCTCTTCAGCTGCAGCCACAGTAAACATTCGCGGCTGAGGGCGAGAGTATGAACGATGACGAAGACGACGACTTGAAATGCACAGCACGAGGGGCAGCCAGTTAGAACTCCTAGCGCGTGAGACCGCGGCGGTAGTCTCAAGCGTAGCGATGGCCTCTGCCGCGCTACAGTATTTTGCTAAGCGCGTGCCTTATATAAGAGATGTGCTTAAGGCTCAAAAGGAGTGACCAGAGTGGCTCCCAGTGATGAACGGGCTTGTTGAAGTGAAACGCTTTTAATCCTTTCGTGTGATTTAAGCAGAGCGCCACCCGTTCCTTTTACTTGTGAAGTGATGTAAGCACTGCATATGTGGGTTTTTTGTATGCAGCATGATCGTAAATTTAAAAATGCGGCGATGGCCGAGTGGTCTGACGCATCGAAAAACGAAGCTGTTCTGCATACACTGCCGCTGGTTTGAATACCATTCGGGACTATATTATGCTTAACTTTTTTTTATTCCGGAAGAGGCCATTCGGCTGGCAAAATTTGCAATGTTTCGGATACGTTGTGTTTCATGTTCGACATCTGGTTCGAAGCGGTTTCGCGATGATGTTTGCCGAGAAGGGGGGCTAAATGCATTTCGTTCTCAAAAGTTCCGCTTACAGTCAAAACCTAAATGTGTATTTGCTTTCAGTGATAGTTTAAATTTAAAACGCTGGAAACCAGAGCCTGAGGAGCACCAGCCGTGCCACACTGTAATGAGATGCTTCCCTGCCTTAGTTTGTCACAAATACAATTATGTTCACTCCATAAAACAGGATAAATCAGCACCTGTAAATTCCTGAGACATAATTTACTCGTTAATTATATCACGATTTCAATGGGGCGTGCTTCGTTTCCAAACGTAGACTAAGCATATGTGGTTAAACCCTCGATCGCCAGCCAAGACTTCGCCAGGAAAATGTTAGGGCTCATATCCAGCTAAAAGTTAGTTTCTGACCTTTCACGCGCGTTTATTATTTGAAAGATCAGCAGAAATCAAGGACATCATTACGGTCAGTAACTGCAGCTGCAATTTCGCTGCTTCGTTATCAAAATAATTAGACAGCAGAGATTATGCATATTATTGCTGTGATACTAAATACAAAATTAAAAAATAATCACACGGCGATCAAACATCTCTTTCGACAATTCTGCGAAAGGAGGGATTTACCCACGGTGATTACTTTGACGCTTTTACTGAAATGAATAGTTTTTACTCCAAGCCGAGGCTTCACACAAGACAGAATTTTTCTAGAGGAGCCGTACGTGGGTCGAGGGTGGCGGTGGCGGTGGTGGCAGCCCTCTAGTTGGTGGGTTAAGGTGGGGAGGTGGTGCTGGAAGGTGGTGCATCTGGAGGGAAGGTGGCTCTCCCGCTGTGTCTTTGAATTCAATTTTGCCCGCTCTGTTTGGCTCCGCTGCGGCTTGGACTTTTAGTGGAGGCCTCGTGGAGAACGGAGATGGGTGAATTGGTGTTGGGTGGCGCTTTCGGAGGGTAGAGTTTGGCGGGTCGGTGGCGTAAGGCTCTTTTGAAAGGTGAAAGTGGGCGGCGTAAGGATGAGAAAAGTGGCGGCGGGTGAGTGGGCAGCCCCCCAGCTAGTGGGCGCGGTGGAAAGGTGGCTGGTGGCTTCACTATCCCGGGCTGCGGACAGGCACACGTTAGAAAGCGCTAGAAAAAAAAGAGAGAAAAACAACATTTCGCTGTTCACACCGCCGACTGGCCCAGTGAGGAGACAGAAGCCGGAATCTTCGCGTCGTTACACTGGTACTGCTCTCGCAGTAAAACTGCCAAGTGTCTACGCTCTGCTGCGTAACGTGCTGAACCCACCGAAAGCAAAGAGCATCGGCACTTGCGGGAAACATTAACTACTACAACAATCGGCAGTGGCTCCGCCACACTGCCTCCCATCTGTGTCGAGGTGCTGACAGCAAGTCGGCTGCTATCTCGTTAATTTATAATAGCTTTTGGGAACGGTATGCAACAAAAATGAATTTAGAAGCCTAAAGGGCGAAGGGAACTGTGCGAAACGAATACGGTGTGATGTCAGGCTTTTCCAGGAGGTGGCTTTTAACAGCTTTCGCTGCAATAAAGTATTATAACAAATATGGCGTAATGAAACAACTACACCTATAGTATCTTACCGTCTCTGGCATCGTCGACTAAGACCTTCCCGTCGGATTCGTCTAAAAACACAATAAAAAGAAAAAATTAGACGTAAGAACTTTAATGTGGAGGCTACTTAATTGTCAACCACCTATCCAACGACATCGCTACCATCACGTCCTCATCCGCGTTCCCAGAAAATGTTGCAAATCACCTTTCGTTGTATTAGCACTTGGTCATCCCGATGTTTGTTCTCACCACTTATGTAACACCCGTCATCGGGTCTTTAAGGAAATAAAATGAAATGAAATGAAACTGCTAGCAAGCTAAGTAACTATAGCCGGATAGAACACCGAAACAAAGCAATAGATGCCACTCAAAGGAGTCTCTCCAGTAAATCGTGTCGATCTGCTGTCATCACGTCACGGTTAATCCTCTTTCACCTTCCCGCCACCTGCGATGTCGTTATATTATCAAGTAAGGGGATTAACCGCGACGTCGTGACAATCGGTCGTCGCTATTGGCTGGACGTCCTTTATGATGGACATATGCCGTTTCGTCCTCGACTTGTATCCGACTATACGCGCTACCTAATAACTAGCTACTTATCGACGTTCTTAGTATCTTACGTGGCTAGTTGCTTTACTAGTGATTTTTAAGGCTACAACTTTAATTTTTTGTCATGTGGAATCATCTACAGTAAGGTAAACCTGCATATCATAAACTTTTATCACAGCACCTACCGTTAAGCGGTAGCGGTGGCAGTACGCGCTATGCTAAATGTATTCATTGTGTCCTTACCATGTTCCTCGTCAGCGCTGTCCTCAACAACTATGTGGCCTAAAGATGGAAAAATGCGTGATTAAGGGACAGGCTGCGTTAAATTTACAACAGCTTGTAGTGTGTGGCATGCGTACAAATACGTTTGCTTACTATTTTCTTCGTCGTGTTCTTGCTGCTGTGGCTCAACATTGTCACCTAAACGACAATTGGCCATCAGTGATATTCCTTGTTTTTACGTACAAGATCATTCGCAGATAGATGGGAGCGACACACTGCATCCTTACCCTGTCCGTCGTCCTCGCCGTCCTCAATATTTTCGCGGTCTAGACGGAAAATAGGTCGATTAAGAATAACAGTGCGTCAAATTTAAAGATTTGTAGAACGTATAGCATGCATACAAGAGCGTTTGCTTACAGCTCTCTTCCTCGAGTTCTTCATGCTCCGTCTCATCACTGTGACCTGGGAAAATGGCCACCTCTGATTCGCTACCATGAACCAGTGACACACAGCATATGTCTAGCAGTTTAAAGCTAGGCCGTGCGCTGTCGTCACCCTCAATACCAGAGCGCGGCAGACAGGCGAATAAACAAGAATGAAAAAAATTAGAACAAACGATGACAGCGCGCTAACTCTTACTTAAAAAATGGCTCTAGTCCCACTCTGATCGGCGTCCCTCATAGCCTCAATGACGGCGTCCCTCATAGCCTGAGTCGCTTTGCGATGTTAAATCCCCATAAACAATAAATCATTTATTTCATTTATTGCTGAGACAATTAGATTTAAAAGTCTCTCCGTCAATCGATTCAAACTCGTGACGTCCTTCCCGAAAAGAAGTAAACGGCGGCGATCAGTGCACCGAGATCGGCGTCGATGCACACATTTTCCTTGCGGAATCGGCCGGTGGTGGCGACAGCTTCAATTCTGTTTAGTGCGGTAGCACTACTAGGCGCATTTTCCGATTTCAGGCATACGTACTTGTAAGTGTCTGAAGCCTGCTTTGTGGCAGGCGCCCCCCCCCCCCCCCCCCCCCCCCCCGCCCACCGGTTTGTGGGCAATCTGGCAGGCGTGTACACCTGGCCGGCCTTCCCCTGGGAGGCCTTCAAGGTAAATTCCTTCATGGTAAAGGTCATACTAAACCGTCTGCTACTTTTTTTTTATTTGCTAGTTTTTAACAACTCCGTTTCCGGTGAGAGTAGTCTCTTTGCGATTAGGACGCGTTTCCTGTCGATACAGGCCAATTTTGATTTATCCTAATTGTTCCTTTAAAAAAAAAAAGCTTACAGCTTATTGGGCCATGATTATTGAATACCCCTCGCGCATACCTGCGCAAAAACTGCCAGCGTCGCCCGTGCCTGAGTGTTCTCTTCAATGCCCTCTTTGCCCTGCGCTCTTAATTTGAGCCAGCTGGCTTAATCAACTATCCACGCATCTTCTCTCTCCAGTGTGTACGGAAAAAGGTATGCTCCGCACCGGACGAATCAGCACGGCTGAAGAAGCAATAAGGCCGACCTAATAAACCTGTAAAGTCTTGAAAGGACCGCAAATAGTGGTGCCTAGATGCTCTCTCTAGACAGCAGTGCTACTTTTCTGTCGCACTATAGTAATCCCTGTCGCGTGCCTCACCTTCAGAGTTTGTACCATCGCGAGTAGGTACGTCGTCATCCGCTTCTCCCGCTTCGTCTGCAACAAAGCGGTCCGGCATATGCGTGTCAACTCATATCTAGTCTACAGCATGCCGACTACGCCTATTTCTAAATTGCATGACAAAAAGCGACTAGAGCTCCAAGCACTACTCCATCGTTAATTGTTGACGGTGAACAGTCTCACCGTTATTGTCGCCACTTTCTGTGTTGTCGGGGACGACATTCTCTGCAAAATCAGTGGACTCGTGTCAGAACAAGCGTGCAAGCAAACAGAAGAATGCTAAGTTGCTAGACTGCTCGCTTAAACGAAGATGTGCGTAAAAAACTATACTAGTGTGGATGCTCACTACATAATTTGCCATTTATTTCCCCGAAAGCAATACCTAGAAAGTGGCTAGTGCGAGATATCAATACATTTATCCTACATCCACCCCCCTACCCTACATTGATCCTACATTGATCGCTACCTGCGTGCAACAACGCACCTTCCTCGCCGCCTTCGTCTTCTACCTCTCCGTTCTCCTCCTCGGAAACCAAACTGCCTGCAGAAGCAAATACAGGATAAGAAATTCACAGGCTGCAAGAAATCTACGATTCCAAAACCACCCTGTTGCTTTTGTAATCCTCTCAAGTGGTCAGAGGGAAAAAGAAGAACTGCACCGGGCATCTAAAGCTCAGAAGTTTTGTCATGTGTTCTACCTGGGTAGGCAGTCAACATCTCAGTCGCAACACAATAGAAAGAAACATGCATCCCGAATAATTCCCCGAGGGAAAACGCAAGGTAAGAGCAAAAGATCTGCACTGTGTTTACGGTAAAAACGAAGAAAAAACGTGTTACGCGGACGCCGCAGCACACAATATATGGCAGTAATGGCGGCGGCGGCTACCTGAACAGTAACACAATCGCCACAGCAACAGTGCGCATTTGAAATAGCACAAAAGCGGAAGAATGTGCCATAGCCCTCGCAGTACGAACAAGGCCTCTAGATAATTCATTAGTTATCATTCCTGACCCGCAAATTGTCTGTCGCAACTATGCACAAACGTATCTGTCTTTTCGCGCGTAGCATCCTACATCGAACCGTCACATCCCGTAAACCTGCCTCTTCCGGGCACCTGGAAATGTGTTTCTATGACAATGAGCGCATTCATGCGACAGCCCAAGGACTCATCCTCCGGGCACCAGGAGAAGGCCACCTGAACCAAGTGGAGGCGGAATTCATCCCACTCGCCTATTCGCACGTACCCTAGCCTTACCGACTGTAGCGCAGAACATACTCTCCACCTAATAAAAATCTTTGCCGAGAGGAGGTTGCCTTCTAGCGCCAACTCCAGACTAAAACCACCCCCAGTCTTGCACTCAGGCACACCTTTTATCTCACATGCTACCACCCGAATTACCCTTCTTGGCGCATATCCCTCCCGCTACCCCAATGAAGATTCTAGGCAGGCGCGCGAACGAAAAGGCTTATCAGAAAAAACTTACCCCCCCCCCCCCCACACACACACACACGCACGCGCACACACACACACACACACACACACACACACACACACACACACACACACACACACACACACACACACACACAATGCAAAAAAAGCTACCTGCTGATTATTTAAGCAACCTTTCGTTAGACCTGTGTTTGGCAGAGTGTCGCTTCTTGAATGTGTATTGCTGATAATGCGGCTGCGTGACACATTTCTCGGTGGTTTATGTCATTTCTTTTATGTTCATTGCGCATGTATGATCTTTCAGCATATACGCACGCACCGTCTCTGGCCTGAACAAAGCAGATGGCAGTGCTGCCAGTGATTGTTCTAGGTTCGTATTTCTATTGCTCTAAGTTGTTCTAAACACTCAAAAAGTTTATCGCAAACTTATTTACTCCCAACTCTTTGTTGCTGGGTGGTTTTTGCATCTTTATGTGCACTGTTTTGTACTGCCTCTCTTGCGCAGCCTGCCGAGTACAGCCCGGCCAGTCATTTCGCCTTGTCATGACTCCATAAAGTTCTGACGTGTGTAGGGTATACTACAGCACGTGGGATGTAAACAGTGAAAACGCTCATTGCGGATTGTTACCAAGGAACTGAGTAGCAAACAAAAGAACAAAGACGTCACCGCGAGCTAGTGACTCTACCGCGAGCTACCCTTTAACATCGTCCAGTTTTTATTATTATTATCATTATAGCTGTCCATATAAGCCGCTGCTTCTGATATACCTGACGGGTGTTCAGATTTGGGCTTTTCTCTTACCCCTTTTTTGTTATAATTTCTACCCCCCGCCCTTCGCTTCACTGTAATGCTATGTCTGGCGCGGTGAATACAGCAATAATTAATCAAGCAATCAAGCAATTAATTAATACTAAATAAATAGACACAATGCCACTGATCAGCTAATTCCATTGCTTCCTCTGATATCCCAAACAATATTTTGCAATTCCCACCCTTGTACATCGTGACCATGCTGCAGCGTTAAATATTAATGAATGGTACTCGCTCAACAAAGACATTATTTGTGACAGTAACAAAAAAAATTGATTCTGTGCTTCCGTATTTGCTCAGAAGGGGATAATTTGTCCTCTCTGAGCAGACTTGGAAAACGAAGCGACCTTTTCGCCCTCAGCAATAAAGAAAAACATCATTCATAGCACTGTACAGAAACAAGAAATGCTATTGATTCTGCACTGTATTTGCTCAGAGTAGGCTGGGCTGTTTTGTGCCCTGCAAGCACACGCGGAAAACATTTGACCTTTTGGCGGTAGACTTAGTGTTTAACTTGAGATCATTCACTCAGCCCGCGAGCAGTGCCACGGAAGCGAGAAGCTCAAAGTAACATTCCGGTATTATATAACGTGCATATCAGTGTTAAAATAATAACCATTCAACAGTGTGTGCTTGCACCTCCTGCGTGCCATGGAAAGGTCAGCGTAAGTCAATGCTGCACAGTTACGAGTATATACTACAGTGTTGTGTCTGGTATATAAGCAACGTTCAATATATACACGCAAAAATGTGAATTTTGAGGCAAACAGATCGTTTCCTTGGTATGGCAGTGCCAAAATCAAATGGATAACTAACTTTTCAACTTTATTAGGTGCTTTACGCTTTAGGCACCGTATTGCAATCAGAGATATTTAATTACGGGTATCTAGATGCGTCACTATTTAAATTTCTTTGTATTCGCCGCTCAGCGATAAGTGGTAAATTTCCAGGGCGTTTACTTTTGTTGATTCAGGCCTGAACATCAACTTAAAGTGGTCCATCTTCTGTTTCATCATTTTCGTCTGTATGCGAAGTACATGCTAGGTGCGCATAAAGGGGCTTGTTGCCTCCGACTCGAACAAGGGAGGGGGGGGGGGGGGGGGGGGGTATGTTTAAAAACAACGGGGGTATAAACAACGCTTTGTTTAGTTCATAACAAAGCCTTCGTTTTGCAAAGGCCCGCACATGGCAGATGGGTGGCAGTGCAGCGCATGTCGTCACCCGGCTTCAGCCAGGCCGTCCAAGCCCTCCACTGCAGTGGCGAATTACCGGAGTTACCAGGCAAAAAGAGTTGAAAAAACTCACGCGAAGGCCGGAATGGCGGGAGAACGATAGCGTTGGGCCACGGGCCGCTCACCTATGATGTCGGGGTCAGTCGATGGCTTCGAATGGCGTACATAAACAAGCGCACCCAGACGAACCAACATTCCAGGCGCGAAGAAAAAGCGAATAGTCTGTACACATTTGCACGTTCTTTATTTTTTTTTATTTTTTAGCAAGCATTACCACTCTCGCCGCAGCCTTGAGTTGCGTGCCGTGTGCCCGCACACAACTCGAGGCTTTCCACTGTCCTCATTTTTTACAATCGGCTGTTTATTTGCGGCGTTTCCTTCTGGATCTTAGCGCCTTGACGCAAACAGCAAGGGGACCAACGAGCGGAAAATAAAGCACGCGGCTTTGGCCATTAATCTGCCTCGAAGACCTCCCAGAAACAAACAGCGCCGCACGGCAACTTGCATGGATTCTCGATACCAGTCAAGACGGTGGTCCGTTCGTCGTTTATCGAATGGGAGCTTGCTCCTTGCTTTGCCCTGCCTTACTTTTTTTTTTTTTTCATTCTTGCGACAGCTCGCATTTCCCTCCTTGTGCTACGCTCATTGAGGGCGCGCCATGTAGAGCGCTTATCTCGGCGTTCGAAAAGTAGACTTGTCCGAGAGATAAGCGGCGCCATTGGTAGACGCAAACCGGTGGCTCTACGCGCCCGGTGCTGCACCATTTTTCTATCGACTAGGCGGCCCTGCTCGCGGCGGCGTTGTTGCGCCGTTTGTACAACGCAGGCACACATTATGGACCGGCTCGCTGTCGAAGAGGTTGATAACGGGCACTCGCGACAGATCGCTGGCGCTTTTAATAGCCGGCGCGTGGGGCTCCGCGCGTCTGCTTCGACCTGGCTTCGCGGTGCCTGTCGGCCACCGGGTAGGTTTCAATAAGCCGGGAAAAATCACAGCAGTGGCGCGAATGGGTTTATCGAATTACAACTGCGCCAAAGATAACACATTCATACTTCTTTGTGCACCTTATTCCAATAATGATTCCACAACTGACTAATCATTACGTTCGGCTAATAATTAACGATTCCGGAGAGATTCTGGTGAGTGTATTGTATGTGGTAAGCCAAAAAATCGCAGGATAAAACACCATGACCTGCGTAGACGTGGCAGCTGAAGTAATTAATTATCAAAAGTGTATTCTTTCAGGTTCGGTTAATATAATTTTGAAATCGTATAATGTGCAGAAGTGACCATCGGCGCAATCATCATGACGGTTGTTTTGTGATGCTGTTAGCGCATTTTTATCGAGGAAAATAAATGTAAAAAAAAATAAACCTTTAGTCAAAGGAAGGAAATCTGTACTTCTGAGATCGTTCAATTAATTACGGTTTTCAATAACGTTTTTAAAATTAGAGGTTACTAAAAAGAAAGAAAAGCGGATTTAGAAAGACGCCGTACTTATGGTATATAACAATCAGGCCATCCAGGCTGGATTTTGAGCGATGAGTGAACACTGGGAGAAATTTTTCATGAAAAAAATAAAACGCACTTCGCTCAAACGAAAAGCCTTTGGCCTGAAGACTTCTGATCAAGACTGTACGTTCATTTGAATGGCGTTTGTTCCAGAGGGCACTTCTTATTGCACGGGCGCAGACGAAATCTCGCGCACGTTATTAATGCTTTTATTCGACTACTACGACTTGGCCATTTAATTGCGCTCTTTTCGTCTTCAGCGTCTTTCCTGTGTTTGATCTTTATGTATGAGCAACTCGTTCTTAACAACAGCTTAATATATATTTATGCAAAACGGGAAGAAGTTACCAGCATCTCATTTTATACTTTCTTTAGTAGGCGAAAAACCTGCTGCCTAGAAGGCTTGCATCTACTTCCAGAGAAAATCAACACAGATAGCTGTAGAAGCTTCAGCAATCTATTTCTTCAATCCTGGATAGTAAGCACGATAACTTCAGGAGCGGACGTTCTCCCTGTGAAATCTACACGCTTGCATTAAAACATACACGAGCTATTCGATGCGTGGCAGTTGTCCGCAGACCCAAGTTAAAAGTGCAGTTTTCTACAGCATGGCTTCTGAGCACTCTGTTCACAAAGTTCAGAACATTTCGGCTACATTATACATTGAGAATATCCCATGTTTGTCCAAGACCTCGATGACTCAAACGACAGAACAAAGTTCCTTGAAAGATGAGAGGAAGATGAATGTTTTGCTAAGGACCCATTTTGCGACCACAAGCGTTAATGGAAAAATGGTGTTCGCGTCGTCTTCTTCGAAAGCCATAACTATGTTATTCGTAGGCTGGCATACGAACACATACACGACGAAGTGATGAACAAGAAGGGACAGGCGAGTGTATCGATTAGCGTTAAATTCACTTACGAAGAAAAAAAAATCACAAACGATCACATACGTGTTCGGGGAATATACTGAGATCGTAAAACTGGTCGGTAAAGAAATGAGTTCAAAACCGCGATATATTATTTTCCGTGGCCTAATACCGTGCGTTGCGGTGAGCAGCAGACGATTTCGATCTCCTTTCGCAAGCACGTTCTGCTCGTCCTTTTAGCCGATGTAAAACTCGGACAAAATAGAAAAAATAAAGTCGACTAGTAAATGCCAACAACAGTGGGCAGCGGTGAGATCAATAGATCGTTTTCAAGGAAAGTGGAACGGCCGATCTCATCTTCGTTTCTCCTTTAGTCGCCATTCGCCACAAGAAACGCCAGCGCGCCGACATTTATTCTTTTCTTAACGAGACTCCTCGTGCACTGCAATTAGCCACACGAGGATAACGGCCTTTCTTCTGAATCTTAAGCACCAATGCACCTTGTTCCCGCGTCTGCTGCCAATATTAATACCATGACCTTGTGTAAAGGTTTCGATTTTTAGAGGAAAAGAAAATCGGGTTATTTGGTTAAGTAATTGGATAAATAATTGTATTCATTTAACCTATTAAAGTTCATTTGCAGGTTATGTCGATTGATTGATTGATTGATTGATTGATTGATTGATTGATTGATTGATTGATTGATTGATTGATTGATTGATTGATTGATTGATTGATTGATTGATTGATTGATTGATATGCTCTTCAGTAACATATATCCGTTTTGGGAGAGTCATAGTTGATAGGCAGCGTTTTACCATGTCGTTTCTCCTTTGATGCTGCCATCTCTTCGTCCATACTAGCAGCAGGCAGCGTAGGTGGGAGGTGAGAGGATGAGGAGAGGTAGATGGAAAGGGGGACAGAGAAATCGAGAGGACACGCATGCGAGAAATAAGGTTGAAATACCGTTTTTCTGAGTTATCATAAAATGAACAAGGGAGGGGAAAACCTCAGTTTGCTAGAGCCAACGTTTCGACAAGGGGACTTGTCTTCGTCTGGGCAAAGCGTTCATCATCGGCAAGGATTCTTCGGCAGGGATTTTTCTGAGTGTAGGTCAACACCGGCGCACATGGAAAAGCCTGGGCCCAAGGTACTCAGGTGGCTACGCCGAAGGGCCTTGGTGGTTATAGCTTTCGACATCGACTAAATGATCGGGAGTCCGTTGACCCCTGCACCCTGCGGCGCAACTGATCGCACGTCATGCCTGAGTCTTAGTTCGAAGTTTCGAAATTGGAAAGAGTAAGGAATTTTGTATCAAACTCACAGATTCTCGGACCCGTAGCTCGGACCCACACATAGTGCTGTGGAAAGGTACAAGCTCACAGCTGGTTTCGGCTCATGCGATGATAACGACACGAGCTCATGCAGAACTGACTTTGTTAGAGCTTTTGTTCAGCTCAAGTGGCGCTTAAGCTTACGTATCCTCTCCCCCCCCCTCCCTTTATTTTTTTTGTTTGTTTTCAGAGCAAGACGAGTTGTGGTGCTCTTGCGTATAACTTGATTATCAAAGCACCGACCCATAATATTCAATTCCTAACACGCGCAGAATCAGTTACGCTCTCTTTCATTTGTTTGTTTCCAAGCGAGGAGCGCGTCATATTTCTCTCGATATTTAGGAGGAAAGCTGCCCTCAGTGCAAAGTATAGGTCGGAAGAAAGCGACACCTATTGCTCACGAAAAGTGAGAGACCTGAGTATGTTGCCGTGTTTGGTGACAGCAACGCGCTTTCAGATGCGATGGTTTCAGCTCACACGTGAAGAATATCGTTGAAAATTAAACGCCACCTCTCCAGAAGCTTCGCCCCACGCTTCTGTTTGCTTACAAGCACCGGCTGCCTGTGAGCGTGCTTTTTTTTTTTTTAGGCTTTGCGCACGAAAAGCGAAACGGAGCTTTTTTGTTTCATGGAAAATCGCCAAAGAGCGAACTCCGCCGTTAAAAGTGCTGGAAAATATGGCTGGCCAGAGTTGCGTTCAGGTACGAAACCGCGGCCCCACAGGATTGCCACCTACTTCTTTGCAGTAGCCATACAGACCAAGCCATAGCCTAAGACACGAAGAAAATTGACAGACGATTACGACAGTCGGTATAGCGAAATCTGAGAGCAACTCTTCACGTATCTCAGTTTTGCGATATGCTGGTAAAGAAATTCAGAGAGACATGTTTCTACTATATACATATGTTGCCACCCTGGGGGATCTTCCCGTGGCAGCCACCCTGCGAGGTCCATTCCTCCGCCCTGGCAGTGGCAGGTGGCGTTTCCCTCTGCTGCTGCCTGCCACGGTTGTCAGGTGGCGTGCTACGCCGACTGCGCCGACAACGCCGACGACTACGACGCGCAATGCAGGAACGGGCGCCTAAGAGCGCACTAAAACAGCTCAACAAGCAAGGTAAAAAATCGGCCGAGCTTAGCGCAGCTGGAGAGGACGCTCTGGTACGGAAGCACGGAGACGAAGCCTGCTCAAGACTGCAGCGCAGAAAGCGGGGAAGAAAGAGAGAAGGGAAGCCAACATGGCGGCCGCCAACGAGCGTAGTTCGAGCAGCGCTATCATAACGGGCCATCTCAGCGTAGAGGTACATACACGCTAAACGGCCGGCCGCCATCAATGAACTTGCCACTCGGGTCGATCCGCACGACTCCACGTTTAGGAGACGAACAACAACATAACGAGGAGGGGGACGCCCGGAGAGCCGAGGCGATGCCTATCTAGCGGAGGAACACGTCTCGGCATAAAGCGAGACTTACGCGAAGGCGCAGGGGCCTCCAGCAGTGCGATCCGTAGCAACGATAGCCGCCTGCGAGCGCTCGAAGAAAACTTTCGAACGGAACGACCGTGGTCCACCGTGCGTGAGGAGCTCGAAGTCAACGAGGGGCGGCTCAGACCGGTTCGGGGCGGGAGACAATTGGCATCGCGTGTCACGACAGCTCCGGATGCCACGGGAGAGCCTCCATGACGCGCACGCCGACTGCGCTCCCTGCTTCTACACTCTTTCGGGTCGCTACTGTACTGCGTATCCGGAGAAGAGAGCCCGCCGACTCCACTACGGCGCCGGCGCATTAGCCGCCGGTGTCAATACTCGCGCTGGCGCGCGCACACACAGGCTCACACACGCAGGCAGAAGGCGTGCGCACGGTACAGAAGGAACAGTCACGGGTCACGCACCGTTGCGTGCCACACGCTGTTCCGAGTTGAGATGATCAAGTATAGGCTCACCTCTGGCGGGCCGTCTCTAGCCAGAAGTGTATACACTCTTGTGAGTCACATCGGCACTGTGCGAAAAGGCACTCGTAGAAGAAGTGCCCTTTCGGGGCCCGGGGATCTCGCAGGCGCTGCGTTAACCTAATGCGTAACGAGGAAGAGGACGGGAAAGCACGTGTCGTGCGACGTTGCTTTTGGCACATAGCGTGCGGGCGCGAGCTGTGCCGGGAAAGCATCTTTACTACCCAGCTGGGCGAGGCCGCCTGAATGTCAGCCGGGTTGCAAGCATATACTTCGCAACGGACGGAAGAGATGCAATGTTGCTTAAGCTGGCATTACGGGGACTGACACTGTCGCGACGAGCCACTCATGTGGCTGAGCCGGTTAAGAATACGGCAACTATATCCATTTTGCCGAGCCGGTTGTGTAACTTGCGAATTATCCGGTGTCTTCTGCTACCATCGAGTGCACTGAAGAGGCTAAGAGCCATGTTTTCCAATCAAGTATGCCGCTAAATGGAACCCCGCCAAAAAAGACGCAAAAATTATGATGATAACGCCGTAACGCCCCCAGCAAAATCATAAATGCAATATGCGGCACTGTGAGCACTAATGGCCGGCAGTGATCGTTCTTTTTATTTTTGCCCAGACAGTGTTTTTAACTGTGATGATGAGTGTACCCCAAATAGCTTTTATAACAGCAGACGGCGATGCCAAAGACATCCTTGTACTTCAGAAGATCCGCGCTTTTCCTCTGAAAAACCCCTCTTTTTGTTGTTGTGTCCACTGCCGAAATCTTTCTTTTTCGACGGTCTTTTCACGAATACCGTAGGTCACCAGGCCGTCGTTGTGTGTTTTTCAAGTTGAGTACAATACTAATTTCAGTTGGAGCAGTGCGATATCTCCTAATAATCATCCCCGAAGTCGAATCCGATTCTTTTAAACACACTAGACTAACCTGCTCCCCTTAGAGCTGTTGATCAATTTGGCCTCGCCCTGCCATCTCGAGAAGTACAGGTTAGTTGAGCGCATAAGGCGATTGCCTTGGGCAGGCTTTGGTTCTGCGTTATATCCCTGGAAAAAGGCTTATTTTTCTGCAATTGCCAATTTTCTTACGAAATTTGAACAGCTTTCCTCTGTAGGCTTACAGCTGTGCTCGTGTGGAGGCTAATAAGTGATTACTGCCTTAACAAGTTCACTGCGTCTTAGGTCACCGTGGGCCATGTGAATTCCTGTTGAGCAGCCCGAATACTGAACCACGAGATGAAGCAGCGTGACAGCTGAGATTTTTCAGTGATCCTGCGAAAGGCACAGATGCCATCTCGCTATTGGTATTTGTTTGCTGCTCAAAGAAGTTTGCGTCGCCGTAGGCTAACTGGTGGGTCATGCCGCATCGAAAAGAAAATTAAGGATGGCCGCTGCATCAACAATATGCAATACACTGTGCAAAGCTAGCCTCGTGAACGCCTTAGAAATTGGCGGTTAAAAATGACGCCATTCCGCTTCTCTCTCAAATCACACACGCCAACGCGCCAAAAAGAAATAATAATAAAACAGGTCGGGACTGCACCGCGCCGCGCCCCATTCAGCCCACGTCAGTCAGGCACGCCCAATGAGAAGGCTCGCCCGATTGCCCATTCACGTCATCGGAGTAAGGGCGCCCAAGAACGCGCGGAGAGGCGTCGCCCTGATCGGTTGAGGGCAGCAATTTTTAAAACTTATTTGTAAATTGTAGCGTTCACGCAGAGCTTTTAAACTTGACCCGAATACTTATAAAGACCACACATACAGGTTTGTTACATTACAATATTACCGTCAATATTATTTCAGGGTCCCTTTAATCGCATATTGGTGGCACGCACTTTTCGTTGGACGATCTATACGACATTAAAAACTCAAATTTAATTTTTCCCTGGTTCCTGAAGTTAGCGTGTCGGTCTATACAATAGACCGACCAATTTGAGATAATACGTTCGTCATGCTCAGTTCACACTACTATGTGTTGTAAAAGCCACGTACGGGATACAGTAACGTAGGTTCTTGTTTCCTTTTCTTCACTTAAGGACAGCATTCTGCTCAACTAAAGCTTGAAACGGGATAACAACTCTTTGCTGTAAAATGCAGCTTCAGGTGGTGACGGTGGCCAACTTTGCTCACGGGTCACCCCTAGCTGAAATACTTGGTGGAGCGCGGAAAAAAAAAACACTAAGACACGCAATGACTATTATGCCAGATTCCTCCCTTCCAGACTTCATCATTACTAACGAACAGCAATGACTAATGAAAAATGCTATGAAATAACAAAAGAAAAAATGCTAGGAATTTCCGACTACTGGAAGGAAAGACAGATTTTTAGGTCTAAGTGAGATAATTTTCAGTTACAGCATAGAAGATCACGGGGCCAAGATAATAATCCATAGGGGCATCGGTTTATTTTTTGACGGAAAGTATTGTAGCATAATACAAAGGGAAAGGGGAATACCCACCTTGCTGGCTGCGGGCGCTCTCTGGGCGCGACAGAGGTTTGGCACTGATGACGGAGCGTCGGCGGGACGCCCTGGACCACAACGCGTCCCGGTCGGGGCTCGCCTCTCGCTCTCCGTCGCTGCGGGGCTCCTCGCCGTCCTGCTCCTGCTCCGGCTGCTCCGGGCTCCGCTCACCGTTGAAGGAGCGCGCCCGGCGACGCACCAGGGGGTCGTCGTCGCCGGGTTCTAGCACGAAGGTGTTCTCGTCCCGCAGGTCGTACTTGAGCTGAGAGAAGCTCCGGACCTGCGCCACACCGCGCGGGATCATCGGTAAAGTTCGCGGCGCGAGCGCCACGAACGGCAGACCTCTGTCGAATGTTCGTCAGTGAAGCGACAGTAGTTCAGCAGGTGTTGACCCCCTTGTCCACACAGCACGTGGGGAGTACACCACGCAGAAATGAATTAAAATTAATAATTCAGTTTTTTTTTATGTGATAGCATCATTAGGAGGCCCATGTATGCGAGAACTGGTCCGGCGTCGGCGGCGGCGTCTGTGTGAAGCCTCCATGTGCCAACCGTGGCAGGTGTAAGGTAATGAGGGCACTGCCCTTCTTCACTTGTAGGGGAGAGGAGAAAGCGGTCGGACTAATAATGACTCAGCAAATACGAATAAAAGAAGCAATTATGAATACAAACGGAATAAAACTAAAATAAGAACTGGGTTTGGTTTGGTTTGGTTTATTGGGGTTTAACGTCCCGAAGCAACTCAGGCTATGAAGGACGCCGTAGTGAAGGGCTCCGGAAATTTCTACCACCTGGGGTTCTTTAACGTGCACTGACATCGCACAGTGCACAGGCCTCTAGAATTTCATCGAAATTCGGCCGCCGCGGCCGGTATCGAAACCGCGAAACCGCGTCAGCAGCCGAGCGCCGTAACCACTGAGCCACCGCGGCGGGACAAAATAAGAATAAGAAAATAAAAACTGGAACAGAAATTGAATTTTAACAGAATCAGAATTAGAACCCATTGTTGCAGGCTAACGAAGAGAGTTCAGCTTAAGTTAAGGACAACGCAGCGAGCTATGGAAAGAAAAATGATAGGTGCGACATTCAGAGATCGGAAACAGGCGGAGTGGGTGAGGGAACAAAGGCGGGTTAATGACATCGTAGTCGAAATCAAGAGGAAGAAATGGGATTGGGCAGGGCTTGTAACGCGAAGGCAAGATAACCGCTGGTCCTTAAGGGTAACGGAGTGGATTCTAAGAGAAGGCAAGCGTAACAGCGGACGGCAGAAAGTTAGTTGGGCGGATGAGATTAAGAAGTTTGCGGGGATACGGTGTCCGGTGGCCGCAACTGGCGAATGACATGGTTAATTGGAGAGACATGATGGGAGAGGCCTTTTCCCTGCAGTGGGCGTAGTCAGGCTGATTATGATGATGATGATGATGGTTACATAAAGACAAGTGGAATCATAAATGGAATAGACTGTCGAGTGAAATAAAGATACTATCACGCTTCCTCCGCATGAATTCAACTGATCGCCCCTAAATTTTCTTTTTTTATCCAGCTGCCATTGGACACTGGCCTAAAAGACATACGCGGCTTCAATGTGGTGGGGGAACCAATACAAGGCAGCAGAGTGGAATAGGCTCCTCAGCTAAGTCAACACACAAAGGAAAGATATACTCATAACAGAATGGAAATACACACGCAAAAAATTGCTTCAGAGAAAATAATTAGAAGCTACAAACGAAGTACTGTGAGAGTAATCAATCATCAGCATTGAGCCCAAGAAAAAAAGATATGAGAGGGCAAGCAGTGCTGATAACACGGTATAAAAGAAAAACATCAGAATTATCTGTGGACTGAGTTAGACGTCTATAATAACAAGTGTACGCGGAATTACACGACTGAAGGCAGTGAAAACAAACGTCTAAAGTGAAGAGAGAATACATGTTTACAGTACTCAAGCACGCGAACAATGCCTATGAACAAAATATATCCTTTCGTTTCTTTAGTTTTTTTTTTCAGTCACAGTGAGCAGCTAGCGTGATCTATGTTTACGCTTAAAAAGTTAAATATCGATATCGCACTACGCACTCGGAAAACAACGCATGACAGTGTTGCGTTTGAATACAGCCCAGCAGTACTGCCGAGACAAACTGAACGCGACAACTGCAGTCATCAGGAGAGCGTGCGTTATAAACCGGCTAATCTGAATATCGGATCCGTAACCGGCCTACGCAACCGCATCGACTGCTTCGTCCTAACGCTTACGCGACTAGTCGCGTACCGTTTCGATCACGTTTCACTGCAAGCCGATTGCACGCCATGGTTCGTCGGCGAGAAATAACCGCGCATTGCGCATACAAGCGCTAATGGAAACAATGCAAAAATCACAAAAGCCAGTGCGGCTTTCGGTAGTAGAAGACACGTACTACGTAGTGTTTAAACGCGTATGAGTCAGGCTAAAGTCGCGTGCCTTATAAAATGTGCGCGTGTGCAGCATAACGAAAGCAGCCTCCATTTACGTGTCACGCCTTTCGAACGCGCGATATTTACACAAACCAGCTCCTCTGCGCTATGACGCTTATTTCTGCGATAGCCAAGTGCTAATAACTCGGATTACACGCACCTTAGACGTTTTTTGCTGTCTTCTATAATGTCGCCTTCAGCACGGTACTTTATACAGCATCTCGGCGGCAATAACCGTTGTAGTGAACCACGGAAAACACGATAATTCGCTTTGCCTCTTGGGCAGACGAGCACACAGCTGTTAGCATTGTGCTTACAAAGAAGCGACAGCAAGCGAACAACATACCAAATGCAACTATACTATCCATACCTCAGTGAATATGAGGCATTTGTGGAGCACAACTGGAGAAACAATTTCTCTCCAGCATACTCCATTTAGTTAAAAACAAGTTCGAACATTGGTTCTGAGGATAGAAAAGGCGCAGTAATTGTCTCACTTCACGTGGGACTGTTCCGTAGGTGAAGGGATGGAGGAGGGAGTGAAATGAGAGAGAAGGAAGAAGTGCTCTAGTGGTGGATTTATTTACAAGCTGTGTTGCAGCGACAGAGAAAAGGAGAGGAGGAGGTTCGCGAGGAGAAGGTAATACCCCGCAAGGGGGAAGGCGAAATGCTGCTGTAGCCGTCTATACAGCCTGTAGCCCTCCGTTGTTCTCGTCGCACTGCGTTCACAGCACGTATGCCGCGCTGCTGCAAAATTTGTTCATCTTAACTTGTAGAGTGACGTTCTCGGTGAGTCGACATTGATATCTAAGAGCCTTCCCCCGCTTTCTCGCCGTACATTCTTCATCTTGCCACACTTGTCATTGTTCAAAAAAGGCATTGTTGGTTCTTGCAGCGGACAAGGACTGACAGAAGTATAGATGGTCGGTGCCTGCCAAATAAACAATGCAATACCAACTAGCCCAGCAGAAAGCGTTTCAAGAAAGGTGCAAAAAAGTACCTCTGAGGAACACTCGCAAATAGGAAGCCTGAGCTGCCCCGGCGGGGCTGCGATTGTTGCGCTGCGCAACCTAAAACCTCCACCGACAACCACCCGCCGCGGTGGCTCAGTGGTTAGAGCGCTCGGTGATTCGGCCGGCTACTGAGCCAGCTACCGAGCGCGGATTGCAACCCGGCCACGACAGCCGCGTTTCGATGGAAGCTAAACGAAAAAGGCGTCAGTGTGATGTGCGATGTCATCGCACGCTAAAAGCGGCGAGAATTATTTCGGAACCCAACCATTTACTCACCCACCCGGACCTCCTGGAGGCTTCCCTCTGCCTACACGAGCCGGTGAACAACTCAAGCGGATTAATCGGGCTAGGCTTGAGGGTAAGGCCGGAGGGTTCTTGGACTGATGAGTCTTCCTGGGCAGGTTTTTATTTTTGCTATTAAATAAATTTTATTCTCTCTCTCCCCCTTCCACTAAGGTACCGACTTTTACCTTTCTTCTTTAAACTCCCATCTTCCTCCCTACGATTATGGTGCGGTTGAAGTGTCCACCGAGATGCAAGACAGTTACTACGCCAGTTACTCTCTTCAAAAATCAACTTTTTTTTCCCGCCGACAACCACTTGGTCGCGTGTTCTTACAATCCGGTTCTTATAATCCGGTGTTCTTATAATCCGGTACGCATTTGCATTCCTTGCACAGTCTACGTTTCTGTGCAAGGAATGCAAATGCGTACCGGATTATAAGAACACGCGTATCCTGTTCCGACACGGCGATAAGGTCGCACGAGAGATAATGGAGGCCTTTTATATTCATCAGAAAAGCAGTCTATGTATCAGCAGCCCTTCGATTGCCTTATCTGAGAGGGAGTTGAGGTACCTGAACTCCCACGTGCCTTCCAGAAAACGTCTGTGTGCTTGATAAGTGTTTCTATATATACCCCTTCTGTTCTTCAATAAAAACTAGTTGATAGTCAGCGCTTGTTTGTGTTACTCTTTCGTCTTTCGTTTTTCCGTTCTTGTTGCGCTGTGAACAATATCATGAGGTCAAAGCTTCTTCTTCCACTCACTAGGCTGTGTTACGGCGCTGGGGTTGGCATTGCAAACTGATGCGCAGGCTGCCTATAGGGCCCTCTGTAAAAATCTCGCCTGACATTGAGCGCGGAAGTTTTTCGTTGCGCACGTGTCTGTCACCTCTGTTTGTTTAGTTTCTCGTCTTGAAATTCGCGGTATTTTCAAGTACCCTTGATGTGTTTACTTTAAAAGTGTTGGGGGGTATGCACAAGGTATATCTTACTGTCTTCTTATTATTTTTTTCATCAGCACACTGGCCCGCCTCACCACTCCAGGCCTCCAGTTTTCAATTCAATGCCAGCGAAATGAATATTGACTAACCAGAGAATTACAAAGTTTGAGAATTCAAAAGGAGACTGAGGACAACTTCGTGCAATTATTGTTCTGAGTAAAAGTTGATACTCTGGCTCTTTCTGTGTATTTTCACGTTTCTCCGGCAGCAAAAGGAGCATTTTTCGCGGATAATAATGGCGTTGAAAATCTTCCTGCCAGTAGACTCAAACACCTGGCGTTCTCACCGAGAAGAACGGGTCGTCATCGCTTTCGAGTGAATGGACCTTTAGCGTAGCCTCTGGGAGCTACGTTAGCAAAGTGATGTCGACGCATGCATTTTACTTGCAAAATCAGCCGCTAATAGCGACACCTGTATGTAGATTTTTGCACTTTTCTAGCTTATAAAAGCGCCGTTTTCGGTGAGAGTGGTCTCTGTGAGGTAAGAACGGGATACATTATCGATACTAGCGATCTTTAATTTATCCTCACGGTCCTTTCAACACCAGAAAGGCATTTTAAGTACGTTAGTGACGCCGCTTGACATCGTGGCGTTAATAATAAATAAAATTCAGCTTGAACTGCAATTGTAGCTAAGGCTTCTAAGCTCGCCACAAGAATATATATCAAAGCTCAATGGCGGCGAGTCTACATCCATGGAAGGCGACATAAATTTTACTTCTAGAAAAATAGCTATGAACGAAGAAAAGACAGCAATACAGCCAGTACATGATGAGTCTAGTCTGGTAGTCTCACAGAGCTATTCCAATCACGCTCTTTTGCTCCGTCGCAGCTTGTTCGGTGCGCGTGACCATTAAAAACACTGGCAAGGTAGAACGTACCCACCCATCTTGCGCTGATAAGCTGCTCGAAGGGGATGGGGGAGAATAAAATAAACCTTAGCCGGCAGCAAATGCCGCCGGCCTTGTTTTCTGTCGGTCATAAATTATTTAAACGCGGCGGCGCATACGACGTCGCCACTTGCGTGGCGCGGGCCGGCCCTAAATCACGATCAACCACAGCCATCGAAAATCGACACGGCCTCGATTTGTGCGCGTCCACCGCGGCTGGGAGCGTGCGCGAGCGAGATGCCAGGCGGGCTCCCGCGGTTGCTCAAGTGGCACCGGCCGATGCGGATGACTGCGCAGAGAAAGAGGTGCCGGATAACAACAACAAAAAATGCAGTACGGAAGCCTGTACCTAAAACAATTCGCGCTGGCACTGAAGAAACAACCACGTCCGGCGGCAGGCAGCCAGAGGACGAATAGTCAGTGTGTGCCGCATGCAAGAACATACATGCAAGAATTTCATTGGTTGTTTTTCTTATCAACCACTGCGGGAGACGTTTTCCGATATTTGGAACGTCCGTTGTCGATTCTGTATCATTGTCACCATCATCATCATCAGCATCCGCACTTTCATTCTCTAACGACTGAGCTCAAGACACAAGGAATGAAGAATGTGACAGAACGCGTGTGAGATCGCCACAATATCCACTAACATTATTCTTCTTAGTTTCTTGTTGCATGGTGTGTTAAGAGGTCATATTTCCTCGTCATATGCGATCAAAAGCCTGTTTGATATCTTCAAATTTGAGAAATCTCTCTTTATTTCATATGGATTAAGACATGAGGCATTGCAGGCGCAATGTAAACGTAAGATTATTAAGTTTTGCAGCGATCGAATTCGCTGCGATTCTAAGCATATTTCTAGAATGAAGTGTGTCGCACGTCTGATCGCCAAGCTGGCACATTTTAATACACTGCATACTTCACAGCTCCTCGAAACCTCGCGTAAAGGATACGACACGCTTCACGGAAACACGTTAACCGTTTTATTCGAGCTAATTTTGATAAAAGTCTGCATGGGGCTCGCTCGAACTAAGAGGCTTTACCGTCATCGCGTGCCGCGCAAACTCATCCCCAAAGAACTATCTCGATCCGGCCAGCTGCAGACAGTATGGTCAGTAGTGAAAATTATCCTAGCTAGGATCTACGCTGTCTTAAAAATCATCATTAAAAAGAAGAGCTACCTTATTCCTGTGGCGAATATTTTTCACCACTGTTTCGCTAAAAGAAGGAAAGAACTGCAGGGAGACTGGTCATTGGCTCGCGGTCTGTAGCAGAATCCCTGTGAGAACATATTACCTAGCTTGACCATAAGGCGCTCGCTCTTGTGTAGCAGTGATGATCATCTAGGTTCCAGAGCCACACCACGGTGGTCGAAATTATTCCGGAGACCTCCACTACGGCACCTCTCTCTTTCTTATTTCACTCCTACCTTCCTCCCTTCTCTTACTGCGCGGTTCAGGTGTCCGCCGAGATATGTGAGACAGATACTGCGCCATTTCCTTTCCTCAAAAACCAATTTGCCACACCACGACATTCCATTTCGTTGCCGCAGCTTGGAAGGGCCTCATCGAACACCCAAAGCAGGAACACATTGGAGAAGTAGAGGAAAGAAGTAGAGGAAACACTGTAGGCTGTGACTACTCTATTCGTTCGCTGTGCTTCTGCTACGGGTGCACTCAAAAACTCATCATCATCATCATAATCAGCCTTACTATGCCCATTACAAGGCAAAGGCCTCTCCCATAACTCTCCAATTAACCCTGTCCTGGGCCATGTGCGGCTACTCTATGCCCGCAAGCTTCTTTCTCTAATCCGCCGACCTAGCTTTCTGCCGCCCCCTGCTACGATTGCTTTCTTCTGGAATCTAGTCCATTAACCTTAAGGACCATCGGTTATCTTGTCTCCGCATTACATGTCCTGCCCAAGCCCACTTCTTCCTCTTGATTTCAACTAAGATGTCATTAACCCGCGTTTGTTCTCTCACCCACTCCGCCCGCTTCCGATCTCTTAACGTTATACCTCTCATTTTCCTTCCCATAGGTCGCTGTCTTGTCCTTAACCTAAGTTGAGACCTTTTCGTTGTCTGTCCTCCGCATTTCTGCCACATAGGTGAGTACCGGTAAGATGCAACTGTTATATACTCTTCTTTTGAGGAATATTGGTAAACTGCCATTCATGATGTGAGAGAACCTGCAAAACGCGCTCCACTTCTTTTTTATTCTCCTAATTATTTCGCTCTCGGGATTCAGATCCCTAACTGCCCTCCCTCGGGATCCTACCTGCCTACCTCAGGATAGGTCACTACCTGCCCTAAGTAGACTTGTTCCCTTCCTACTTCCAGCACCTCGCTACCAGTTGTAAAGCTTCTTAAACAAGGGAATTGCGCTAAAAAGACACGGACGAGAAAGGACATGGACGGTAAAACCCTCTTCCCTTCCGAAACCGTTTGAGGTTACTTTAGTTGTCTGCATGCTAAATTTTAGACCCACCGCTCTGCTACGCCTGTCTAACTCATTAATCATGCTTTTCAGTTCATCTCCTGAGTGACTTAACGAGGTAATTTCATCAGATAATCACAGATTACTAAGGTATTCTCCATTAACTCTTATCCCCAACTGTTCCCAATACAGGCAGCGAATAGCATTGGCTAGATCGCGTCTCATTTCCTGACACTCTTCCATATTGGAATTTTATTGCTGACTTTATGGAGGACTATGGCAGCTGTCCAGCCGTCATAGATATTTTCCAATATTTTTTCACAAGGCTCTTCTACACCTTGATTCCGCAACGCCTGCATGACTGCTGAGATTTCGTTTAAATTGAATGCTTTCTCGGCGTCTATTAAGGATATACACATGGGTTGGTTATATTCAGCACCTTTCTGTATCACATGATTGACACTGTGAATATGGTCTTTTGTCGAGTATCCTTTAGGAAAGCCTGCCTGATCATTTTGTTGATTGAAGTTTAAGGTTGTCCTGACTCTATTGGCGATTACCTTATAGGCAGCGTACAGTAAGCTGATCGGTCTGTAATTTTTTAAGTCCTTGACATCTCCTTTCTTATGGGTTAAGATTATGTTCAAGCTTCTGATACGCTCGAGGTCATAAGGCATGCCGCATACAGAGTGGCTAGTTTTTCTAGCACAGTCTCCCCCCCATCCTTCAACAGATCTGCTGTTACCTGATCCTCACCAGCTGCTTTCCCTCTTTGCATCGCACCCTAGGGCTTGCTACTGTATGGATTTGTGTACAGCTCTTCAGCTCCTTTGTCTATCTTACCTATGTTGCAAATGACATTGCCCTCTTTGTCTCCCAGAGCATACATCTGATATTTGCCTACGATTCGTGTCCTCGTCATTGCTTTAAGGCTACCTTCGTTTTTAGAGCATGCTCGATTCTATCCATATTAAACTTCCTTACGTCGGTTACCTTGCGCCTGTTGATTAACTTTTATAGCCCTGCCAGTTCTATTATGTGTGTGGGATTTGATGCTTTCATGTTTTGTCGTTTCTTAATAAGATCTTTCGGCTCCTGGGAGAGCTTGCCGGTGTCCTGTCGAGAGATCCTGCCGCCTACATCTCATTCGCACTCCGTAATGATAGCTGCGAGATTATCTTTCATAGCTTGAACATTAAGATCGTCGTCCTCAGTTAAAGATGAATATCTATCTGTTCTGCAGCGATATCCTGAACTTTTCTCTTTCTTTCTCCCCGCTAACTCGTTAATGCATGGCTTCCGCTTCATTAATTTCTTCCGTTCCCTTTTCAAGACTAGGCTGATTCGAGACCTTACAACCCTGTGGTCACTACAACGCACTTTTCCGGGGACCTCCACATCCTGCACGATGCCAGGGTTAGCGCACAATATGAAGACTACTTCATTTTTAGTCTCACCGTTAGGGCTCTTCCTTGTCCACTTCCTGTACTCTCGTTTGCGGAAGTATGTATTCATGATCCGTAACCGTAAATTATTTCTCTCTGCGAACTCTAACAGTAACTCACCCCCCCACCCCGTTATTCCTGGAGCCTATGCCATAGTCGCCCATTACCTGCTCTCCAGCCTGCTTCTTGCCTGCGTTGGCATTGAATGGTATGAATTCCTCACGTCTTGCGTCGAATTAAGAAAGATTCGTTTTCATGGCGCAGCACTGGGACAAGATGAGTGCTTCTGTACAGCACATTTTCCATGAATGAAACGCCATTACCCAGACAAATTGAAGAGGGGTGAGGGTGGGTAGTGAGAAAGGACTACCCTCATGCCCTACAAAGGCTGTCAGTGTAGGAGCGCATGACCAGAGGGCCATGTACGGAACCATGCGTTATCTTATTAATGAAAACAGGCAAGGATACACATCGGGTTGAGCTCACGAACGCGCTCACTGTGCCGCGAACATTGTTGGCCCCTGGTGTTCTTCTATACTCAGTATCCTATATGTAATCAGTTATGCCTGCTCAGTGATGTATTTTCACTACTTTGGTAAATAGGAGTAATGGGAAAACTGTAAGAAAATTTTCTATCGAGTTATTTTAAGGTTGGCCCGAATTCTGCTCAAGAATTCCACGCCCGCCGGCACGGTCAGAAAACACAGCTACGGCAGTCGAGAAAAACGCGCTCGTTAACGATCCATTTTTCCATGCAGAAAGGAGATTGGATATTGCGAATATATGAATAATTCACGTACGAGCTTCCTCGGAAACATAACGGCCCTTCGGCTAATCTCTGTTGTCAGTTTGAAGACATGCCCGAAATTAAGCACGACGACAAGACGCAGGTTCGATCCCGGCCGCGGCGGTTGAATTTCTTTGGAGGAGAAATTTAGAGGCCCGTGTACTGTGCGATGTCAGTGCACGTTAAAGAACCCCAGGTGGTCAAAATTTCCGGAGCCCTCCACTACGGCGTCTCTCATAGCCTTAGTCGCTTTGGGACGTTAAACCCCATAAAACCAAACCAAAACCAACTAAAGAACAAACATCCCAAATCTCTTACTGTAAAGGATACTTTGCCACAAAGGCAATCAGTGTGCGGAGAAACCACATAATAGTTGGTTTATTGGGGTTTAACGTCCCAAAGCAACTCAGGCTATGAGGGACGCCGTAGTGAAGGGCTCCGGAAATTTCGACCACCTGGGGTTCTTTAACGTGCACTGACATCGCACAGTACTCGGGCCTCTAGAATTTCGAACGTCAGGAACAGAAAGCTCGAGCGAGTTTCGATGGACACAAAAGAACTAAAGGCCATATCTCACACGCATATTTACAGTACACAACGAAACAGTACAAAACGGCTAGTGTTAAAGAAGTCGGGAGGAATGAATGGACAGAATGAAAAGCTGAAACAAAACGCAACGCGCTCCCCGACATTGCGCTTGCCTTCCAAGTTTACTTTCTCTTCGGCAGCATCATTTTGACTAGACTCCGTATGGACGCCTAGGCCGACCTGACTGCTTTTATTTTTTAACCGTCTTATTGACAGCTAACCTAGTGGCTGTCAGCGGTGTACTCACCACTTCCCCTTTCTTGGTGGTCATTTTCTTGACGCTTAGCATGCTCAATGATTCGCCGAGATCACGGAGGACCTCTTCGAAAGTCTGCATGGTCTTCAGGTTCAGCAGGACGCGACTTCTGTGCTCCGGGTCGAGGCTGCTGACGACGTCGATGACGCGACCGTCGTCCCTGCCGCCCGAGCCGGGAAGGCTGACGGAGCCGCCCTTGCCGGGGAGCTTCCTGTTCCCCACCGGGTGTATCAGCCGGCTGGGGTCCTCGTTCGAGCGCTGCTGGGCGGCGACGCGGTTGCGCGCCTGTCCGTACGCGAGCGGAGCGAACGCTCGCGTCCCTGAAGCCACGTACGAGGCACCGTCTTCCAGTTCGTCCAGCGAGGGCACCTTCTTTCCGTCCAGCGTGAAGATGACGCGCACGCCGTTGCTGACGTCCAGGCGTTGCGATATGTAGTCGTACAGAGACTCGATGGTCTTGAAGTCCCGGCCGGGGTTGATGGACACCCTGACGCCCGAGGAGAAGGGGTCCCCGTTGGCGAAGAAGGTGACCATGAGTGCCTTGCGCTGCGCTGCTTCGGTGAGGAAGCGCGAATGTGTGCTGTTGATTTTGCGGATCCGCGGAGCCTTGGCGACCCGTTCTCCGGCGGCCTCCATCCTAGCCGGTCCATGCGCCGCGTCTGCGAGCCCGGTCTCTCGCGAGTGCTAGCAGTTCTGGGACGACGGATGCTTGAAGCCGGCCTCAGCGCCTACCGCCATGACGCTGAGTATTCCATAGGCGTCCGACGATGTCGCGCGAGCTGCCCTGGACGTACTGTCAATACGGCGAAGGCTTGGACGCAGTGCACAAAGTAAGGGCGACCACAGCACGACAGCCAATTTCGGCACTCGAAAGCGGACCCGCGTGGTTCTCTAGTTCTTCAATGTCACTCAAACGAGCACATGCAGTGGCGACTTCAAGACGCTGTCCGGGAATATGCGGCCGAAGTCTCCCGCAGGTGAGACACGTCCTCCTGCGCGGCTTCATAGACAGCGGCCTCTGGAGGAAGCGTCACATGCTGCATGTGGCTGGGCAGAATGGCGCCTGCCTCGATCGGTGCGCCTCCCCGCCAGGGAGCCACTTGTGGCGGTTCGTTCTCGATTATTTTCAATCGCCATAGAAACGACGTAAACGATTCCGCGCGCCATGGCCGCCGCTTGTTGCTGCTCCGCCAGCGTCGTCCCTTCTCTCCCGCAGACTCTTTCCCTTCTTCACTTCCCTCTCTCAACGCGCTGTCTCCCTTCCTTCGGCTCCTTTCTAGCTCCGCCTCGTCCCCCGAATCAAACGCGCATTGATTGAACGTGAAAGTTGCCCGGTCCATCCTCGGCCCCTGCCCGGCGGTCCGTGACGATCGCGGTGCGCATCCGACGGTGGAAGCGGCTCAAACAGGTGGCGTGGCGGGTTCGCGGCCTGCATCGTCTTCTGTGCTGTGTGTGCTGAACTCGATGTCGTGAAACTGTTCGCTTAAAGTACACGGGCCTTCATTTCGAGAAACAGAAGAAGTGTGCTGTTCGTGCCTTGACTGCATAATCGAAGGTTGGCACCTGAGCATCGGCCACAAAGAAGATGTGGGCGAAATATACACTAAGGAAGAAGGTGTATCGTTGATTCTTACTTGCCTAATTGAGCTATGAAGGGCATCGTATTGGAGGACTCCAGATTAATTTTGACCATAGCAACTGGAACAGCCTCCCGCGAGAAATTGCTGCCGCCGGTCGCCGTAGTTGTTTCCAGACTGCATAACGAATGCACTCAGAAATAAAATTTGTCATATGTATAACGCGTCTGAAGATGATTCTGCCTTTTTTGTTTGTACGTTTTTACGTATGCCACAGTGTATGTAATAACCTCTGACGAGGGTCTTTAAGGCATGATAAAATGAAGCCAAGACCACCTTGATTTCTCTTTCGTGCATGGCACGGAGGTCGTTTACTTTGCAATTTGTCTGAACAGGTTGCTGAACAAGTTTGAAACAGTAATAGCATATAAGCAATCTAAGCGAAGAAAATTCAGCCGCTAATAAAGCAGCCCGTGCTACTCTACTACTCTCTCTTTGAAAAGTCTACTCTGAAAAGGCTACTCTGAGAAGTCGGAAAAGGACACACAAGGCTCTCCATCTGGAATGTGCATTGCTGGGAACTCGCCGACCGTCCTGACAGTCCGGTCTTATGGACGTTTCCAATAAGGGCTCCCTGAGTGCCACCATGTTGCTCTCTGGACTGCTGTGTGCACTTGTCGCTAGCAAGGTGGAAGCACCAGCAGAACCGGTTTGCAGCAGACTATACAGGAGGTCCAGGGTCTTGTGCTGGCTGGTGAAGAAAGCTACTCTGCCCGCGGCCACAAGCACCCCCGACACGCAAGTACAGCAGCACCTCTGGTGGCTACCGCGGAAGCGATCGCATGCTGATGGCGTGAAAGAGCTTGATGCGACGAGGAGGTCAAGGGTGCACGAAATTTTATTTCCATCAGTATGCGCCAACAGCAGTTCAGCGGCCAGTCGTTAACTCTCTGGCGGCGGTGGCGAGCCATGCCAACAGTACTATTTTCGCTAGTTTTTGTGGTACAGTTTAACCTATCCTGGTATCTATCCTATAGTAGCACAAAATGTCGCCAGAATGTTACGGCAATTCCGGCAATGTTTTACAATGCTGTGCAGCTGTGCAACATACTTCAACGTTGCAGCAACGTGCCCATTAGTTGGTCGAGATAACACGCTCTCTGCTAACGCCATGCTCAGAGGTTGGTTAGGATAAGATAGCATCTACCATCGTTGGAGGACCATCGCAAGGCAATGTTGAACCATACATGCACTTAGACCATATTCTGCAGTTCAATGCTAAATGCTTCTGACGCTTAACGTTCGAAATATTGTTTTAAGATAGCCTAGTGATTAAGTTTGAATCGTGACAATAGAACAACATTACAAATATTCATTGTGGAAAATCCAAGCGTTAGCAAACAACGACACAAAGGGGACAGACAAAGTTTCTTTCAGTAAATGCCATGTTGTTGGACTAGAAACAAAGCCAGGCATAAAATATGTTCATGTACAGGCACGGACAAAAGCAAAAAGAGCATGCCATTGCCTTATAACATTTTTCATGCCCTGCCTAATTGCAGCTGTGGTATGTGCAGGCTGGAAGTGGACACCACTGCGCTTTCTGATCGGCAAATAATATTTCATCAGGTCCGATAGGAAAGGCATGATTACAATTATAACAGAATAGTGTGCTTTGTTTACTTATGTTCATACTTGTAACCATTTGCATGCGGTGATAATTTGTTTAAGGGGGCTAAGCATCATAAAATTTACACAAAACAGAAAATCTTAAGCACGCAGTCAATCCAGTGATGCCAAATCTATGGGAAAAAGAATGGTGTCAAAGGTGACATATGAAGAAATGAACACCGATGCCTCAGAAAGATTTCCATACCTAATATATACCCCCTTTTCAGCTAGACTAAGCAAACCATAAATAAAGTTTACTATCTGTGTAAACAAAGCCACAAACAGTACAGGTCTGTCATATAAAGAAACATGGCCCCTTTACTTAGTTTTTTTCTTGCAGGTATAAATCATAACCACTGTTACGTTCCTATCTATTTTTTTTGCCAGGTACAAAACAGGAAATCTGGGCTATTTCAATATTTCGAACTTTCACACATGACCTTTCCCGCACTACACAATCCCCATTATCATCCCACCAACAATGCTAAAAATGTGCACCACTTTCTAGTTTGGGGTGCATGAGAGCAGAAAAAGCAAATCACAGAGACTAAATCAGAAAAGAATAAGAAGGTCAGATAATGGGCTCACTCTCGCTCAGTGCGGAGCAATATAAAAGTTGCTAGAAAAACAACTACCCGTACTTGCTATACACAAACGCAACACAGTCAGTTCAAAATAAATGCAAATACAAAAGCCAAAACATACAGTAAAAATGTGTACACATCCAATGACTGCTACAAATGGCTTTTGATAAAGTTGAAGACGAGCATACATATGAAATATAAATGCATCATGGTACACTACCAATAGAAGCAATTTTCATGACTACAGCTATATAGCACGACTTTTCACGAATTATTTTTCAGCAAGTAAATTAACCTGCGTAATGTAAATGACAAAACAAGTTTAGAAAGAGTAAAGATTTCAAGCCAGCATCATCACGTTAAGCAGTGTCTTCCTCTAAAGAAATAAGCAGGGAGGAAAAAGAAACTACAGTGACACAGCTTTTCCACTATTTTCCCCAAAACTCTAATAATAATTCATTGCTAAGATCACACATTACGAGAACTCATCCATTTCGTACCAACAACAGAAAGTTCAATTGTTGTTCACACTATGCGAAACAGTATATAATACTTTTCATGCTCTAGATGTTTAACTTTCAAACAAGATGCACCAAGTACTTCGAATTGAGCCCACCAATGCCAAGTGTCACCAGACCAATCACTAAAAGTGGAAGAACAAGGCACTCCTACACAGAAGGCTGCTGCTTCCGTATTGCCAGCACTGCTTCTTGAAGCAGCTGCACTGCGATGTCTACATCTTCGCGCGTTGTTTTCCTCCCTGTGCTCAGCCGCAATGTTCCACGAGCGTTGTCTTCCGTAACTCCAGAGTTGAGGAGCACTTTCGAGGGCCTGGCAATACACACACGTTTTATATAAGCAAGAAGGAGAAAAGCAAGGCTGCCAGCATGAAACAGAGCCACACTTCTGCTCCACAAAATGCTGCCATTGTTCATGACTTCTGACTAGTTCATACCATCAAGCATTTATTAAGAGAAACTGGAAGCCTCGTCCAGGTTCATGCGAGTTCTTCATTGTACTGAAATTAATCTACAGTGCTTAAGAATCAAGACATTGTGAAATTATATGTGCAGTCACAAAACTCAAACCAACAGTGGCCATAGCAGGTAATGAGACCAGACAATAAATGCCAGAACTGCCAGCAATGGAACTATTCTCCATCTCGTACGTTAATTGAAGGCTCAACATTTAATATGTCTATTGAATGCATTCCTCTGCATACACAGTGTGCAACAAACTAGCCCAAACCATCACTTTAACCAAGGCTTTTCCAAACATCTGGCTTCACCTCAGAAGTCTTGATGCATCAGCAGTGTATGTGCCCTTTCTTGTCATAGTTTTCTTTTCAGTGTTATGTTCTCATGTTCCCGTAAACACAGGGCACGATAAAGACTGTGCTTTGCAAATAAAGATGCATAAAAGTGGCCCAGAAGGCCATAATGTAAGCATGCTTTTGCAAGGCACGTTTTGCCATAGGTTGTTGCCTTCGGGAATCTTTACCAGAACCACCACTCCTACCGCTGACAGGCAGAAAGTCAGTGACTAACAACGAATAGCAAGTGCCCTTCCTTATAAATGGTTGATTCTTCCCTTACAGCTACTAAAGAGCCCAGCCCTTGCTCTGTATAATGGCTGGCTAGCAAAATATACGATTAAAAATGAGGCAAAAGGTGATAAAGAAATTTAAGAAAGCTATTGTGTGGTTTTGCACAGCTAAGAATCAGGAAATGCACTTACGCAGCAGTGTGGTGACAAGCTGCTCCTGTGCTGGCCAGGACATACTTTGCCTTGGTCAAAATTTCAGGACCCTTCATTCCAGCAAATGAAACGCTGCAAGTGTTTGGTAGGGCCTGGGCCCCTTTTCGATGGTTGAAAGAGACAAGCGAACCAAATGCTTCCTAAAAATATAAAAAAACAAAAAAAACAAGAACATATGTACACAGCATATATATATAATTATATATACTAAATCATTGAAAGCTGCTCAAGTCCTTCCTGATGTGATTAAAAACCCCTAAAATATTCAACTCCAGTGGTTTGCTCCAAACCATAAGGTGCCATAATATACATCTGTGTAACACACATGCAAAGTTACCAAGAAAAAAAATCACAATGATTTTGTAACGCAAATGTTCGAGCGTTAGTTGAGGTGTGAGAGCAAAGAATTTTTCACTGACATGTCATGTTGTTTAAGTCAGCAAGCTGGAGGTGAATCCGGACTAGCCCAGGACTGCAGTGATACTCTGCAGTGGGTTTCGGTGGTGGGTTTCGACCGAAACACCTCCCTCAGCAAAGGTGGATGCCCAAGCCACTAGGCTACCTGCTGCCTCCCACCCTCTTTCCGTCATATTTCCACTAAATGTGGAGAGGAGAATTTCCTTCAGTCCATTTTTTTTCTCCTGCCAACTATATGTCTGTCTGCTCGTTCATCCGTCCCAGATGCCAAGGGCACAAAACTGAGGAACAGGATAATAAGAGCTAACACTGTAAAATCTCACGTACTTTTAAATGAAGGCAAACTGAAAGTACATGCACAATTATATGAATGTCATGCCCAGAAAACCATGGAAAACAAGTCAGAAATGAAATGGAAAGTGCTCACCTTGAGCTTTTGTTCTAGATAATCTCTTATGTCCTTCAAGCACTGATTGTACGTGTCCAAATTCTTTACCACCAGTGCTGCTGCCTGGACACACACACAAAAAAAAGTGATTGAAACAAATGTTACAAGCATATTTCATGCATCTTCAAAGGACCAAAACAGCTCACGGTTCCAAGTCCGGCAATCATGCAAGTGTTGGGTGTCCTGGAGAAAAATAAGAAAGAAAGAAAGAAAGAAAGGAGCAAAGCTGTGAACAAAGTGCAGACAATGACTGTACAGCACTATTTATGGAATCCATCAGTACTTATTTCAGCCCTACAACGCATTCTGTACAAAACAACACTGATGCATGCCTCACGCAACAGCAGTAGGCATGCTTGCCTTAATATACAAGCATAATTTGGCACACTAATATACATCATAGCCTACTGTGCATGCTTGCACTGTTATTATAAGACAAGGCTGCTTCCACTTGGTCAAAGAAAAAAAAAGCAAGGAAAGCAAACCACACAGCTGTGCCATACTGACATCTTTCACTTACTACTAACACCAGCTTTGGTATGAGCACATTTGAGAGTTTTAGTATAGCGTTAGCGTGATAGCGAACCTAAGGGAAATTACGTTAGCGTGTCGCAAGCAACTTATCCCCACAGGCAGTTTTAGTGTAGCGTTTTGAAAACGCTAAACGCCATCTGCTTGACATGGATGCCAACGGTGCTTCTAAAATGGTCGACATTGCCGCTAACTTGCCAAAGTATACGATTTCCGAGTTTTTTAAACGAATTTTAGTGCAGCGTTCATTTTCGTCTGCAAAATGACCCCGGAATTGAAATAAAATGAAATAAAAACGTAAAATAGTGGCACCATCTAGTAAAGGCAATGTTAACTACAAGCCGTTGGAGCAAGAATATTTGCCATCACATGACGTCTAATGTTCAAAAACTTGAGGAAAATTTAATATAAACTCTCTTTACATAATTCGAGTCCATAAAACATCGCGAAAAACTTCCAAATCTATTTTTGTCTCGTTCCAGACGTTTTTGCTAGGCTTCTGCTGCGTTTCGGGCCGTTGCAGACGGTAGCAGTGCAGCTTGAGGTTCCATTAGGCTTGCGCGCTCCAGAATCGAGAGCGTATCTCAAAAACTATTCTGAATTGCAGGTTAAACTTTATCGTCAAAGCAAGGGAAGTCATAGCGAAAAGCAAAAACACCAGTAGTTGCCGGTAAACATGCCGACCGGAATCGCAAGAGCTGCTGAATTGGCTGAAGCGGGCGGCTCTCGCTTGAAAGGACGCCGCCATGTTTCCACGCTAAGGGCGCAAAAGCCGCAACTGCCGCAACGCTAAATTCTGAAAATTGCGTGTGTACGTTAACGCTATTTCCCCGTTAGCGTTTTGCGCATGCGCACTCTGGACCCGCTATTACGCTATGCACGCAATTACGCAAAGCCCACAATACTAATACTCTCTATTGTTATATCTCAGCACGCTATTCAAGTTGCTAAAGATTTTACTAACCAAACCAACCAGCTTCTATTAGTATGCTGATTTGTTCGGCAGGCAGAAAGGTGGCCTTCACTTATCATGAAAGCCTGTGCCGATTTTTTTTGTTTTTTTCCAATGAAATTACTAATACGCAATCTCCAATGTTCCTGAACACAGAATAAAATTAACAAGAAAAAACTATTTTCTTGCAGTAACATCCTTTTATGCACTCAAATACAGAAGTTATGAAACATAAGCTCTGCAGCTAACCAGAATTTTAATCTGCCACCATCTGTTAATCGATACTTAAAAAAAAAGAGAGAAAAAGCTTGCAAAATTTAATGCTGCTTTAATCTAGAATTCACTGCCAGTACACACAAAGGTGGCTCCTAAGTCCAAGTCAGCTGCAAAGAAGTATTATTGACGACTATTTATTGTAATTCACAGCTGACAAGTATATTTTAACGTTTCTTGAAACAAACTACAAACTAATAGCTTTGCCAAATGATTATTTAACACAATTTAGGAGACACTCCATTTAGACAGTGTGATAACACTGTCCCTGAATGTACTAATGTGTGCACCTCTGCATCATTTTGCTGCATGGAAAAAATATATAACAGTGGTATTTTGGTTTTGCGCTCAACATGACATGGGCTGTTCATGAAAAATGATTTCTGTTTGTAAGTATACTACAACTTGAATTTTAAACTTGTTTTAGCTTGGATCCACAACTATCCAGTGGCTTTAGGTCCAATAACTGTTGTGTGTTTTGAATGATATCATTTAAGTAAATTAAGAATGAAATGAAAAAGAAAAGGCTTTCACGAAAAATCATTACATCAAGAGCGTAGCTCCTTCAAAAATACAAGCGCAATGATGGCATGCAGGCACCCTTACCCTGGTCTAAGACCACGCTCTTGCCCAGCACCAAACAGGAGAGGATACAGCGGCTTCGAATCCCGAAAGTACAGGGCTCCCGTTCTGGGTCCATAGAACTAGATGCATTGAAAAGGAAGCAATCAGGCCCCTACCAAAAGTGGCACATCACAAATAAGAAAAAAAAAAACACATCAAAGTCAACGATGACGCATTTTGAATGGCAGCACAATGTGACCACCGGGTGGAAGAACAAAATAAGCATCCGAACATACATCAGTGCAAAGGCACGTGTCATCATGTCCATACAAAATCTAGATGAACAAAGGTATCTTCCCTCTGCAGGGTGCATAAAATGGCGTTGCTCTTTTTGTTAACAGGCATATCATTACCAATACTGCTTCTTGCTACCACTGAGAGGACAACTGACACACAATTTATGGCATTGCAGGATACAAATGCTCTATCAATAAAGCAATAACGAACTACCAATCCCCACTAGTGATATGGACACTTTTGTGAAATAATAACAATTCCAAACTAATTTCAAACACTGAAGAAAGGAAACTGCACATGTTGTACAGCTGTAACCAGAACTCAAGGAAAATGGGGCTATGCCTCAAATGCCTCCAAGTGTGCACTTGTTCAAATGAGGAGGTGCGATACATCTGCATGCTACTGCATACGGGCTCTGCATCCACCCGTCAATATTCCATTCCACTATTCACAAAACAGGTAGCTTACAATGAAGGCATATCTAAAAAGTGTGTTTCATGCTGGGAGTGTTCTGTGAGTAGCTTGTAAATGTGTTTTTATTACTTCAATTTAGACATCACTTGTGAACTGGCACAGTCTCAAAAAATCCTTTGACTCCATTCTACGTACTCCAGTTTGCTTGATGAACTTGTACCAACTTATCTAACATTCCTTCCAGGTTATCAAGATTATCTGTGCTCCTACAGTCTATGAGAAATCATTCCAGCGGGAAATCATTGGATGTTAACGCTGACAAGGCAATTCTAAAAGAACAGCAACATTTAGATACAGTGGCCTTTGCTATTCTCTCTGGGTACATTGAAGAGCTTGTTAACACTATAAACACAAAAGCAAGCTTCTCAGAAATATATTTATGATGGACCTCTCTAAAAATACAACAGCAAAACACTATCATGACAATTATGTCTGCTGTCACTGCTAATGACCCCCCAAAAACAGGTGCTTAGTGGCATAGTGATGGTCAACACATACAGAAAGCAGGGCTCCCACCCACCTTGTGTCCTGCAATGCTCAGGTAGTCCACATTCAGGTCATTCACATTCACAGCCACCTTTCCCAGTGCCTGTGCAGCATCTGTATGGAACAGCACTGCTGGGAGCCCATCTTTTTTTCTTTGCAGGTTGACATCTTTCAGCAGAGTTCCAATAGTGGCAACTGGCTAGAAAAAGGAAAGTACATGCAGGAAAATTGACCTTTGTAGCAGGATCACATATCGGCAACAAAAAAACAGACACTTTCGGGTGCTCATATAAAAAGTGCAAGACATTTAGAACACGGTGAGGATTCTCTCGTTTCCTAAGCAATATGCCTAGAATGTTACCATAGAGGTCCTTAAAATAATGAGCCCATTATCTAACAATGCCATATCTACAACGTAAATATTGTTACTGAACCCAGTTCATGGAAGAATGAACCAAACACAAAGCAGGTCTTACTGAAAGATGATGCAACACTGAAACTGACAGATGATGCAAAGATAGCTTGACCTTCAATGGCCAGCTCTGAAGGTTAGCTAGCTCCCATGGCCACATCCAGCATGCCCTGGCCACTGCCCTGAACAAAACCGCCTCTATATAAACAGGATATATAGCAGTAGCTTTCATAAATTCATATGTAAGGCTCAAAATAACACAAAAGCACTTAAAAAAGAATTTCATGCATCAAAACTCGCTTTGTTGCTAAAGACAACTGAACAACTAAACCATAACAAAGGTTTTTTTTTTTTTTTAAACATACCTGAATAATTCCAGTCTCATTGTTAGCCAGCATGATGGTGACAAAACAAGTTTCAGGACGAATGGCTGCCACAACTTCCTCGGCAGACACACTACCAGTAACCTTCGAAACCGGCACAATTGTGAGATCTGCCAAAAAGAAAAAAATAAACAGCAAAGTAACCACACAGAAACATGAATGAATTAACGAACAATCACAAATGTTCATGAATGTCTCAAAGCAAGGATTGAGTGATACCACAGAACTTTCACAGAGTCAAGTTTCTTACGTAAACATACACATAAAAATGACTGGTCTGTCAGTAGAGGTTCTTTTCTGCAATAGCATGCAGTTAGCCTAGAGGCAACAATGAAGGGGAATTTAACGGTGCTAGCTATGTGTCGATGGAAAACCAATGACATAATGGTCAGGGTCAGAGGCATTGGATACCAAAAACAAACAAAAGGGCAGTGCATTGGTACAGCTTTAATATAGGTATACAAGAAGGAATGTTAAAGTGCTAGACGAGGGCAAGGGAAATGAATCTCAATCTTTTGTATCTGTACCAAAAATTCACGCTTCCGAAATATGCCCCTCAACCAAGTTTTTCACAGGGCATATGCAAGAGGATGTCCGAATTCAGACAATGTCCTGCAAACATCAGCACATCTAAAAGTTTGTACAATTGCATCAGTAGGGCCAAGATGTCCCAGCCTTGTTTGGTTTGGTTTATGGGGTTTAACGTCCCAAAGCGACTAAGGCTATGAGAGACGCCGTAGTGAAGGGCTCCGGAAATTTCGACCACCTGGGGTTCTTTAACGTGCACTGACATCGCACAGTACACGGGCCTCTAGAATTTCTCCTCCACAGAAATTCTAGCCGCCACGACCGGGATCGAACCCGCGTCTTTTGGGTCAGCAGCCGAGCACCATAACCACTGAGCCACCGCGGCGGCTGTCCCAGCCTTGTATACAGACCAAAAGAAAAAGAACTCAGATTTTTTGCCCACTAAAAGGGCAAAGAAGAGAAAGTAATAGCTGTATCTATATCTACTGCCATAAAACGCATACAGAGGTCAGGGTTCATGGATGTGTCGCCATGCTTACCCAGGCGCTCATCTTCGTACAAATCCTTCAAGGTTAACAGGATGGAAGTGTGTTCAATGTTGCTTGTGATGACATGAGGAATCTTGCTGTTTGAGAGGGAAGCAAAGCTGCTCCTTGTCTTCTTAAAATGACGCACAAGTGAATGAATAATCATATTGTTGCTCTGAAAATACAAAGCAAAATTCCAAGATGACATTAGAAAGCAGTTTATTTAGAATCAGGAGCAATTAACTTAAAGGTTTAGTGTACATGTAAGTACATCATTTACTGTCAACCAATAATCCTACTGTGCATGCAGGTGCATGGAAAGCATGCAAAAGACGAGTTATATACCTCCGTCCCTCCTGATGTAAAGACAATTTCTGAAAGAGTGTCAACAAAACCAAATTAGCTTCCATTCAAGCAATCGCATCAACTTATACAACTAATTATAGGCCGCACATACCTGGTGGCAGTGCTCCAATCATGTTTGCGACTGATGCACGGGCTTCATCAATAATCCTGCGAGCTTCACTTCCTGTCAGTACAAAAAAGGGGATCCTTCTTTGGAATCAGTTGCCCACCAGGTAAAGTTACCTGCGTCTGCTGATAGGCAACTACTTAACAAAGTTTCCAGAACACTTTTTCTTGACAATCCACGTACCATTAACACAGGACCGAGCAGGTGAATTAGCATCAAGACTTCAGTTTCTACTGTTTAACATTCACAAATGCTTAAGCTGGAACTCTTGTAATGATCAGCAGTGATCGATGGCTGCACAGGCACAAATGTAACAGTAATATGCAATTAAACTCTTTACATAAAACGATGCTCAAGTTCGAGTACTGCATCATCTTAACAACCTGATTACATCTGGTCGCAGCGGGTAATATTTAAAATAAGCACATGCTCCCAGTTTCAAACATAACTGGCCCTGGTTTCATGAAAATTCTCCCTCCCCCTCAGCTTTCCAGAATAAATATCCGAAAATTTTAAATTGACTGTGCTGCCCTAGAACCTCTTTAGTCGAAACTTGGCTCATTCACCTCCTTCGTGGTTGCTTGTCGGGTTTCCCCAAGCAACCTGCAGGGCGTATATAATTGATTTTTGCACTTCTTCCTCTGCTGGCGCAGTCGCATTGTAGTCCAGGTAAACACTGCGGAAAGAAAGAGGTTACACGTATGAAACCAGTAGTTTCGACTGTCTTTGTAAGCGCATTATTGAGCCGGATGAAGGCGAATTAACGTTACCAGCGGTGTCCGTTTTCAGGTTCCATGGCACAGTCGCACCGTCCGACACTAAGAGTACAGTAGAGCGGTGAATTCTCAGCGCGAAAGATTTCGATTACACAAGAATCATAATCACGAACGAGTTCAAGAGGAGCCCACGCGACGCGCCACGACCACTTTACGCCACTTGAGACGTGCCTCTTCAGACGTCTCGTTACAGCTTGTCGAGATTACCGTGAGCAGCGCGATTGGCTGTAGCGGAAGTATGCTGCCGCATCACGTGTCGCCTTCGCACACATCCCAGTTTCTCATCAACGCAAACATCAAAGAGAAACGCAATCATACAACCGCGGCGCAGATGGTGCCGGCGACGATGACGATGATACTCGCGATCGCTCGTATCGCTGTTGTATCCGGATCCGGCCGATCGCCCCTCACCCCCACGCTCCTCCTCTCCTTCCTCGATGCTCCTCCGCCTTTCTGCAGACATCGTCTGTTAGCCAGGTTCGACACAGCGAACACAACTGCATCAACTAAACTGGTTCAGTGCAGTTCAGTTGCTCATTCTTCCTTAAGTATCTGGTGCAAGGTGGTTCCGCGCCGCCTGCACTGCAGTAATTTTCTGTGCGCGCAGAACGCGCTGTCTGCACGACCGCTGCACGTTGCTGGAGCCGCTCAGAGAGGGGCTGCTGGCGGCTGCGTGTAATAATGATATTTGCGTGTCAGAAAGACAGCTACCTCAGAAATCTCAAAACGACGGTAGTTGCTTGTAATCCTGTTGTTGAAGGATCAGCTCAAGATGGCTACGAAGTCATTTTTGACGACACTGTGCTTTTCCCTGAGGGAGGCGGACAGCCCGACGACCGGGGTCTGGTCGGCGACGTGCCTGTTTTACGAGTGTTTCGGAAGGACGGAAAAGCTGTCCATATCGTTGAGACGCCCATCGCCGTTGGTGCCGAAGTGGAGATGAAGGTTGACTGGAACCGTCGTTACGACCACATGCAGCAGCATTCCGGCCAACACCTTATCACTGCGGTGGCAGAGAAGGAATTCGGCTTTCCAACAACCTCTTGGAGCTTAGGTGAAGACGTGAGCTTCATTGAGCTAGATGCGCCCAAAGGAGTTAAGGCTGAAGATGTGAAGAAGCTGGAATCTCTAGTGAACGAGAAAATAAGGCAATGCCTTCCACTAACGGTCAGCCTTTACGAGCCTGGATCTGAGGCCCTGAAAGCAGTACGGACGAGACTGATGAAGCTTCCCGACGGTGAAGGCGGCGTGATTCGTGTGGTGAGCATTGAAGGTGTGGACACAAACACTTGTTGCGGGACCCATGTCTCTAACCTGAGCCATCTCCAGATGATTAAATTGCTTTACACGGAGAAAGGCAAGCAGGGAAAAACAAACCTTTATTTTCTGGTTGGAAACAGAATTCTCAACTATGTGGATAAAACAGTGCGGCGAGAGAAGGCAATAACTTCACTGCTGAAGTGTGGTCCAGACGATCATGCATCATTGATTGAAAAACTAAACAAATCTCTAAGATTGGCCAATAAAAATTCGTTGTCTGCACTGCGTGACCTGGCAGTAGCTGAAGCAAAACTGCTGAAGCAGCAGGAACCTCTGCCAGCATTTCATGCGTTTCACAGGCGAGAAGCAGATGCTGAATTTCTTGCAATATTTGCAAATGAGCTTGCAGACAAAAAGGTCCTATTATTTGCGACCTGTGGCGATGAGAGAGGTTGCGGCCAGTTTTTGATCTCTGGACCAGAAAATATTATCTCTGCTGTTGGACCCAAAGTGTGCGAACTGTTGGATGGGAAAGGCTTCCTCAAGCATGGAAAGTTCCAGGGAAAGGCAAATGCTCTTTCAAAAAGGAACAAAGTGGAAGAACTCCTAAAAGAGGCACTGACATTTGATAACAAATTAATCACCAACCAAGCTTAACAAGACACTAGCAGTGTGCAGTGATACTATTGTGCAGAGTGTGTCTTTAAAAACGGGTGTGCAGTTTGTTTGACCCCGGCCATTTTTGCATATAAGGGTGATGTTTAGCTCTGTGCAAAACATTTGCAGCAGTCTCTTGTCTTCTAAGTGCATAATGCCACTTTGTGCTGCCTTTTTAGTGTGGAAATGAGCCAGAAATGTGGTTTGTATAAGTCTACTAAATAAAGGCTACTTGCTAGGAGACGGTAGAATAGTTTGGTTTATTGGGGTTTATTGGCGACAGTAGAATGATATGATGCTTCAGTGCATTTAGCATCCATTACAGTACCACAGTTTTTCACATAGGAACCATGCATCCCCTTCACATTGGACGTAACGTCATTATTTGGTGCCATATCTATGTTGTGAAATTAAATGGAAGGAAATGTGGTGAACCTGTGTGCTGATGAATTGATTTTGAATGTGATGTGGTGGCTCAGAAGCTGTGGCATTCAGCTGCTGAGCACAAGTTCACTGGTTTGATCCCAGCTGCATTTCAATGAAGGCCAAATGCAAAAGTGCCAGTGTGTTTAGATTTAGGTGTTCGCTGAAAGAGTCAAAATTATGTTTTTGAATGTAGCCAGAATGAATTCAGAGCCTTCCACTGTGACGTGTATCACTTTGTGTTGCTTTGCTGCATAAAAATCCATTCATTTCTTTGGGATGGTTTTTATGTTATTTAGAGCACCGAGTTGAAATTTTTTAACATTTTGTAAGGCACGTTGCATTGTAAGGCATTGTCTCAGTATGCAGATGTTTCTAGCAGCTTTGTTATGTATTGGGCATGACAGTAAACACCTTCGAAGTAATCTTCATTATTAGCAAGCTCGGTGAATTCCACAGCTGGAAAAAGCAGACACATTAACAAAACCCCTCATAGTGATGCTCTGTGATCCTTGTCCTACACCAACAACAAATTTCTTGACTTCCGCACTCATCACCCAATAATCCTGCCATTCCCAATTGTTTTGTGTCTCGTTGTATTCTCTCTTCACATTAATAGGGCAATGGCTACCTGCTCTCCACTTGCTCCATGCCATCTCCTTTTATTATCATTTCTTCTTACTTCTGGTAAGGACATCTCAACCTTCAGCTTTCACTCCGTGCTGCTCTCTCTCTTAATTTTTTTTTATCACACTCTGTGCTGGCACACTCCTCATTCCGCAATTTTTTGCAAGCTGTCACGCTCTGGCATGTTGGCGAGTGTTGAGTGATGCCAACACGCATCATCGTGCCCCAGGAACTCCAGCATAGTCGTAGTTTTCCAATTTTGATTTCGATTTGTAAATACTTGCCCCTGAGCCCACCTGCTAAGCATTGCCTAAGTTTTCCTGTTTTTGACACTTACTGCTATACTTGCATTTAAGATCCTGGGTTGTTTTCTGTATTACATATCCCAACTCTTAGAAAGACAATGCCATCAGCAAATCAAAGGCTTCTCACTAATTCTTATTGCTGGCTTACCTTATTTACTCATAATACCCCTAAGGGCTTTGTAGTGAAGGTATTACATTGCAGGTTTAGTGCTGCTTAGTTTAGTGCCATGAATGCTCACTAAGGTGCAGTAATTACCTTTTGGTCTGACAACGTTCCCTTCTGGTGGTCCTTCACTCTTAAATCTATGGTTGGGGAGCAGCCCCTTCAAAAATACTTAAGCACACTTACCTCCTCAAAGCCCCGATTGTGCAATACCTGTATAACTGCGGACATCTCTACTGCATTCAGTGGTTGTCATCAAATAAACTGGCACATGCATGTGCTGTCATCTGCATGTGCGGCTCCTATAGGTAAGTGTAATGTTCGACTCAACAGCCATCAATCATAATAAATTTTCTTGAACCAAACTTAGTGTTATTAACCTTCATGTGTAGTGTAGTCAAGTTCAACCTTTGAGAATAGACCATAATGTGCCCTCACTTCTGCTTATGCACCTCAGTGGTGTGAACAACCAAGCATTCCTTGTACTGTTTGAGGTAATGACAAAGTAATGACAAACCCCTGGACATTTTGCCTTACTTGAGAGCAACGGATGTACTGTGCACCACTCAGAGAGCACCCATATTGAAGGGACACTGAGGAGAAATTGAAGTTGGCTTGTATCGACAGAATACCAGCTCCTGATTACAAAAACGCCACTCATACTGACAACAAAGCTCTTGTAACGTAGAAAAGAGCAAGAACCAAAATACAGGTATCGCCGCCACAGGCCAAACTCGCAAGTACAAGCGTGATGAGATCATAGAACAAAACAGTGTTGCTAGAACGAATGGTTCTAGCAACACCAGGAACCGAGAAACCATGCATCACTGAGGCTCAGCCAATGCATGCGCAAATCTCCTTGACGTCGCCAGATGGCGCCACGTGCCTGGCTGCTACGCGCGCTCCTGAAGCATCGGGACAAATCAGCGCCTGTTTTCCGGCGGTAGGCGGGCTCCCGGTATTCCGCTAGCGGTAACAAGGTACACGGTATGCTAAAGGTGTCTATTAGCGAGAACTTCGTTGACGACTTCGAGAACGAGATCCATCGTAACGCTGGCAAAACGCCAGTGCAAACGTAATCGAAGCGACTGTAGCGACGACCACAATAGCCGATAGATGCCTTCAACGTGCGGCCGGCGGTAGCTTTCTTTTCGGCTGCTGCTAGGCCGCACTGCTGGCAGCCAGAAATCACGGAGTCTGCGTTACGTCATGTGCACGTCATGTTTCACGTCTCTTAGTCCTCTGTCGTCATAGACGAATCCCAAGTTTGAATCAGAGCGGCGGGAAAAACTTTTTCAACTTCGAATCCAAATTTCTTAGCAATAAATGCATCTTTCGCTGCCGGCCAAGTGGCAACAAAGCCATGACATGCCGAACTATCGGATTTTACTGTAAAAAAAATATTAATAGTGCTCTCCTCAGTGTCCCTTTAAAGGCCAGATGTCCCAAGCCCACTCAGACCAGAAGATCAGACAGGGCAACCTCTTGCAAGTGCCCAGTCTGCAGCCCACATTGTGGATTTACGTTTCCATTGGCCCATTGGTAAACCAAAAAGTTTGCAGTTGTAGCTCACTACTTCGGCCTTGACATTGCATACCCTAGATGAAGCTCATTAAAATGCGGTTGCTATAAAAAAAGATTGAAACCTCTGGGGCTCTGAAGACTCCAAAGACTGCTTGTCGGTGACAGTGTCACAGGTGAGATTTAAATCAAATTAATGACAGGAGAGAGTGTTCCCAAGAAAGAAGAAAAGTGCCAGAAATTCGTCACTGGACAGTTTTGACCATCTGTGCCTCCTGTACCTGCAGCAGAGCATTGTCAGGTGGTCTTACATTCTACGATGCACCAACATTTTTATTAGTGAATGTGGTATGCAACCAATTATGAACAGAAAAAAAGTGGATTTCAAGGTATGCAAGACAGACCTCAAACCATGCATGCATGGCTTTCCTTTAGCTTTCACTTCGAAATTCAGCAAATTATTTCACTGCAGAAAAGTCGCCGAGTACTAATGCTAATTTATCTTGTGCTACGAGGGGGAACAATTCCCACTCTTCCACTGGCAGTAAGGATATCTGTAAAAGGATTTGTTTCTGATCTAGTTGGTGGTTCATGATGCAAGGGAATTGCAGGTGCATCGTGTACATCTTCTTTACTGTGTGGTATTTGTCAGCTGTAGTTAGTTCTCTTGCAGGTTAAACGTGCAATGGGGCGCTTACAGCCGACGACTGCACAGTTTTCCATGGCAGTGGTTCCTTCCACAAGTTGCTGTGGAATAAAAGGATGCAACACTGATGGCTAGGCTGTTGTCATCAAGTTTGTCAGTGCTTTATCTTCTTGACATTTTGTACAGAAAAGCATGCCTTCTGTGGCAAGACACTGGCAAAACCTTTATGAATTCCTTTTGTGTGAATACACACAGGAATCTGCAGCCCGACTTAATCCTCCAAACAACTGTTGCCCCTCAGTCTCCGACCAATTGTTAGCTGGCCACTCATTTAAGCATTGTTTTTGGGAGGTTGCCTACAAGAGCTTTATATGTTACACATTTTAGCAAAAACCAAATCTGCTGAATGGTATGTGAATTCGAAGTTTTTCTACAGAAAGCTTTGATATGGGCACAAAACTGGCTTTGTTTATACTTGCACTCGCTACTGTTGAGCAGTAGCATGCAGTACGGAGTGCTTAAAAAGCCAAGGCTAGTACTAAACCATCGTCTGATGTTCAAGCCCCAACCACCTCCATGGGACTACTGTCACATTACATCAAACAAGCCTGCTCGTCATAAGAAGTCGCAGTTCTCCTCACCGCCGTTACCACAAGCTTTTTCTACGCAACATGACAGCTGTACTCTTTACACAGATGTCGCCATAACCCCAACAGGAGGATCAACTGCTTTTATAAGCCCGACACACCCTCAACTCTATGGCCAACAAACCTACTCTACTGACACTTCATCTCTTCCTTTGGAGCTGCAAGCAATATTGAATGCCATAGCAGCTTTACCTGACGACCCTCTTTATAACCAGGTGCACCTATGTACCCATTCACAAGAAGCTGTGAAGCAGCTAAAGAAAGTCCGTGGTACCCTTTGGGTTTCCCAGGCCATACATGCTGCTTGTAAATCTTACCCGGTGCCTATACTCATCCAGCGGGTTCAAGCTCACACGGATGTCCACACCATCGCACCTGACATGATATCTCGTGTGACTGACATTCCACAAACTCCACCTGCCTCTTTGCCACCACATCCACTTCTGACACATCTAACATCTTCAGCCTCCCTCAGGCAGCGTACATGTGCTCTTATTCCCCCGTGTACCTACCCCCTTCCCCCCAACCTATCACGGGTGGAGGAGGTCTCTCTGACGAGACTGCGTGTCGGTGTGGCCCTTACGCCTGCCGTTCGCAACCAGTGGCAAAGTGACAAGATTCCTGCGCCGCAAAAATGCCGTCACTGCGAAGCACCTGCTTCCAACACCAATGTCCACCACCTACTATGGACATGCCCAGGAACTTCGCTGGTGCGCGCTCGAGTTCAAGAGGCAGGCCTGTCTTCAAACAATGACTAGTTTGCACGTGCGGTTAACAAAAAACATTTACGCCCGAAGCTCATGTGACTTTGTACACGCAACCGGGCTTCATGCGTTTTTATAACGTATTATACCGTTTGTCACTAACACCATGTTTTATGCCGTGCGGCACACTTACCGTCACAAACATAGTACTAAACCTCAAGCAACAGTGCTGTCAACACTGACATATGGGGCAGCTCATAGTCTAATTAAGGACCTTTCAATCAAACAATAGCCTTGTCATTGCCATTTCAGACAGCATCATTCATAAAAAGCATGCTTTACTGTGTGCCTTGGCCATTATCCACATGGGAAAACAAGTATGATAAGTGTACGAATTTTAACTGCACAAGAAAAGCACAAAAGCTTTATGTGATGTAGAGAAAATGTAGCTGCTTAATATAATTTGTAGAACATCATCTAGCTCTTCAACTGCACTAATGTGCATGTACATTAAAAGCCTGTTGCTGGCTTGTGTGAAAGTGACAGTACACACAAACCCACCCGAACATTAACAAACATCAGCTTTATTGCAATTTCGAGAGGCAGTAGCAGCGGTGAAACTAGGCGCAACCAAGTAATTGCAGCTGCTGTTGGGGTCTCCAAAGTAACCAGCACAGCGCAATGAAAACAAAAAGAGAATTGTAAATGGCAGTGACACCACCAGAGCTGCAGTCAACACTCTGAATATGTACACACTTAAGATTTTTACCGAAATCAGACACCTTTCTTGAATGCTTGGTAGTCCATTCTCAACAAAACCACCAACACTGCTCTTGCGAAGACAAACCTTTGCAGAGGCAACAAAGAAACCTTGACTGCAGCTTAACGATACAATTTTGTGGTGAAATCAACTTGAACGCAACTCACGAGAACATTAAACCAGACAAAATAACTGCTGCCTGTATTTGATCGCATTCTAGTCACGTGCACTACACATTGCAAATATGCATAAAAAAAGTAGAAAAGCTTGCCATCATAAATAAGCAATTTTATACAATCTCCTCTTCTAAGTGCACCCATCTTGGCACTTGTCCTGAAAAGGGACAAATGTGCATTCACACATTCTACGAGGGTCAAAAGCAGTACATAAAGCAGTGTATGTATATATATATCTTTTTTGCAAGTACAGAAATAAAGTGAAACAAAAAGAAAGAAAAACCTGAAAATGGGGCAGCAAAAGGGGGGTTCACCGGTATGAGGACACCACCATGCAAACAAACATTTGGCACAACTGCTATGCACAGAAGCAGACTGTGGTCACACCATGCAGCTTGACGCAGTTGGAAACATGGCCGTAAATGCCCTCGTGCACACGTCTCGGTCCACGCAGAAACAGTGAGTTGTCTCGCCATCAAACAAAGATGCAGATATGCCAACGATGAGTGCCTGTCTCACAGTTCAAACAAAACAAAAATGAAAGGCTCCCAGACAAACAAAATGACGGTGCAGTGAATCTGTGATGAGTGAACTAAATGCACTCCATGTGTTTGTGAAACAACGTTGACATGCATAGATGAAGTGCAAACCTCAAGGCTGTTTCCTAGAATGAAGCATAAGAAGCAACCTTCACTTGCGGCAGGATCTTGCAGCAATGCTATCATCCCTTTCAGAACAAAAGATGCGCATGCATTTAGAGTGCTTGAATGAAGCTTGCTGCTCGCTTCAAAATAAAGAGGCACAACTAAAAAATACACGAGACTAGAGTGAACGATATCATGCTATGAAAATAGTTTGCCTTCACAAAAACTCGCTCTCTGCAAGGAAGAAAAACACATCGGCTGCTATTAGATGAACAGGAGAACAAAAACGTTGACGCGTGACACCTATCATCTGGAGAGGGGAAAACTGGCTTTTTCCCCTGCCCACTGAATAAAGCAGTCTTGCTCTAGCGCCATGATTGAAGAAAAAAAAAAGCTAATGGAAAGCTTGGGAAAATAGCTGCTCTGCAGAAGGTCACTTGTTGCTCATCCCAAAGTTCGTGAAGTAATCTCCACTTCCCACATGCCTGAAAAAAGAAAAAGATTGTTGCATGGTGTCAGAAGTACACTCCCTGCCAACTCAGTGTCAGAAAATACAATTCACACAGAATATAATTCTTGATAAGGTGAGTGTTTAATGAACATCGTATTTGCGGCACTAAAGTGAATGTGAACTCAACTTGCAGTTTAGAGCCACGTGCTGATAAGACCAGACTTCTATCGTAGCATTAAAAATATATGCTGATATACGCATGAATGCTGAGTGTTACTACTATGGAAATTCCTTTCCATCGACTGTGCTAGTGATTATATCCAGCGACAGCTTTTCTTCGCAGTAAAGCGAAGGCTATGTGAGTGGAGCCTCCATATCTGCGTCAGTCCGCAAAATAGTTCGACCACACAAAGTTGTGTCTGGCCACCTAGTGCATTGGTTGGTTTTCATTGGTTTGATTTTATGGAGTTTAACGTCCCAAAGTGACTCAGGCTATGAGGGACGTCGTAGTAGAGTGCGCTGGATAATTTCAACCACCTGGGGTTCTTTAATGTGCAGCGATGTCACATAGTACATGGGCCTCTAGCATTTCACCTCCATCGAAATACTACCGCTGCGGCCGAGACTGAACCCGTGTCTTTTGGGTCAGCAGCCGAGCACCGTAACTACTGAGCCACCGTGGCGGTCCTAGTGCGCTGCTCTCTGCCCACTAGCTTCTCTGTCACAGGTGCAGCTGGCACCATCCACGGAAGTTTCTTGTAACAAGACGTGCCTAGCAAATTCGTTGCGAAAAAAAGCAGTTTTTTCCTTGGCTTTCTAATATTTAAGTTGGCAATTGAGTATAGTGAGGATCACTGCAACTTCTCCTCTCACGGGAGCTTACACAGAAGCCTTGTACTTTCCATCACGGCTATCCTCTTTGTCGTCCACTGCTCCTTCCTCTTCTTACTATCTCGACCGGAAAGCATGGATAACTACCCTCCTACCTAAGACCCATGTGCATGGTTAGTTAGTTAGTTATATGGAGTTTTATGGCGCATAAGCAACTGTGGCTATCATGCGCCAAACACAAGGTTAGATGATGTTATATTAAGTGTATAGATGATACATTATATTAGACTTAAAACGTTGGCTTTCTTTAGAAACTTGCAAACAAGTGAAAACTTGAGTGTTTGCTCACCTAAAAGCAATGCGGGATGAAATAGAATGTGTTCATAGTAACATGCAGTAAAAATTTTTTTTTTTAAGTTCTTCGAGATGCGAACAAGAAATTAAAATGTGATTAACTGTGAGCTCCTCACCACACATTTCACACACAGGTTTGTCATTTTTTGTTAATAAGAAGTTATGGGTGATGTGTGTGTGACCTATGCGTAAACGACATAAAATTACTTCGATAAAACGCTCTTTACGGCGGCTTGATTTCCATTCTTTTAAAATGGGCTTTACAGTATGCAGCTTGTTGTTTCCTTCATTTTCCCCAGGAAGCTTGCATTTCGCTCAGTTTGCTACGTACTAACTTTATGTAATCCCTAGGAGGCAAATTCACATGTTTTATTTCCATGGTTCTGGCTTGTGCAGCACACACGTCGGCTCTCTCATTGTCCCTAATGCCAACGTGACTGGGAACCCAGCAGAATTTTATAACATGTTTTTGTGTTGTGACCTTTACTATATTGTGTATGATGCTTCCTATCAATGGCTCCGTGGCATTTCTGGAGTTTAATGCTGTAAGGACGTTCAGTGAATCTGTATAAATGATGCTGTTTTTGATGTTTTCACTTGTTATTTTCTGTACCGCAACACAAATGGCATAACACTCAGCAGTGAAAACTGTAGCACATGAGGGCAGTCGTACTGCATTTTTATTTTTTCCTCGTATTACTGCGCTTCCTACATGACCATGAGTTTTTGACCCATCAATATAAAATGCAGTACAATTTCTGTATTTTTCTTGTAGTGCTAGATATTCTTGTATTATATGGTCGTGTGGTGTACAGGTTTTCCTGAGTCGTGTTAGTGTGACGTCACACACTGTGGGGAAAGTGTACCACGGTGGTAGCGCTTCGTGTCTTGGGGCAATATTTTTAATTTCATTTAGTATGTTCAGAGCTTGTCATTTTTCTTCGAAGCACAAGAGCAACGGCTTAATCGCGTGGGGTTTGTTGTTGAAGAGTATTCGGGATGGGCATTTCGTGACAATTGGGTAACAGAGATGTTTGGGGTGAGAAAGGATTTTGAGGATGTATGTAAAAGTTACTGCAGTTCTTCGATCTTCTAAGGAAGGTTCATTAGTTTCCACATACAGACTTGCTATTGGGGAAGTTCTGTAAGCACCGGAAGACAACCTCAAACCAAGATTGTGGACAGGATGCAGTCGTTTCATGTAGGACGGTCTTGCTGAGCCGTATACTATGGACCCATAGTCTAACTTAGAGTGAACCAGAGAACGATATATATGTAACAGGGAAGCCCTATCAGACCCCCAGCGTTTTCTTAACAGTAGTTTCAGCACATTGAGGGCCTGGGAAGCTTTATTCTTTAAGCTGTTTATATGTGGCAAGAAAGTGAGCTTTTTATCGAAAGTTATCCCTAGAAATTTATGCTCTTGTTTGACAGGTAATGGGGTTTGGTTTAGATGTAGTGTGGGGTCGGCCTGTAGGCCTTGTCTCAAAGAGAACAGAACCGCTACTGTTTTCTGAGGGAAAAATCTAAATCCGTTTCTATCAGCCCAGGTAGCCAGTTTATTTATTGTTATTTGTATCTGTCGCTCACAGGTAGGTATGCTGGAAGACATGCATGCTATTTGGAGGTCATCTACGTAAACTGAGTACATTATGGATTTTGGGATTACTTTTCCTATGGAGTTCATTTTGATGACGAATAAGATCGTGCTGAGGATGCACCCTTGGGGTACACCAGTTTCTTGGTAAAAAGTCTTGGAGAAGGTTGCGCCTAGGCGGACTCTGAACGTGCAATTGGTCAGGAAGTCGCTCAAACAGCTCGGCATCCTGCCACAGATACCTAG